>NW_011494956.1:15367924-15405974 GCF_000754665.1 Bison bison bison | reverse complement strand
CTGTAAAGAGCAATATTGCATAGGAATCTGGAATGTCAGGTCCATGAATCAAGGCAAATTGGAAGTGGTCAAACAAGAGATGGTAAGAGTGAATGTCGACATTCTAGGAATCAGCAAACTGAAATGGACTGGAATGGGTGAATTTAACTCAGATGACCATTATATCTACTACTGTGGGTAGGAATCCCTTAGAAGAAATGGAGTAGCCCTCATGGTCAACAAAAGAGTCCGAAATGCAGTACTTGGAGGCAATCTCAAAAATGACAGAATGATCTCTGTTCATTTCCAAGGCAAACCATTCAATATCACAGTAATCCAAGTCTGCCCCAACCAGTAATGCTGAAGAAGCTGAAGTTGAACGGTTCTGTGAAGACCTACAAGACCTTTTAGAACTAATACCCAAAAAATATGTCCTTTTCATTATAGGGGACTGGAATGCAAAAGTAGGAAGTCAAGAAACACCTGGAGTAACAGGCACATTTGACCTTGGAATACGGAATGAAGCAGGGCAAAGACTAATAGAGTTTTGCCAAGAAAATGCACTGGTCATAACAAACACCCTCTTCCAACAACACAAGAGAAGACTCTACACATGGACATCACCAGATGGTCAACACCAAAATCAGACTGATTATATTCTTTGCAGCCAAAGATGGAGAAGCTCTATACGTCAACCAAAACAAGACCAGGAGCTGACTGTGGCTCAGATCATGAACTCCTTATTACCAAATTCAGACTTAAATGGAAGAAAGTAGAGAATAGATGGGGAAACAGTGGAAACAGTGTCAGACTTTATTTTTCTGGGCTCCCAAATCACTGCAGATGGTGACTGCAGCCATGAAATTAAAAGACGCTTACTCCTTGGAAGGAAAGTTATGACCAACCTAGATAGCATATTCAAAAGCAGAGACATTACTTTGCCAACAAAGGTTCGTCTAGTCAAGGCTATGGTTTTTCCTGTGGTCATGTATGGATGTGAGAGTTGGACTGTGAAGAAGGCTGAGCGATGAAGAATTAATGCTTTTGAACTGTGATGTTGGAGAAGACTCTTGAGAGTCCCTTGGACTGCAAGGAGATCCAACAGGTCCATTCTGAAGGAGATCAGCCCCAGGATTTCTTTGAAAGGAATGACGCTAAAGCTGAAACTCCAGTACTTTGGCCACCTCATGTGAAGAGTTGACTCATTGGAAAAGACTCTGATGCTGGGAGGGATTGGGGGCAGGAGGAGAAGGGGCCGACAGAGGATGAGATGGCTGGATGGCATCACTGACTCGATGGACGTGAGTCTCAGCGAACTCTGGGAGTTGGTGAGGGACAGGGAGGCCTGGCGTGCTGTGATTCATGGGGTCACAAAGAGTCGGACACGACTGAGCGACTGATCTGATCTGATCTTGCATGAAATATTCTCTTGGTATCTTTAATTTTCTTGAAGAGATCTCTAGTCTTTCCCATTCTATTGTTTTCCTCTATTTCTTTGCATTGATCACTGAGGAAGGCTTTCTTAAATCTCCTTGATATTCTTTGGAACTCTGAATTCAAATGGGTATATTTTTCCCTTTTTCCTTTGCCTTTAGCTTCTCTTCTTTTCACGGCTATTTGTAAGACCTCCTCAGACAGCCATTTTGATTTTTTGCATTTCTTTTTCTTGGAGATGGTCTTGATTCTGTCTCCCCTACAATGTCATGAACCTCCATCCATAGTTCTTTGGCATTCTGTCTATCAGATCTACTCCCTTAAATCTATTTCTCACTTCCATTGTATAGTCATAACAGATTTGATTTAGTTCATACCTGAATGGTCTAGTGGTTTTCTCCACTTTCTTCAATTTCAGTCTGAATTTGGCATAAGGAGTTCATGATCTAGGCCACAGTTAGCTCCCAGTCTTGTTTTTGCTGACTGTATAGAGCTTATCCATGTTTGGCTGCAAAGAATATAATCAGTCTGATTTTGGTGTTGACTATCTGGTGATGTCTGTGTGTAGTGTCTTCTCTTATGTTGTTGGAAGAGGGTGTTTGCTATGACCAGTGGGTTCTCTTGGCAGAACTCTGTTAGCCTTTGCCCTGCTTCATTCTGTACTCCAAGGCCAAATTTGCCTGTTACTCCAGGTGTTTCTTGACTTCCTACTTTTGCATTCCAGTCCCCTATAATGAAAAGGACATATATTTTGGGTGTTAGTTCTAAAAGGTCTTGTAGGTCTTCACAGAACTGTTCAACTTCAGCTTCTTCAATGTTACTCATCAGGGCATAGATTTGGATTACCGTGATAGTGAATCGTTTGCCTTGGAAACAGAGATCATTCTGTCGTTTTTGAGATTGCCTCCAAGTACTGCATTTCGGACTCTTTTGTTGACAATGATGGCTACTCCATTTCTTCTAAGGGATTCCTACCCACAGTAGTAGATATAATGGTCATCTAAGTTAAATTCACCCATTCCCATCCATCTTAGTTCACTGATTCCCAGAATATCAATGTTCACTCTTGTCATCTCCTGTTTGACCACTTCCAATTTGCCTTCATTTTACTTTAGTCTTTCTCATTGTATGTGGTATGCATGTGTGTATGTGTTTGCACGTGTGTTTTAAGCTCTCTTTCATGTTTTCTATGTCTTAGCTTCTCTCTCCTGCAATTCAGTTTATCAATTTCCTTTCAATTCTGTCTGATTTGCTATTTATTTCATAGATTAGGTTTTTAATAACTATACTGCTGTTTCTAGAAAGTATATTTAATTCTGCCTTTTGATTTTATCTATTTTTTAATAGTGTCTCATAAATTTTTCATGTTCTTTATTGCTTGTTTTTATATCTTAATCATAATCATCCAGGAATTCATTCAACAAATACTTGTTGACAGCCTCGTATATACTAGTTACAATGGGCATTGAAAAGTGGGTAAGACATGATTTCTATTGCCAAGTAGGTATAAGGACAAAAACACAGCACATAAATTATGACACAGTGTGTAAGGACTAAAATAGACATTTGGTTAGAGTATTATGAGAAAACTGAAGGCAGAATCTAATCCCGCACAAGGGGATTCGAGAAAGATTCCAAAATAATGTAAGGACTGAACTAAGTCAAAATATATTGGGAGATATTAGGCAGGTTATATGATAAGAGACAAATTAGTAAAGGCAAGAAGGTGAATATATGCATAAAGAGTGCCAAGAACCATCTTGGCTCCTATGACTGGAGCTTAAAATTTTGATGCTAGAATAGATGGAAGAGTGGGCAGGATCAAGAGAAGAAAATGGATGTGTGATCAGAGGCCAGATCATGAAGGACCTGGTAAGCACTGGAGAGAAACTCAGACAGTATTAGGTATTCAATGGGGACCTAGATTTAGGAAAGAGGAGTATATGGCCCACCATACAAAAAAAATTATCAGTAACAAATAAATATCAGTACTAGCTATTGTTGGCAAGTTGAATCTAGTATAGGGGCATCTGTCTGCTCAGGCTAGTAACAAAAGTATGTCAACAGATTGGAGAGTACAAAGTGAAGTTGCTCAACCGTGTATGACTCTTTGCGATCCCATTGACTGTAGCCTACCAAGCTCCTCCATCCATGGCATTCTCCAAGAAAGAGTACTGGAGTGGGTTGCCATTTCCTTCTCCAGGGGATCTTCCCAACCTGGGGATTGAAACCAGGTCTTCCACATTGCAGGCAGATGCTTTACCCTCTGAGCCACCAGGGAAGCCCTTAGAGCATACATGCCCTGACTGAAGGTATTGAAAATCAGATAGGTAGATGGATAAGTAGGTAGGTATGTAGGTAGGTAGATACCACCAAATGGATAACATGCTACCCAAACAAATCATTTACTGGCTCTTACCTAGATCCTTTGTAATTAGTGTGTCTAAGGAAATACTGAATTCCAATTGCTGAGTTTTCTAGGACTAACTTTTGGGAGTATCTGCAGTAGTTTTCTTGACATCCAACTCTAGTCTTATGTCTGAAGTCACCTTAAAGTAAATATCAAAGGCAACTTAAGGGAAGAGAATGTTATGTAACCTCTGGAACCTAGCTGAGGTGTGGGTAAAGGGTGAAGTACTCAAAGGGGTTGACTGCCAGTGGCTCCTGAGGAGTCTACTCACTTTCCCAGAAATTTTAGCCAAGGGTGGGACACCATAAGGTATGTTCTCGTGTGTGACTTCAGGTACTTAGGAATTCTTAGAGGATCCCAGGCAATTGAAAATGGCACCATGCTCATTGCTTACTGAACAGATCTGCAGACATTTTCCTCCATGTCTGCAACTAGAAGGCAATACTAGAAAAGAGAGTCAATATTTATTAAGTGTTGGCTGTGGGCCAGACTCTGTTATATGCCCTTTATATGCATTATCCCATTATATCTTCACAATATCCCACTGGGTTAAGTACTTTTATTATTCCCAATTTGCAAATGAGGAAACTAGATTGTAGACAGGTTGAGAAACTTGCCCAAGATCACACAAAACGGAAGTGATTGAATCAAGATTCCAGACCAAGCAGTCTGGCTCCACAGCCCATACTCTTAATTTCTATGCTCTGTTGCTTTCCAAGAGTTCAAAAACGCTATAAATGGAAAGTTCAGTTCAGTTCAATCACTCAGTCATGTCTGACTCTTTGTGACCCCATGGACTGCAGCATGCCAGTCTTCCCTGTCCATCACCAACTCCTGGAGCTTGCTCAAACTCATGTCCAGTGAGTTGGTAATGCCATCCAACCATTCATCCTCTGTTGTCCCCTCTTCCTTCTGCCTTCAATCTTGCCCAGCATCAGGGTCTTTTCTAAGGAGTCAGCACTTCACATCAGGTGGCCAAAGTATTGGAGCTTCAGCGTCAGTCCTTCCAATGAACATTCAGGACTGATTTCCTTCAGGATTGACTGATTTGATCTACTTGCTATCCAAGGAACTCTCAAGAATCTTCTCCAACACAACAGTTCTAAAGCATCAATTTTTAGGTGTTCAGCTTTCCTAATGGTCCAACTCTCACATCCATACATGACTACTGGAAAAATCATATTTTGACTAGATGGACCTTTGTAGGCAAAGTAATGTCTCTGCTTTTTAATATGCTATCTAGGTTTGTCATAGCTTTTCTTCCAAGGAGCAAGCGTCTTTTAATTTTATGGCAGCAGACATGAAATCTCAGGGATTTTGAAGCCCAAGAAAAAAGTCTCTCACTGTTTCCATTGTTTTCCCATCTATTTGCCATGAAGAGATGGGACCAGATGCTGTGATTGGGAGGGTAACAGGCAGGAAGGCCAAGGGTCTCCAAACGCAGGAAATAGCCTGCAAGTGTCAGACATTTTTATCTCTCTTAAGCGGCAGGAGGAAACAAACTAGCCATATTTTTTTCTTCTCTATACAAATTTAAAAGGAGGTTTCTCTTATAATACTGTGTTGCCACAATGACACCTAGTTTCACCTGAAGTTAACCATTCCAAACCTTGAGATAACCAATGCATTTTCCTTATGAAAATATTTGTCTTAAGCTATGTTAATGTACTATGCATTTACCGCAAATTCTGTCTTCAAGTGGTTCCGCCTAATGGCTCAGAACCTACTTGACAAACCAGTATGTTAGACTCAGATATTGTTCCCCTAATCTATGTAAACAAAACTATTTGTATGGTAATCTGTCCTTCTACAAGATTCAAGTTAATCATTTTATGGCCCGGGATGAACCTTTTGGTGCCAAGATTATCCCAAAATGCATCTTATGGGTGAGGGGCCTGGTGCCATTCTGAGTTTTAAGACATTCCTTTCTTTCAGTAACAGACTGTTAGTGACTATATAACATCCAGCTGAAGACTAGCAGGGGGGTACTCTTTCTGCCCCCTTCTGATGCTTATGTCAGAAGCTTTCTCTATCTCCTTTATACTTTAATAAAACTTCATTACACAAAAGCTCTGAGCAATCAAGCCTCATCTCGGGCACTGGATTGAATTCTCCTCTGGAGGCCAAGAATCCTGGCGTCTTTTCGTTCAGCAACAACCTTTCATCTTGGGGGCTCATCTGGGATCCTTCAGGACAAAGAAAGAATGCTTGGAGCTCTAGTTCTTTGTTCTCCTAGTGAACACATTTTCTGGTGTACTTTACTAACTCTACGGTGTGCTTGTGTGAATGAATGAAATGCCCTGTGCAAAGCAAGTGAGGAGCCCTGCTCTGTGGTTCCACAGTGATCTCAAAAGGCTTATGGCAGAAACCTGTCAGGGGTTTATACCGACCTGCCAATGCCAAGAGGCACCTAATGTCTCCTTCGGGAACCGACCAGAAATGGGCAAAGCATGTGGACCAAACTCCCCTTTCTCGGTCAAACTTTTCAGTCTCTTTGACCATTTCATAACTCCTTGGGAATTAGAAATACTAACCTAATCTATCGGATCATAGACTTTCAAGGGACTTGTGATCTATACTGTTACTGTGTACTTTGGCTTAGGTCCCAAACTTGGATTGGTAGTCAGGAAAGCGCCTAGCCTCGCTAGGAATCAAAAGTTTGGAAGCTAGCTGGAGCTCTAGCTCCAAGAACATCTCTGAGGTTAAAGGTTACTCAGATTGGGACCACAATGGGTTTTTTTCCTTTGGTAACTCTGGCTCTTAGTGGACCAGAGGAGGCTCGTATACTGGTGTGGTGATGCTTGGAAGGAACATCTCAGTTTTATGTTCGTATCTGTCTTATTGTGGTCAGGAATATACTCAGGGTCATGCACAGGCACTCAGGTGATGAATGTTTCCCCCAGCGGTCTTAGCTTGGGAGGCATTCCGGAAGGTTACTCTAATTGCACCCCGGGTGGCATCAGAGGCAAGCAAGGATAATGGTGAAGAGCTGGACTTCAGGTAGGGATGCCATCAGGTCTACCCCTGGTACATCCCCACCCTGTCTCAGTGGTAGAACCGGGAGGGACAAGTATGGTGCCTGCGTTGGTAAGGGACAGATTAAGTCCAACCAGGAAAGAAAAGCTTTGGTGTAAAATCTGTCTACACCCCCATCTAGAGCAGTGAGGGACGCCTCCAGTAGAAAGATGATGCTGGTCTCTTTTTTTTCCTCTCTTACAGATGGGAGCTAACAATTCCAGCCTCACTCCTTTAAAGTGTATCCTGAAAAACTGGGATAGATTTGATCCCTAGGGCTTAAAGAAGACACACCTGGTCTTCCTATGTGATACGTGTGGCCACAGTATCCATTGGAGGACGGCAAACAGTGGCCAGTTGGAGGATCTCTAAAGTATAATACTGTTTTACAATTAGACTGGTTCTGTAGAAAACAAGAGAAAAGTGATCTTAAAGGATAGATTTCTCACTCAGTCAGCTCAAGATATCCACCGTAAGCTATTAAAACAGGCTTATGGACCAAATCCGTCTTTAAATACTCTGTTACAACTGGCTCAGACAGTCTATTATGGTAGGGAATATGAGGAAAAGAATCCCAGCATCTTTCCATTCAGCAACAACCTTTCATGATCTTCATTTTAATGTTCAGTTTTAAGCCAGCCTTTTCACTCTCCTCTTTCACTTTCATCAAGAGGCTCTTTAGTTACTCTTTGCTTTCTGCCATAAGGATGGTGTCATCTGCATATCTGAGGTTATTGATATTTCTCCCGGCAATCTTGATTCCAGCTTGTGCTTCTTCCAGTCCAGTGTTTCTCATGATTTACTCTGCATATAAGTTAAATAAGCAGGGTGACAATATACAGCCTTGACATACTCCTTTCTCAATTTGGAACCAGTCTGTTGTTCCATGTCCAGTTCTAACTCTTGCTTCTTGACCTGCATACAGATTTCTCAGGGGGCACATAAGGTGGTCTGTATTCCCATCTCTTTAAGAATTTTCCACAGTTTGTTGTGATCCACACAGTCAAAGGCTTTGGTGTAGTCAAATGGAAAGTAGTGACATCTGTGTCATAGTATTCTTCGGTCTTCATCTGTAACACTCCAGAGGGCATGTCTTTCTGTGTACAGAAAAGCTTCATTTAACCCTCTACACTCAGTTGTATGAAGCCAGGAGGAGGCAACTAGATCCTTCCCATGATTTTCTGGAGGACATCACCAGGATAATCTTTTCTCCCACTACTACCATTTAGTGTGGTCTCAAAGCTGTGGTAATTTATCCATTGATTGGCCTGAGAGTATAAAAAGCTACTACGGGGGAGAGTGATATTGAATTTTCATGTTTGGCTTGTTTTAAAAATACTCCAGTTCTGACTGGAATCTTGGTTTACTAAGTTTGGTGGAGCCACAAATGTCACATCCTAAGTGCATCAAAGCACTTAGCATTTATCCTCCCTTCATCATCAGGCATCAATTTCAGATCACTTCTCCTCATCTCTATGAATTCCTCCTCCTCTCTTCTATATAATGATATATCTATCATTAGAGATAGATGGAAATAATAATGCTTTTTCTTTGTTCATAAATATTTACTAAATAGCCACAGTACATTAAGCACTGTACTAGGTATTGGGGATACATCAGTGAACACTAACAATGATATACCAACAATCCAAGAGGTACTATTGAAGATACAGAGTACATCACAGCATTCATCATAAAGATCTATCCTTTCTGGAAGGGGGCTTAGAATTTCCACAAGCATATGAAAGAACACTGTAAACTATAAAGTCATACAGAAATATAAAGTATAATTTATATTATAATATATATTTCCTCCTTCTCTTTCTTTTCCTCATTCTTTTTCCTTTCCTTCTTCCCTTTTCAGTCTCTTAGGTCAATTTAAGGTTATCGAAGGATGATTAAAAATTGCTAGGTATCCAAGCCCATCTATAGATTCAATGCTGCTGCTGCTAAGTCGCTTCAGTCATGTCTGACTCTATGCGACCCCATAGACGGCAGCCCCCCAGGCTCCCCCGTCCCTGGGATTCTCCAGGCAAGAACACTGGAGTGGGTTGCCATTTCCTTCTCCAATGCATGAAAGTGAAAAGTGAAAGTGCAGTCGCTCAGTCGTGTCTGACTCTTAGTGACCCCATGGACTACAGCCCACCAGGACCTCCATCCATGGGATTTTCCAGGCAAGAGTACTGGAGTCTCTATCAAAATTCCAATGACATCTTTTACAGAAGTAGAAAAACAATCCTAAAAATCCTATAGAATCACAAAGATTTTAAATAGCCAAAACAATTTGGGGAAAGAAGAACACAGATGGGGGCATCACATTTCCTGATTTCAAATTATACTACAAAGGTACAGAAATCAAAGCAGTAAAGTACTAGTAAAAAAAAAAAAAAAAAAGACACACAGATCAATAGAACAGAACTGAGATCCCAGAAATAAACCCATGCACACATGATTAATTAATTTACAAAAAATACACAAAGAACATACAGTGGAGAAAGGACAGTCTCTTCAGTAAATCTAGTTGGAAAAACTAGATAGCCACATGCAAAAGAATGAAACTAGACCACTATCTTGCAAAATATTAAGAATTTAACTCAAAATGGATTAAAGACTTGAATGTCAAACCTAAAATCATAAAACTCCTAGGAGAAAACATAGAGGGAAATTTCCTTGATATTGATTTTGGCAAGGCGTTTTTGGATATGACACTTAAAGCACAAGCAATAAAAGCAGAAGTGAACCAGCGGGACCACATCAAACTAAAAGCTTCTTTAGTTTGAACAGCAAAAAGAAAGGTTAATTGACAAAATGAAAAGTAATCTACAGAATAGAAGAAAACAATTTAAATCATATATATGATAAGTTAATTCACATATATTGTTAATACATAACTTGATAGCAAAAAAAGAGCAAAAACGAAAACCAACCCTCACATAATCTAATTTTAAAATGTGCAAAGGGCCTAAATAGACATTTTTTCCAAAGAAGATATATAGCCAACAAGCACATTAGAAGGTGCTCACCATTAATGCTTAGGGAAATGCAAATCAAAAGCACAATGAGATAACACCTTACACCTGCCAAAATGATTATTATCCAGAAGATAGCAAATAACAAGTATTGGTAAAGATGTCACAAAAGGAGAACTCTTGTGTACAGTTCATGGGAATGTAAACTGGCCCAGCCACTGTGAAAAACAGTATGAGATTTCCTCAAAAAATTACAAACAGCCATATGATCCAGCAATTCCACTCTGAGTATATAGTGGAAGGAAATGAAATCACTATTTCAAATAGATACCTACTGTTTCATGTTCAAAACAGCATTATTTACAATAGCCAATATGGGAAGCAACCTAAAGGCCCGCTAATGAATAAATGGATTAAAACAAGAAAAAATATATACATACGTATTTAATAGAATATTATTCAGTCATAAGAAATAAAGGAATCCTACCATTTGCAACAACATGGATGAAAACTAAGAGCATGTGCTAAGTGAAATAAGTAAGACAGAGAAAGACAAATAATGTATAATCTCACATTTTATATGGAGTCTAGAAAAGCTAAACTCTATGAAACAGAGACGAGAATGGTGGTCGCCATTGTTGGGGGGGCAGGTGAGGTTGGTGAGGAAATTAGATATTGTTAGTCAAAGGTAGAAATTTCAAGTTTGTACTAGGATAAGTTCTGAGGCTCTAATATACAGCCTGGTGATTATAGTTAACAGTACTTTAATGCACACATGAAAAGTACTAAGAAAGTAGATCTTTAAAGTTCTCATAGCAAAAAAACAAAGAAACCTTACCATAGTAGCTATGTGAAGTGATAGATGTATTAACTAAGCTTATTGTGACAATCATTTACTACATATACATACATATATATATATATCAAATCATCATGCTGTGCACCTTACACTTACACAATGTTATATGTGAATTATACATAAATAAAGCTAGAAAAAATAAGATTAAATAAATAGAACTACAAGATGCTTATATAATCAGAAAAGTTCTCAGTAAATATTTATGGGGTTTAGAATAGAATACATGGTAAGGAAATAGAGATGAACATTCAAGAATTTTTAAAATAAAGTAAGCATTTATTCAGTATCTCTGGAATATCCACATCTGCCAAGTGCAGCGTCAGGCACTGAGAACAGTAGAAAAAGACATACATCTCTATCCTCAGAGAGCTCACATCTGGAGGGAAGACAACTGAGCACACAGTACAATGTGACAAGAACTTTGACAGGGGAAGGACTGAGGGGAGTACCAAGGAGAGGGTCTTAAACAAGCCTGAAGTGTCAGTGGAAGCTTTGCAGAGGAGACAAGTTATAAACTGAGTGCAGGACAGGAATTGTCAAGCTGGTCAAATGAGGGGAATCCACATCACCTCCAAGCAAACTTAGGGATAACCTCAGAGCACTGAAGGTCTTTAGAGGAATACAGGAAGAGTGTTTCAAAGAGTACAAGGACTTTCTCTCCCAGAAAAGCCACAGAGGGAGAACACAAGATGGCAGTGGTGCGATGGGATTGCACAAAGCAGGAAGGCCTCTCAGACAGAAACTACAAATCTAATAGAAGTTGACAAGAGATGCGCACTGGCTTGCTCACTGGGGGAGCGTGAAAGGGCACGGCCTTCCTGTAGGACAGGCTGCAGTATGTACTGAAACCCTTAAAAATGTCCATGGTCTTTGACCTAGAAACTCAACCTTCAGAAATTGATCCTTGGTGAAGATTTCCATACAAGGATGTTTAAAATGGCATTATTTTCAAATGGTAAAGAAGTGGAAACAAGCCAAACTTCACTGAGATACAGGTTATATGAACTGTGGCTAATTTACCTAATAAAATAGTTGATGACCAATTATAATCATGTTCTTGAATAATACTTAATGACAAGAAAATGCTCGATATAACATTAAGTATAAAAAATAGGATACAAAACTACATATACTATATGATTTACATTTTATTTAAAATTTACCTGTGTGTGTGTGTGTGTGTGTGTAAAAAGATATCAGCAGTAGTGAAATTACAGGCAGTTTTCTTTTATTCTGTAAGTTTGTCTCTATTTTTCAAAATTTAATCCTATGCATCAGTTCAGTTCAGTTGCTCAGTTGTGTCCAACTCTTTGTAACCTCATGAACCGCAGCACGCCAGGCCTCCCTGTCCATCACCAACTCCCGGAGTTCACTCAAACTCACATCCATCGAGTCGGTGATGCCATCCAGCCATCTCATCCTCTGTCGTCCCCTTCTCCTCCTGCCCCCAATCCCTCCCAGCATCAGAGTCTTTTCCAATGCGTCAACTCTTTGCGTGAGGTGGCCAAAGTACTGGAATTTCAGCTTTAGCATCATTCCTTCCAAAGAAATCCCAGGGCTGATCTCCTTCAGAATGGACCAGTTGGATCTCCTTGCAGTCCAAGGGACTCTCAAGAGTCTTCTCCAACACCACAGTTCAAAAGCATCAATTCTTCGACGCTCAGCTTTCTTCACAGTCCAACTCTCACATCCATACCCCACTATTATTAGAGAAAAATAATAAACACTCTAACAGAAAATATTAACAGAGGCTATTTCTAGAAATTTTCTTAATTTTATTTTATTTTTAAACTTTACAATATTGTATTAGTTTTGCCAAATATCAAAATGAATCCGCCACAGGTATACATGTGTTCCCCATCCTGAACCCTCCTCCCTCCTCCCTCCCCATACCATCCCTCTGGGTCGTCCCATTTCTTAATTCTGTGTGTTTTCCAAAATGTTTTCCAAATTTCATACTATGAAAATGTATGGCTCTTTAAAACAAATCATTAAAGAGCATTTTTTTAAAACTAGAAACCCAGAATGCTTAGGGAATGAGCTGCTATTTTAGGGGATTCGTGATTAAGTCCCCTGCTGAAAACAGGTGTCAGTTTAGCAGAGAATGACAGGGTGGCTCTCTCTCCTGCCACCAGGACCAGAGAACCTCCTATTGCCCTCCCACTTTTTCTGCTTCTACCTTTGAGAATGGGAAGTTGGTAGGGCTTTTGACCTTGATCTGTAGTAATGTAAAGGTTTCTCTCTGTTATGCCCTTTCTCTGTACCATGCATTAAGAGGGTATGCAGTAGGAGAGGTAAGGACAGTCATTAAGCTTGGCAGATACTCCCCAGAGTGCTTGGAGAGGATAGTCTACATAAAGGGAATCTTCTAAAACAAGTACTCAAATTCCTTTATATAAAGGTCTCTTTTATCTCCTCACCATTCTTCATTTTTTGCACCAAGTTAATTAACAACAATTTTTTAACAAGCACTTCCCTGACAGGTAAGTATTTGAAGCCTGGATCTCTTCTCCTGTCTTTCCTTTTCCTCTATGTATTTTCAAGCTCTATGGAGCTTGAAAAGCATACACTTCTTGGAGGAGACAGAAGCAACATTCAGACAGTATATTCTCTCTTGGTCTTTTTTAAACTAAGAATTAGTTCATTTCAGTATTTTTTAAGTGAGCCATTAAATTCATTGTGCTTTGCCTGATTGATTTTTTAAATGTGTTTTCAAATGTTTCTTTATGTTAAGTAATACATAAAACTTGTGAAAAAAGTAATACAGAATATGTAAAGTGAAAACCTTCCCATATCCTTCATCTTCCAATTCAACTTCTCTCCCTGGGATTAAACACTTTTTTACTATGTTAATTTCAGATGTGCAGCATTAAAATTCAACATCCGCATACCCTACAAAGTGATCACCACCACAAGTCACCCAACAGTTGGGGCTTCCCTGGTGGCTCAGATGGTAAAGAATCCACCTGCAATGTAGGAGATCCGATTTGATCCCTACGTCAGGAAGAAGGGAAGTGTTCGATCTCCAAGGATGGCTGCCCTCTCCAGTATTCTTGCCTGGAGAATTCCATGGACAGAGGAGCATGGTGGGCTACAGTCCATGGGATCACAAAGAGTTTGACACAGCTGAGCGACTAACACACACACATACACACACACACACTACAGTTGACCCCCTTCCCCTGTTTCATCCACCCAACCCCCTTTCCCTCTGGTGCCTGCTAATCTGATCTCTGTATCTATGTATTTGTTTTAATTTTATTCTGTTCACTCATTTTGGATTTTTTTGAATCCATGTATGAGATTTCCCTGGTGGCTCAGATACATGTATGAGCAAAATCATATGGTATTTGTCTTTCTCCCTCTGTCTTATTTCACTTAGCATAATACCTTCAAAGTCCATCCATGTTGCCACAAATGGCAAGATCTAATTCTTTTCTATGGGTAAGTATTATTCCATTGTACATATACCACATTTTCTTTACCATTCACTTATTAACAGACATTTAGGTTGCTTATCTTGACTATTATAAATAATGTTGCAATAAACATAGGAGTGCATATATCTTTTCAAATTAGTGTTTTCATATCCTGTGAACAAATAACCAAAAAAGGAATAACTGGGTCATATGACAGATTTTTCTTAAGTTTTGGGGGAATCGCTATTGTTTTCCATAGTGGCTACAACAATTTACAGTCTCACCATCATTGTACAAATGTTCTATTTTCTCCACAACCTCTCCAACATTTGTCATTTCTTATCCTCTTGACAATAACCATTCTTAATACAGGTGAGGTGATATCTCATTGGGGTTTTGATTAGTATTTCCCTAACAGTGATGTTGAACATCTTTGTCTGTATCTGTTGGCCATCTGTGTGTCTTTGAAAAGTGTCTATTCAAATCCTCTTCCCATTTTTTAATTGGGTTTTCTGTTGTTGCTGTTTCTGTTGTTATATGAGTTCATTATATATTTTAGATGTTAATCCTTTATGGGATATATAATCTGCAAATGTTTTCTCCCATTCTATAGGTTGTCTTTTTGCTTTGATGATGGTTTCCTTTGTTATGCAGGAGCTTTTTAGTTTGATGTAGTCCCGCTTGTTTATTTTTGCTTCTGTTACCTTTGCCTTTGGAGTTATGTCCACAAAAACATCACTATGACTATTGTCAAGGCACATGTTTTCTTCTAGGCGATTTATGGTTTCAGGTCTTTGCCTTCAAGTATTTAATCCATTTTGAGTTAATTTTTGTGTGTGGTGAAAGACAGTGGTCTATTTTTTCTCTTTTGCATGTGTCTGTCTAGTTTTCCCAACTTCATTTATTGAGAATATCCTCTCTTCATTGTATGTTTTTTGCTCTTTTTGGTAAATTAAATGACCATTTGTGCATGGGTTTATTTCTGGGCTCTCAATTCTGTCCCCTTGGTAGATGTATCGGATTTTGTGCCAGTACTGTACTGTTTGTTACTATAGCTTTGCAGTATAGTCTGAAATCAGGGGCATGATGTTTCCAACTTTATCCTTCTTTCTCAAGATTGTTTTGGCTATTCAGGATCTTTTGAGGTCCCATATAAATTTTAGAATTATTTGTTCAAGTTGTGTTAAATATGCCATTGTAATTTTGATAGGGATTGCATTGAGTCTGTAGATTACATTTTAACAATATTAATTATTCCAATCCATAAATACAGAATGTCTTTCCATTTATTTGTGTCTTCTTCAATTTCTTTCATCAATATCAGAGTTCAGTGCACAAGTCTTTCAGTTCCTTGGTTAAGTGTACCCTTAGGAATTTTTTTCCTTGTGATGTAACTGTAAATAGCAGTTTTCTATTTCCCCTTTTGATAGTTTTCTTAATTTCCCCTTCTGATAGTTTATTAGTGTATAGAAATGCTAGAAATTTCTGTATATTGATTTTGTATCCTGTGACTTTACTGAATGCATTTACTAGTTCTAACAAATTTTGAGTGAAATCTTTAGGTTCTCTCTCTATAATATCATTTCATATGCAAATAACAACAGTTTTACCTCTTGCTTTCCAGTTTGAATGACTTTTAATTCCTTTTCTTGCCTAATTGCCCTGGCTAGGACTTCCAATACTTTGTCAAATAAAAGCTGTTTGAGTAAGCATCCTTGTCTTCTTGATCTTAGATAGTTGAATATCAGTTGGATATAGTTGGATACCTGTTGGATATCATGTTAGCTGTGGCTCGCCATACATGGCCCTTATTATATTGAGGTACCCTCTGTATCTACTTTGTTAAGGGTTTTATCATGAATGTTCAGTTTTGTCAAATATTTTTTCTACATCTATTTAGATGATGATGACAATATGGCATTTTTAATTTATTTATTGAAGGATAATTGCTTTACAGAATTGTGTTGTTTTCTGTCAAACCACAACATGAATCAGCCATAGGTGTACATATATCCCCTCCCTCGTGAACCTCCCTCTCATCTCCCTTCCCATTCCACCCCTCTAGGTTGATACAGAGCCTCTGTTTGAGTTTCCTGGAACATACAGCAAATTCCCATTAGCTATTTATTTTACTTATGGTATTGTAAGTTTCCATGTTACTCTCTCCATACATCTCACCCTCTCCTCCCCTCTCCCCATGTCCATAAGTCTGTTCTCTATGTCTGTTTCTCCACTGCTGCCCTGCAAATAAATTCTTTGGTACCATCTTTCTAGATTCCGTGTATATGCGTTGCTGCTGCTGCTGCTGCTGCTAAGTTGCTTCAGTCTTGTCTGACTCTGTGCGACCCCATAGTCGGCAGCCCACCAGGCTCCTCCGTCCATGGGATTTTCCAGGCAAGAGTACTGGAGTGGGGTGCCATTGCTTTCTCCAATATATGCGTTAGTATACAGTATTTATCTTTCTCTTTCTGACTTACTTCACTCTATGTAATAGGCTCTAGGTTCATCCACCTCATTAGAACAGACTCAAATGTGTTCTTTTTTATGTCTGAGACTGAACTGAATTGAACTGAACTGAATATTCCGTTGTGTATACGTACCAAAATTTCTTTATCCATTCATCTATCGATGTTCTAGCTATTGTAAATAGTGCTGCAGTGAACAATGGGATACATGTGTCTTTTCAATTTTGGTTTCCAAAGGATACATGCATAGGAGTGGGATTGCTGGGTCATATGGTGGTTTTATTCCTAGTTTTTTAAGTAATAAAAAACAGTATCTTCCATAGTGGTTGTATCAATTTACATTCCCACCAAGAATGAAAGTGGAGAAGGAAATGGCAACCCACTCCAGTATTCTTGCCTGGAGAATTCCATGGAGAGAGGAGCCTGGCAGGCTGCAGTCCATGGGGTCAAAAAGAGTCGGACAAGACTGAGTGACTTCACTTCACAACAGTGCAAGAGGGTTCCCTTTTCTCCACACCCTCTCTAGCCTTTATTGTTTTTAGACTTTTTGATGATGGCCATTCTGGCCAATGTGAGTTGATATATCATTGTAGTTTTGATTTACATTTCTCTAATGATGAACAACATTGAGCATCTTTTCATGTGTTTGTTAGCCATCTGTATGTCTTCTTTGGAGAAATGTCTGTTTAGGTCTTTTCCCCAATTTTTGATTGGATTGTTTGTTTTCCTGGTATTGAGTTGTATGAGCTGCTTGTATGTTTTGGAAATTCATCCTTTGTCAGTTGTTTCATTTGCTATTATTTTCTCCCATTCTGAGGGTTGTCTTTTCACCTTGCTTAGAGTTTCCTTTGCTGTGCAAAAGCTTTTAAGTTTAATCGGGTCCCACCTGCTTATTTTTGTTTTTATTTCCATTACTCTAGGAGGTGGGTCATAGAGGATCTTGCTTTGATTTATGTCATCATGTGTTCTGCCTATGTTTTCCTCTAAGAGTTTTATAGTTTCTGGTGTTAAGTTTAGGCCTTTAAGCCACTTTGAGTTTTTCTTTGTGTATGGTGTTAGGAAGTATTCTGATTTCATTCTTTCACATGTAGCTGTCCAGTTTTCCCAGCACCAGTTATTGAAGAGGCCGTCTTTGCTCCATTGTATATTCTTGCCTTCTTTCTCAAAAATAAGGTACCCATAGGTGTATGGGTTTATTTCAGGGCTTTCTATCTTTTACCAGTGGTCTATATTTTTGTGCCAGTAGCATACTGTCTTGATGACTGTAGCTTTGTAGTATAATCTGAAGTCAGGAAGGTTGATTCCTCCAGCTCCATTCTTCTTTCTCAAGACTGCTTTGGCTATTGAGGGCTTTTGTGTTTCCATTTGAAATTTGAAATTTTTTGTTCTAGTTCTGTGAAAAATGCCATTTGTAAGTTGATAATGATCACATTGAATCTGTAGATTGTGTTTGGTAATATAGTCATTTTCACAATATTGATTCTTCCTACCCAGGAACATGGAATATCTCTCCATCTGTTTATGTCATCTTTGATTTCTTTCATAAGGTGATAATATGATTTTTATCCTTCATTTCATTAATATGATGTCACACTGATCAATTTGTGGATGTTAAATATCCTTGCATCCCTGGAATAAATACCATTTGATTGTGGGATATGATCTTTTTAATGTATTTTCTCATCAGTTTGCTAATGTTTTGTTGAGGATTTCGCATCTATCTTCATCAAGGATATTGGCCTGTTATTTTTTTATGTGGTTTCCATGTCTGGTTTTGGTATCAGGGCTTTGTAAAATGTTTTGGAGGTTTTCTCTCCTCTTAAATATTTTGAAAGTGTTTGACAAAGATTAAGTTTTCTTTGAATAAATCTAGAATTCTCCAGTGAAGCCATCTGTCCTGAGCTTTAGTTTGTTGGGAGATTTTTGATTTCTATTTCAATCTCCTTTCTAATAAGCAGTCTATTCAGATTTTTTTTATTTCTTCATGATTCAATCTTGGGAGATTATATGTTTTAAGGAAGTTATCTACTTCTTCTATAATGTGTTGACATATAATTCACGGTAGTCTCTTATGATCCTTTGCATTTCTGATGTTGTTACTTTTTTTTTCAATTCTGATTGTATTCATTTGAATCTCCTCTCTCCATCTCTTTCCTCTCTTGCTCTCCCTTTGTTGATATAGCTAAAGATTTATAAATTTTCAAAGAAAATTTGAAGAACCGGCTCTTACTTTTATTGATTATCATCTCTTGTTTTCTTAATGTATTTCATTTATTTCCACTTTGATCTTCATTATTTCCTTCCTTCTACTAACTCTGGGCTTCATTTGTTCTTCATTTTCTAGCTCCTTTAGGTGTAAAGTTTGATTGCTTATTTGGGATTTTTGTTTCTTGAGGTGGGTCTATATTGCTATTAACTTCCCTTCTAGAACCACTTATGCTGCATCACTTAGATTTTTGGTATGCCATATTTCTGTTTTCATTTGTCTCTAGGGTTGTTTTTTTTAGTTTCTCCTTTTATTTCTTTGATGACCCATTAGTTGTTTAGTAACATATTGCTTAATCTCCACATTTTTGTGCTTTTTCTTGTGATTGATTTCTAGTTTAATATCATTGCAATCTGTTAGTCTGTAGTTTCTGTGGAAAATGCTTTATATGATTTCAGTCTTGACTTTGAGAGTAATTTTGTGCCCTAATGTGATTTATCCTGGAGCATGTTCCATGTGCACTATCCATTGCTTTTGGATAGAATGTCATGTGCGTGCGTGTGTGTGTGTGTGTGTGTGTGTATGTGTGTAAAGTCAATCTGGTCTTATGTGTCATTTAAATTCCATGTTTCATTATTGATTTTCTGTCTGGATGATCTACTCATTGGGTGTAAGTGAAGGTGTTACAGTCCTCTACTATTATTTATTGCTCTCAATTTCTCCCTTTAAATCCAGTAATATTTGCTTTCTATATCTCAATGCTCATCTGTTAGTTGCATATACATTTATAAATGTTATATATTCTTTATGGATTGACCCCTTTATCATTAACCATTTTTAAGTCTATTTTGTCTGATATGAGTATAGCTATTCCACCTTTCTTTTTATTTGCCTTTGCATAGAATATCTTTTTCCACACCTTCACTTTCACGCTGCGTGTGTCCATTCTTCTGAAGTGAGTCTCTTGGAGGAAGCATATAGATCTTATTTTTTATTATATTTGTTATTTTATTATATAAAATAGGTCTTATTTTTTATCCATTTAGCCACTCTATGTCTTTTGATTGGTGAACTTAGTCTAAATTACCTTTAAAGTAATTATTGATAGTTATGTGTTTATTGCCATTTTGGTTTTTGGCTGTTTTTTTAGCTTTTCTCTGTTCCTTTCTTATTCTCTTTTTCTCTTCCCTTGTGCTTTTGTGATTTTCTTTAACATTGTGTTTAGATTCCTTTCTCATTTTTTGTATATACCTACTATAATTTTTTTCTTTGTGGTTATTGTATGGTGCACATATAACATTCTATGTAAATAGTCATCTATTTTAAGCTGGTACAACTTAAATTTGAACACATCCCAAAGCTTATCATTTTACCCACCTCCACATTTTATACTTTTGATGACATTTTGCAGCTTTTTATTTCATGCATCCTTTAACTAACTATTGTCATTTTAGTTGATTTTGCTACTTTTAGCCTTCATGTTTGCTTTATAAGTGATTGAATCCACTACCCTCGTTATATACTTTCCCTTGATCTTCATTGTCTGCAAATATTGTGCTAAATCTCCCGAACACCAGAACTATACCCTCCATGTACTTCTTGTTTCAGAGTTTTTTTAAAAAAACCTTTTGCTTGTCTTTAGTTTTTTTTTTCCCCCACAAGTTTTGGCTTGTTCTTGGCTTTAGCCTTTCTGACACCCTTCTCGTGGATATGACAGGCCTGGGCCAGCAATTTGTTCTTCCCATTGCACATCATATCTGTGGGATTATATTTACCTCATTGTGTAAAGATGTTGAATACATTTTGTTTTTTTTTCGCTGATTCTGCACCTTACAGACTAGATCTCAATGTCTATGGACACTGCTTCGAACTCATTTACTGGATGCTTCCACATGAATTTCATATTCATTTTGTGCTGTAGTGGTTACTGCCATGACACCTGGTTTCATGGTGTTATTAGACCAATTTCTCCCCACTCCTTCCAATTTTGGGTAAAATCTCTCAATTAGATAGGTGTTTCCTGTCAAACAGGTCTTCCCAGATTTAGTGCAAAATCTCTGCCAGAAGCTCTGGTATCAAAAACCGCCATCTAGAAAACTAAAGCCTGATACTTAATACCAGGATTAGCCAATACTTCAATTTTCACTCCTCATTATTCTTCACTAGGGGCAACCTTTAAAATACAAGGCAACATGATTATGACTACTGCCCACCTCTACCTTTAGCCTTCCATGTATGTTACAAGGGATTTCAAAGCCAGAAAAGATATACATGGCAGAGTTCTTCTGCCTCACTCACTCCTTTATATATAAATTTATAGGGTTGAGTATTGATTGATAGGACTAACATATACTGGTGGGTGGCAGCCTTGCCTCCATGCTCCTCCAGAATGACAATTCACCACTGCTGTCTGGGTCAGGCCACATGGTTCTGCCAAAGGGAGTTACTCACCAGCCTCTGTGACTCACTTCCTCCTCCCTGGGTAGGAACAGGCTTGCTTGTTCCTGCTCCTGCCAGTGCATGGTCTACTTTCTGACTTCAGGTAAGTGTGGGGCACTGCTAGGTGAGAGCACAAAGCCACCTTATTGGCCCCAGGTAGAGATGTTTCTCCTCCACTAGCCCTTCCACTGGATCACTTTTACTCTCAAGCCTCCTGAAATTAGCTAAACTCCCATCTCTCTTAGGAAGGTTTCCATTCTGGCTTCCTGACTGGCATGTGTCTTTCCCACTGTCTAGGCACCCATTTTCCTCTGCAGGGGTCGGGGAGCTCCAGATGAAGCCTTTCACCCTCTTTGGAAACAGGGAGGACACCCTATGCTTGCAGCATGTGCTGCCTGTTTAAGCAGGAAGTTGAACATGGTGCAGTCTGCAACAATTCCTTCAGCTTTCAGACTTCCTGGGTGGAGAGTCCTTTGTGGCTCTCCCTGTAAAAACATGTTTGTTCACGGGTTGGTTCCCTAGAAAGCCTGATCATACTTCTCTTAATAAAACAGCTCTTAAATCAGCTTAATCAACAAAAATCAGCTGCCTCTCACTGCTAATAATAATTAACTCCAGCAAGTTCTCAACTTTAAATGTTTAAAAAGTAGCAAACTCAAAACAGGGACAGCTTAAATGCACAGTAGTTATGATTTTCCTTACCCCTCTTCCCATCCAGGCTCATTTGCTAGGTCTCCTGTAACCAGGCACTTAATAGGGTTTTTTTCTAATACTGCAACCCCCATCTAGCTTCTGTCTTACTTTTCTTTTCAGGTCCTCAAGCCTTATCTCTATAGCTATGGAATTTTCAGTACAGAAGGGACCTTGGAGACATGTTCGTGAGTCCGAATTTTCAATCTGTAGCAGGTTCAGATTTTCACTCCCAGGCTCAAATATGAAAATGTGACTTTATTACACTGTAACTGAACTTAGTGCTTAAGTTCTCATTTCAACTCTGTCTTACTGGTGCAGAAGAACTCGGTCACTTTCACATTTCCCCGCACACACACACCCTCACATCTGTCTTTGGGTTAATACTAAACCAATTAAGGATTCTGTCTCTGTTCTCCTCCCTACCAACCTCTACAGTCTAAGTTCAGGGTTGGGTATGAGGCGTAATTTATGTTTCATCCAGACAACAGGAATGAAGATATAGAGTGTCAGCTGGGCCCACAGTCCTCTCTTCATGCTGGTCTCTGCCGAGAGAGCCAGCTTCCTGCTTTATCCTTATTGCCCTGCACTGTGTCCACTGCTACTGCCAGGGGTCCTTCAAGGTCTCCAGTCACCACATTCAATAGGATTCATTCTCCTTACATAGTGATGTCAGATTTAGCAAAGAAAAATACAGGATGCCCAGTGAAAGTAGAATTTCAGGTAAACAACAAATGGTTTTTTTTTGTCCAACCAACCACCAACCTTCTCACAGTATTTTCTCAAGGAAGAAGTGGAGGGACCAAGATGTCCAGGCCTTCCCCAGGGAGAGGGCATTGACTCAGCTCATCCTCCTGCTTTGTGGGTGGAAAGAAAAGCCAGAGAGAGAGAGCCACCCCTATGTGTATGACGTTAAAACACATTGTGACCACCTTCTCCAGGAAGTAAGGGTGCAGTGTGAACCCTGGAATCCAGCCAAATTAAAATTGCCTTCTCAGGAACCCTCCTACACTGGTGCTGGTGGGAATGTAAATTGGTGCAGCCACTATGGGAAGCAGTATGAAAGTTTTTTCGACAACTAAAAATAGAGCTATCATATGATCCAGCAATCCCATTTCTGGGCATATATCTGGAGAAAACCATAATTTAAAATGATAACTATCCCCCAATGTTCATAATAGCACAATTTACAATGGGTAAAACATGGAAGCAATCTAAATGTCTGTTGACAGAAGAATAGATAAAGAAGTATGGTACAATGGAATATTACCCAGCCATGAAAAGAATAAAATAAAGCCATTAGCAGCAACACAGACGGACCTAGAGATTATCATATTAAGTCAAGTCAGACAAATATCATATGATATCGCTTGTGTAAGTGGAATCTAAGTAGCATCTAAAATATAACACAAACTTTTTCAGAAAAGTGAAACAGATATAGACATAGAAAATAATTTTACAGTTACCAAAGGGGAAAGGAGGAGGTGGGTAAATTAGGAGTTCAGAATTAGCAGGTATCCAATACTATACTTCAGAGAGGGCAATGGCACCCCCCACTCCAGTACTCTTGCCTGGAAAATCCCATGGATGGAGGAGCTTGGTAGGCTGCAGTCCATGGTGTTGCTAAGAGTCAGACATGTCTGAGTGACTTCACTTTCACTTTTCACTTTCATGCATTGGAGAAGGAAATGGCAACCCACCCCAGTGTTCTTGCCTGGAGAATCCCAGGGATGGGGGAGCCTGGTGGGCTGCCGTCTATGGGGTCACACAGAGTCGGACACGACTGAAGCGACTTAGCAGCAGCAGCAGCAATACTATACATGAGCTTCCCTGGTGGCTCAGACGGTAAAGCGTCTGCCTGCAATTGTGGGAGACCCAGGTTCGATTCCTGGGTCGGAAAGATCCCCTGGAGAAGGCAATGGCAATCCACTCCAGCACTGTTGCCTGGAAAATCCCATGGATGGAGGAGCCTGGTAGGCTACAGTCCATGGGGTCGCAAAGAGTCAGACACGACTGAGCGACTTCACTTTCACTTTCACTTTAATACTATACATAAAAGAGATTAAAACAACAAAGTCCTACTGTATAGCACAAGGAATTATATTCACTATCTTGTTATAAACCATAATGGAAAAGAATCTGAAAAAGAATACTTGTGTGCATGCTCAGTTGCTTCAGTCGTGTCCAACTCTTTGCAACCCCATAGACTGCAGCCTGCCAGGTTCCTCAGTCCATGGGATTCTCCAGGCAAGAATACTGGAGTGGGTTTCCATGCCCTCCTCCAAGGGCTCTTCCTGACCCAGGGATCAAACCCACATCACCTCTGTCTCCTGCGTTGCAGGCAGATTCTTTATCCTGAACCACCAGGAAAGCCTCCTGAAAAAGAATCTGTATATAAATGAATCATTTTGCTGTACACCAGAAACAATCACAACATCATAAATCAACTATACTTTAATAAAAATACATACATACATACACACATACTAAAAAGTCCATTTTCATATTTAATAGGCATAGAGTTTCAGTTTGGGGTAATGAAAAATTTCTGGAGATGGGTAGTGATGATGGTTGCCCTACAAGGCAAGTATACTTAATTCCTCTGAATTGTGCACTTAAAATAGTTACTGTGGTAAAATTTTATGTTGTGTGTATTTTAGCACAATTTTTTCTAGGTCCCCCTTCATGGAAGGAAAGGAGGTAGGGAAAGGACAAAGACTGCCTTCCCAAATTATAGGTGAAAAAGCCTCCCCTGCCTTCCAGCAATGCCCTCCTCTGTGCTTTGGCTTCTTCCTCAGGCGGGAGGCCTCAGGACTGTGAGTAACAACAGCCATAGCAAGAGAAAGTCAGCTGGTACTAGGAACTCGCCTAGAAATCGAAGAAGTCCTTTCCCCAAAACACAGTAAAATCCTATTGGCTCAAACTGGGCCACGGGCACATTCACTACCCACTTCCTAACAAAGGGGTGAGCCATTGAGCCAATTAGTCCCAGCCTTGGAACCAAGAGAGGCTCAGCTTCCTTGAGGCAGCCAGCTTTGGGGGGGAGATGGGGAGGAGAGACTGGTGCCGAAAGGCAAGTGGACCTGTGGGAAAGGAGGAGGAGGAGATGGTTGGACAGTTCAGCATCCAGTACATAAGATGTGAGTGGAGCACTTGTGTGGGTGTTCCCAAAGTCCTCAGGAGAGAAGCTGAGAGGCAGAAGCCGGGTCCTCCATAATGTGTCATGTCCCATGACCACCCTCCCTTTTCCCGACAAGGAGTCTTGAGCAAATTCTATTTCAGCAACTGATGGGACTTCCTGGCTGACCCCTCGCATGCTGTAGATCTCGCTCATTGTACCCCATTCCTATCCCAGCCACCAGAAGCTCTTTTGGCTCAGTGTCCCTAATGGTCCCTAATGGTCCCTAAGTGACACCACTTGCAAGAGAGATGCCTTCTGTGCCCTCAAGCAAGAACATCTGTTATGCCAATGTACTAGTAAAATAAAGTCCTTTTTAACTCTAAAAATGCCAGCATGCAGTTGGAGTGATGGATGGTCACTAAACATTTGGAGGAAGCGTGAGACAAAATTGTATGGATTTGAGAGACTTAAAATGAATGTAGGAAACACAAAGGTTATGACCCACTAAAAAGCAGTAGGATAAATTGAAAAACCAAAGTAGAATTGAGTTTAGAAGGTTTTTCTCAGGTCTGGGGGCACACAATGAAAAAAGTTTTATAAGAAGTTTTGCAAAGCCAAAGAAAATTGTACAAGTGCATCTAATCCAACAGAGATTCTTTCTAAAATAAGAAATGAAAAACGCGGCTTCCCTAGGGGAAGGATGGAACCTTTCTAATAATAGTGCAGTTCAAGTTCACAGGTGCAGAAATGGGAGAGGATCTGGATGAGGTGGTTAGAATTGACATGCTATGTGGCAAACAAAACAAACACGAGGCTCACACTTGTCTGAGGACTTTGTGCCCTACCACCTCGTGTAAACACGCCACACATCATTAGGATACTTCTTTAATGTTTAAAAGTCCATGATTTTTGGAGAATATGTATATGGCACAATGACGTAAACTTGTGTGATAAAGTGTATTAATCACTTACTCAACAAACATTTCCTAACCACCTACAATGTACCAGGAAATGCCTTGATATGTGTGCTCCTATTTAACTACAGTACTATAAATATTTAAGAACCATCTGAAGCAAGAAAATGTTTTTTCCACCCATACATACTCATTAAAGATGTTCATACTGCTGCACGGTGATTAGTTTTACCAGCTTGTTTCTTTGTTTACTGAAAAAATTGAACATCAAATTGTTTCTAAATTAATTTCAAGGTCTGTAGCAAAATTAAAGCTTTTAAAGACATCAAAGCAGTAGCTCAGAGCAATTGTACAATAAAAAGCAAATACGCTAGACTAGGAAAAGAATATGGCTATTTTTATTTGAGTATTCTTATTTATTATTAAATATAAGAAGAGGATATAAATTCTCATATCAGTCACTTTTATTTATTTTTAGAAGTTATTGTGATAATCTTCAGTTCTATTGATCAGTTTGATAATCTAGTATTACATTAATCATATTTCTTTGTATTAAGAATTTCTTTGCAAAAAAAAAAACAAAAGAATTTCTTTGCAGACAATGTAAGCCAATTTTCACGTGCTATCTGATCTGCCACATTTGACTATGCTTTGTAACTTTTCATAAATTGAATTTTTCATTTTCAAATATAATCAATTTGAATTATTTATGATTATAATTGTGTTGAGTAAGAAAATGATTGAAGTTAAGATTTTGAAAAGCTGGCCATAAATTGACCAACATTAGTTTTAAATGGAACTATTCCATCACAGATTTTACTATTCACATTTATTATATGAGTAGGACCAATAGAAATTATTCATCATGATCACAATTGCTTTTATTTAATCGCATTTACCTTTGTCGATACACAATAGCCACTCCCATTTAAATATGGTATACCTATAAAAAATAGTATTCTCCAGAGGGCTATGGGTGCAATCTTTATACAGAATCAGGCCAGGGAAAATAGTAGATTATGCTTATTGGGTTCTTGTTGGCAACAAAAGCTGTCATGCCTACAGCTTTATGGCTCTGGGATATAGCACTAGATTGGGAGTGCAATCTAGCAGGAATCAAACACCAGGAGCAACAGCCCCAACCTCAGTATCCTTGGAGAAGATAAAATTGCAATCTGATGGAGGCTATGGTTGGATTACTTAAGGATTTAGTTTTATCCTTGTTTTGACATGTGGTTAGTATGTGATGAAGGGGGATCAACAAAGATCTGTTGGATATAAAAGGTCTGGACTTTCCATTATACACTGCTTGGCTATGTGTGACCAAGAATTCAATCCAGGTCACAAGCAACACAGATTTGGGGTCCATCCTTCCTACCTACCAGTTCCTCATGATCCTAGACCTAATTTGTGCTATATGTGTAGATAACTTTCATTTTCATCTTTTCCCATTAATATACATTTTCGCTGCTTTCCATATCTCTCAAATAGTCCTTTTCTGCCACTCCTCTGATTATTTCTATTTTGTTGAAAAGTTAACTTTTCTCAGTTGAGTTCATTGGCAGTGGGGTGTAGTAGAGAGAGCACAAACCTTGGCTTTGGCTTTGGATTTCAGTCCACCTGGATTTGGATTTCAGTCCATCCCACTTGACATTGGACAAGTTACCTAACTTCTTTTTTTCTTAATGTTTTTAGCAGTATCATAAACTTAATCTTAAATTAGAAAAACATTTATTTATTTAGACACATCTGGTCTTAGTTGCAGCACACAGGATCTTTCACTGCAGGGCACAGACTCTCTAGTTGTGGCCCACGGGTTCCAGAGCGCTTGAGTTCAGCAGCTGCAATGCTCAGGCTTAGTTACCCTGCTGTTTGTGGGATCTTAGTTCCTGACCAGGGATTGAACCCATGTCCCCCGCACTGCAAGGCAGATTCTTAACCACTGCGCCACCAGGAAAGCCCCAAGTTACCTAATTTCTTAATGGAGACAAAATGGAAATAAAGAACAACAGTTGTAACGGGGGATGATAATACCACAAGCCTGTGCTAAAAGGAGACCCCAGACTCCAGTAACCCTAGCTCTCACCCCATCCCCGATATCACACTCCCATGTCACCATGCAAGACTTTTCCCCATTTGTTGCTTGCCTCATACCTTTGCTTATAGTGATTTCTGATATATAAGTATTTTGAATATAGTAAATAAAACCAGAAAAAATAAGGTAAATATTTCATGAATATCAGAATTAGGAAGTCTCATATCATAAAAGCACTGGAAGAAATAATGAGGAAATTACTTTGATATAATCTCTGTTCCAATAAAGCTAATATTCTAGGTGTTCTCACTTGTGTCTTTTTCCAGGCAAACTGTAGAATAATTTTGCTGTTTTCCCCTCCACTTAAAAATCCCATTAATACTTTGACTGCGGTCATGTTAAACTTCAGTAGCCTTAAAATCCAAGGCAAAGCCAAGGCCTTTATCAGAAAAGCAAATGTTTTTCCAGAAACCCCTGGCAAATGTCTGCTTCCGTATCATTACCCCAAACTGTCACACACATGACTACATTTCCCTGTAAAGGAGGCTACAAAATGTTTGGTTTCCAGCCTCTAGAATGGAGATGGGAGAAGAGAGATGAGAAAGGATATTGACTGAGCCCACCTGCAGGGACTCCCATGAAGTCACCATAGAGGAGGAACCAGAGGCAGGAGCTGTGGGAGCCGTTTTCAGGAGCACCTGTGCAAGACTGGTTCCAGGAGTGTTGCCGTGGGATCCAGGTAACACAGTGCACCCTACTGAGAAGGCCATTCTGCCCCTCCTTACTGCAGGAGGCCACGCAGCCTGGAGACTCTGACAGGGAGCAACTACTAAGGAGAGCTTGCCCTGCAGATCAAAGAAGAGTCTGGAGAAGCCAGCAGTGCAGTGCTCTTGTGAGGGGGCTCTCAAATGCCTATGGGTGATGCCTCTTTGGGCAAATGCTGTGGCTGCTTACCCAACAGCCACGCCCACAGAACCACAGTTTGGTTCCCATAACCATGTTCCCAGCACCTGTGAATGAATCATGTTTGGTCAAAGTCGGCCATGGCAGTTGCAGTCCCCTTGGTGAATGATTGGTCTAGGTTGGCAGGCAACATGACCCAGCTTTGGACCATGAGATTAAGGGGAAGTCTGCTCGGAATGGTTCTAGAAAAGTTTGTCTTGTCTAATAAAAAGACACAGCCTTGCAAAATGAAATCCCTTTGCCCACCCCTTCTTCCTGACTTGAACATGGTTATGTGTGGACATCACACTTGGAGCTGTGATTCTTTCAACAAAAGCAATTTTCTCAGGTTGGCAAGAGTGGAAACACAGAAAAAGCCTAGGTCTTTGATGAATTTGTTGAGTAAGCCAATGCACCATACCTGAAACTGGTTTAATGATAGAGATGATGAAAATCTTTATTATTTGAACCATTGTTGGTGTTTTATTACTTGCAGCTGAAAGCATTTTTAAATGATAGAACCCTTAAAAAGGGATATCAAGCAGAGCATTGTAAATTGGTTTATTCTTCAGTAAAGATCTGGGAGATAGAAGATGTCAATAGCCCCTAATGAGCTAGCAAAATCCGAGTAATAATAAGAATGTGACCTCTTTCCAGCACCCACAGTCAGTGAGGCTTAGAGGCAGTCAAGTCATACTTAAAAGATAATTTGAGAAGTGGCATCTTTATATGATACAGTTTTCCTCTGTTGGAAGATTATGTATTTTTCCAATATTTATATCTCTTCTAAGTTTTATATTTTTGTCATATTGCCCCAGCTATTTCTTGTTAGGTTTATTCCTAGGTATTTTATGTTTGGGGCTGTTGTCTCTCTCAAGACGTTGAGGTTCCCTAGGGATCTGTCTTTCTCCTCTTTTCACCCCATAATTGCCTAAATGACACCTTCTTTCCTGCCTTTACCCCAAATCCTACTTCAAGCTACTCTTTCTCTATTCTGAGCAAACACTTATCCTCCTAGGTACACAGACTTTTGCCTGCACTGTTTTTTGGAGGTCATCCAACCCTGATTGACAGGAAAAGGTAACATTTGGAATCCAGTGAGCTTGAGGTTAAAATGTGTCATGTCAGCAATTGCTAAACAACAGTACATCAGAATAGGTCAAGAATTTGTGAAATGTTTGTGCCAAGTGAAATGTCAAAGCACAAAGTGTGTGAAGGAAAAAAAAAAGTCTCTATGCCAGTCAAAATGTCATTCTGTCTTGCAGGGAGTAATTTATTCCTTTCTGCCTTGATCGCTGTTCTTGTTTCACACATTAATGTTGCCTCTAAATAATTGAAATTAATAGTGGCATTATCACTGGGTATGGGGGAAAACTAAGGAGCTAATTTAGAATCACTCATTCAGTTTGGGTTTGTTTTGAAAATGGAATTTGTTAAGCCAACCTTAAAAATAAGCCCTTACCTGACTGTCCAAAGCATTTACACTGCAGCCATTTATTTGTTCTGTTAACTTCTGGAACATATAAAAAGAAGGCACGGGAGGTAGTGGAGAACAAACATTTTTTAAGTACTGTATCTAAGAAATTGCAAACTGGATAGAAATGCTATAGATAGGATGACTAGATTCAGATAGCCCTCAACAAAAGGAATGCCAGTTGCTGACTGACTTGATTACAAAGCAAAATTCCATGATGTTCCACCATTTTCCCACTGGTTTTAATTTCTAAATTGGCAAAGCTTCCCAGAACATGGCTCCTCTCCGTGCCATTTGCTTTCTCTGAGAGCAGCTTCCTCTTGCACAGTCATGGTCAAACAGTAGGGAACTGGTCTTGCTCCTGATGCTACAGCTGCCCGGTTAATAAACCAAAATGCTTTTCTGCAGGGAGTAGAAGGGCCAGGATTGGAGGGAGGTCTCAGGAGGCCCTCATTCCCAGGTGCCCACGTGCACATCCACAGCTCTGAAAGTGAACACCTCCAGTGCTGCACCCTGGGCACTTCACTTGCCTCACCCTTGTCCTGGCCACAGTAGGCATTATTGCTGCCCTTGGAATTGAAGAAAAGGGCACGGAAGTAAAGAAGAACTCTATAAATCTCTGACAATGACAACTGAGTTTCTGCCCAATTTTATTATTCCACAAATTAGAAATTTAACAATGTGAATTTGAAGAGTAATGAGAAGCACGTATTGCTAAAATGAGAGAAAACCCTCAACAAAGATTCCAATTAATGGGAATGAGTCAACAGTGTGAAAGGACCATGTGGGACCTCCATGTTCCAGACTTTGGGCTCCAGGTTTTTAGGCCGGGAGCTCAACTTTATCAGCATAAAGAAAAATGGTCTGAAATTGGCAAAAGAATTACAAATAATCCAGAATCCCAATTACTAAGAGTTGTAGATATTTTCCAGTGACAATATCGCAGTGTTCAATGTTCAAGACATCCCTCCCTAGATATGGAACAAAGTATCTGTCATCAGTTCAGTTCAGTTCAGGTGCTCAGTCGTGTCCGACTCTTTGCGACCCCATGGATCGCAGCATGCCAGACCTCCCTGTCCATCACCAACTCCTAGAGTTTACCCAAACTCATGTCCATCGAGTCAGTGATACCATCCAGCCATCTCATCTTCTGTCGGCCCCTTCTCCTCCTGCCCCCAATCAAATTGCCAACATCTGCTGGATCATCGAAAAAGCAAGAGAGTTCCAGAAAAATGTCTATTTCTGTTTTATTGACTATGCCAAAGCCTTTGACTGTGTGGATCACAATAAACTGTGGAAAATTCTTCAAGAGATAGGAATACCAGACCACCTGACCTGCCTCTTGAGAAACCTGTATGCAGGTCAGGAAGCAACAGTTAGAACTGGACATGGAACAGACTGGTTCCAAATAGGAAAAGGAGTACGTCAAGGCTGTATATTGTTACTCTGCTTATTTAACTTCTATGCAGAGTATATCAGTCATCAGACGGCTGCAAATAAGCATGAGAGAGAACAGAGGGTGGAGTGTCAATGGCTGGGATATTTCATCCAGGTCAGGAAAATGTCCTGCCTCACCCCCAGAGAATGGCAAAGCACTTCAGTATTCTTGCCTGGAAAACTCCAAGAAACAGAGGAGCCTGTCAGGCTACAGTCCATGGGGTTGCAAAGAGTCATATACAACTGAGCATGCATGCACGCACACCGCCCCCCCAAATACTTTGTGTATTCACTCAACAAATATAAATTGTGTACCTATTACCATATACTTACCAAACCCTGTCAGCTCTACCTTCAAAATGAATTCTAAATTCAGTACTTCCTGCTACATCCACAGTAACCATTTAAAATGGGTACCATTTTCCTGCACCTGGACTAATGGACTAGGCCCTCTAACTGGTCTCCTGGTTTCCACTGTCTCCCTGCTACAGTCCAGAATTGGTAAATATGATAAGGATATTAGGCTGACTCTTTTAAATGTAAAGGATCATGATGTATCTCCATTGGCTTCCTACTTCTTAGAATAAAAGCCCAGATGTCTTTCTTGGGCTGCATGCTCTACCCCTATTCTCTGATCTCACCATAGCCCAATACCCTCCTCACTCACTCTACAGGTTCTTTCATCCTACTCCTGGGATACCCCAAGAATGCTCTTGCCTTATGACCTCTGCACATCCCCTTCCTGCTTGAATCATTTATTCCCAGATATCTTCATGGCTCACTCTGCTTAATCCTTAAATATCTATGCTTAACTGGCATCTTACTGCAGAAGTCACAGACGACCACCCTACCTGAAACAGCCTCCTGCCTTCACTTTTACATCCCCTTACCCTAAAAGTGTTTCTCCTTAACCATCTGACAAGTTTTCTGTCTCCCTTTGGCAGAAGGTAAGCTCCATGAAATGTTTTGTTCATTGTTATATCCCTAGTACCTAGAACATTGCCTGGAGTGTGATAAATGTTCCAAATATATTTGCTGAATTAAGACTGAACACACCTACATTATGTAATAATTCTCATCACTGGAGGGGAATATTGTTTGGTAACAAGGAATTTTCTCTGACCTGGTTGAAACAGCCTTTCAGGATTCTTGATCTTGCTTTGCTTTCTGATGGACTAGATGCGGTATGTGAGAGAAAAAGAGAGACAAGGGGAAACTGAAATTTTTTAGCATGTACAAGTGAAAGAACAGAGTTCCATGTACTGAGTCAGAGACAACTGTGGAAGGAGCAGTTTTGGGAGTTGGGAGCTGAAAATCAGTAGTTCATTTTTGAACATATTTAGGTTAAGATGCCTGACAGGTATTCAGTTGAGATGTTAAGCAGGTGCCTAGTTTTGTGTTCTGCCACTCAGGGGAGAGGTCCAGGGAGGGCATACAAATCTGGCAGCAAGATGAAGCTGTTTAAAGTCATGGAACTATGTCCATCCCCTGGTAATGAGGGTAGGCAGAGAAGAATGGAGTTCTGAGAAGCAAACCCTGAGACGCTCTGACATTTAGAATTCAGGGTGATGAGAAAACACCAGTGAAAGACACTATAAAGGGAGCGGAGAAAAGAGGTAGCAGATGAAAAAGGATAGGGATCTAGGAAGGATTTTTATATATGAGAAATGTTAAGGTATATTTGATGCAGTGAAAATGATCCAGTGAAAAAGAAAAAATTTAAAGGTTCAGGAGAAGGGCAATTGCAGGAGTGAAATTCTAGAGTAGGGAAGAGGGGCTGGATCCAGTGCAGAGGTGGCAAGGCTGACTTACACAGAACAGACAGTGCACCCATCATGGCAGGAAGAAAGGCAGCATCTATGTGCACAGATGCCAGAGGCGGGTAGACATGGTGGTAAGAGCTTGTGGAAGTTCTATTCTGGCTGCTTCTGTTTTCTTATTGAAATGATGGACTGCAGGTATTAGTGATATGGAGGACTATAAGGAATCATATGTTCAGAGGAATGTACTGAGTAGAGGTGAGTGAGTGCGATGTTTAAAATTGTAGGATTCTTGGTGGGGAGTGCAAGTGTTGAATTGCCTCATGTGAGGCTCTGGCCATAGGAGTGAGGATTAGGGCAGGAACAGAGATAAGACTACACATGTGACTGACCAGGGTATCGGGTGAATGGTCTTTCCTGATGTAAGCTGGGGCTGACACATGTGTGAGTAACCACACTGGCTACTTTTACCTGAGCAACTCCTGTGCTCCAGACAATGTATGCAATTCTCTCCTTTAATCCTCATAATAACCCTAAAACAACCCCAAGAATCAGAGATCATTATCCTCCAACTGTTTCATATGTGTCCCAGATGAAAAAAGTAAGGCTCACAAAGGTTCCTTAACTCAGGGTAATACAGCAATATGGCTACAGGATTCAGACTCAGGTCTTCTAACCCCAAAGCCAGGTTCTTTTCCCTTGGCCTGTGCCACACCTCTCCAACTGCATCACCTACAAGCTTTAGTCCATGACCACCAGTTACAATTGAGTCCCAAGTGGCTCAGACAGTAAAGAATCTACCTGCAGCGTCAGAGACCCAGGTTCAATTCCTGGGTTGGGAAGATCTCATGGAGCAGGGAATGGCTATCCACTCCAGTATTCTTGCCTGGACAAGAGGAGCCTGGTGGGCTAGACATGACTGAAGCGATTTAACATGCAGGCACATATATGCTCTGTCCCCAAAGTCTTTTTTTAAAAACCACTTTTTTCAAAGTCTTTATTGAACTTGTTATAATATCAGCTTTTGTTATTTATATTCTGATTATTGGACTGCAAAACATGTGGGATCTTAGGGGCCTGACCAGGGCTCAAACCCAAACCCCCTGCATTGGAAGGTGTAGTCTTAACCATTGGACCACCAGGTAAGTCCTGGCCACTAAGTCTTATGTCTCAACTTTTGTTGTTTAAGCCTAAGGCAAAAGATGCTTCAGTCTCCTGGGAAAATAAGCCTCTTTTCCTCTTTATTTAGTGTCACTTTGGGGCATTGGAAACCAACATAAGGAGGCCAGTCTAACTATAGCAATAGCCTTTGGGGGTTTGTTTGCTTCAGGGGGTGATCTTATCAATCTGCCCCAGTAGCAACCTTGTCTTACTGTACAAGAGACACTTAAAAAATCTTGCAGTTAAAGTCAGGGGCCTTATGTCCATACATCACATGGTAACTCCTTCTTCATCTGGAAAAAAATGAGCCCTGATTCCCTGTCACTGGTATTTCTAGAGTATTCTACTGCAAATTCAGGGCTTTGTATCTCCAAGAGAAAATTTATGCAAGTGATAAGGAAAGAAAGTAGAGACATGAAAGTTTTCACAAACTTCAAACATTTTCTTGCTGCAGTTGAGAGAAATTTGCCTGCATTCTGCTCTGTAATAATTCCACGAGACAGTACAGGAATCTTATCTCTCTGTGCCCCAAATGAGAAAAACCACAGTTGTCACCGGGTGTTATCATTGTTAATCATCTAGACCAGAACTGCCCAACAGAACTTTCTGTAAGGAAATGTTCTGTATTTGTGCCTTCCAGTTCAATGGCCCTTAGCCACATAGTGTTGTTGAACACTTAAAACGTAGCTAATACAGCATAGGAAAAAAACTTTAAAATTTTATTTAATTTCAATTCATTTAAATTTCAGTTTAAACCATCCATGGCTCACGACTACCGTATTGGACTGCACAGATCCAGATTAGAAAACAAGAGGCCCAGCCACCTCACCCCCTTGAGCACAGTGAGCAATCTGGAACTTAGCCGTGAAGATCCTTACTTAGCTGTTCCTGAGCAAGAAGGGCCTCCACTGCTCACAACTTTTGAACCAAAAAAAAACCCAAAAACCCCTTATAATCATTTAATATTTCTGCAACAAATGTTCACAAACTTTGAAGGTTAAACCAACACCTATTTGTCTCACAGTTTCTGTAGGTCAGAAGTCCGCACATGGCAGAAGTCAACTGAATTCTCTGCTTAGGGTCTCACAAGGCTCAAGTCAAGGTGTCAGCTAGGCTGCATTCCTTTCTGCAGGCTCTGGGGAATATCCATTTCCAAGCTCATTCAGGTTGTTGGCAGAATTCAGTCCCTTGCTGTTGCAGGACTAAAGTCTCTGTTTCTCTGCTGACTATCGGCTGCCTTTAGCTCCAAAAGGCCTCTTCCTGGTCCGTGCACATGGTTCCTCTACCTCAGAGCCGGCAAAAACACATTAAATCCTCATGCTTGAAATCTGCTCTGCCTTCAGGTTTTAAGGGCTCACATAATTACTCTGAACCCACTCGGATAATATCCTTATTCTAGAGTGAATTGATTAGTAACCTTAATTATATCTGCAAAGCCTCCTTTGCCAATGAATACAGCACAATCACAGGATTAATATCAGGGAGCAAAATCACATAATCACAACCAGATAGCAGAGGATGGAGAAACCACTGAGGCAATAGCTGGCAATTACTTGGTGCTTTCTTGAGTAGAAAATAAAGAGATTTGTTTGGAAAAAATACTTTTAAAAAACCTCTTTGACTGTTTTCTGTCTTCTTAGAAACTTGAGGCATTTGTTTTACTTTGTCTTGACAAGCAACTGGCAAAGTGGTGGCCATCCCCAACCCCTGTCAAGGATCCCCAAACATTTCAGTCCTTGGAGGGTCTTCATCTTCAAAATAGCTTCCAACCCAGAAAAAGAGTTGCTACCACTGTGGAGGTCCATTTCCAGCAGAGCAGTAGCTACCAGCAATTTCTAGCACTCTTTCTGGTTTAGCCAGTGCTGAGTTAGATATTAAGTCCTGATAAGGACAACCTGGCCTGGAGGCTGTTAATTAATGAACAACCTTGTGTGCAAACTAAGCTCCTCGGATCCAGTTAGCAAAATTTCCAATAAGAAAATGAAGTGAATGGAAAAATACTTCCTTCCAGTTAGGTGAAAAGAGACACTGAGTTTTCAAGCCCTAAACAAAGAGTTGCTTTGTGTCTGTTCTATGGAGAGAAAGGAGGAAAGTATCTCTGAGCTAAGAGTGTACAAAAAGAGAGAGAGAGAGAAAAAAAAAACTGAGGGAGGACCAGTGTGTTACCTGAAAGAGAGTGAATAAGAGACAGGCTGATGCATTTTCTAAGAAAAACACACAGGTGGTCTGAAAGTTGCCATGAGAGAAGTCGCTCAGGGGCCCACAAAGTTCAGAATGTGTGAGAACCAAGCCCTGGTTGAGAAGGTCATGGCAACAGCCCAGTGCTGTCTACTGACCCCTCCTCCAACCCATCAAATCAGGAACCACTTAAAATGTACCTATAGGTTAAGCCCCATGGCAGATTCTGGGAGTCAGCTGTATTCCAATTGGGGCAATAAAAATAGAGAAGTAAGGAAAACCTTCTAGCCAGCTTGCCCCAGAATTCCTCCTAGAGAAGCAACTACCCTGCATAGGAAAATATCTTGAAAAGTCAGGTGGAGATAAAGGGTGAGCCCTGGGACAGGGATTGGCAGGAGTTAACAAGGAAGCAGATAGATGCCTCTGCTCAAAAAAATGAAAAGGGACTTGAAGTGGGGAGAGTGAAAGAGGAAGAAGATGGCAGATAGAGGAGAGGAGAAAAAGACTTAAGCAATGTGGTGGGAATCTGGAAACTGGGAGTTGGGAGAAATGGCATAGGGGGTTTTTCAAACAGGTTTCAGTTTAGTTCAGTCTCTCAGTCGTGTCCGACTCTCTGACCCCTTGAATCGCAGCACGCCAGGCCTCCCTGGCCATCACCAACTCCCAGAGTTCACTCAGATTCATGTCCATCGAGTCAGTGATGCCATCCAGCCATCTCATCCTCTGTCGTCCCCTTCTCCTCCTGCCCTCAATCCCTCCCAGCATCAGAGTCTTTTCCAATGAGTCAACTCTTCGCATGAGGTGGCCAAAGTACTGGAGTTTCAGCTTCAGCATCATTCCTTCCAAAGAAATCCCAGAGCTGATCTCCTTCAGAATGGACTGGTTGGATCTCCTTGCAGTCCAAGGGACTCTCAAGAGCCTTCTCCAACACCACAGTTCAAAAGCATCAATTCTTCCGCGCTCAGCCTTCTTCACAGTCCAACTCTCACATCCATACATGACCATTGGAAAAACCATAGCCTTGACTAGACGGATCTTTGTTGGCAAAGTAATGTCTCTGCTTTTGAATATGCTATCTAGGTTGGTCATAACTTTCCTTCCAAGGAGTAAGCATCTTTTAATTTCATGGCTGCAGTCAACATC
>NW_011494956.1:15353937-15367824 GCF_000754665.1 Bison bison bison | reverse complement strand
TCTATTTGAAACGAAGTGATGGGACCAGATGCCATGATCTTCGTTTTCTGAATGTTGAGCTTTAAAGCCAACTTTTTCACTCTCCACTTTCACTTTCATCAAGAGGCTTTTGAGTTCCTCTTCACTTTCTGCCACAAGGGTGGTGTCATCTGCATATCTGAGGTTATTGATATTTCTCCCGGCAATCTTGATTCCAGCTTGTGTTTCTTCCAGCCCAGCGTTTCTCATGATGTACTCTGCATGGAAGTTAAATAAGCAGGGTGACAATATACAGCCTTGATGTACTCCTTTTCCTGTTTGGAACCAGTCTGTTGTTCCATGTCCAGTTCTAACTCTTGCTTCCTGACCTGCATACAGATTTCTCAAGAGGCAGGTCAGGTGCTCTCGTATTTCCATTATCTGATGTTAACTCTTGTCACCCACTGTCTAGTGCGTATCTGAAACACGAACAGCAGAAACTCTCCAATGCTCTGCTAACTTCTATGAGTGGTGCTTTAGGAAGAAACCAAGGAGAAAGAACTAGATGCTGTAACCAGTAAACCACTTGGGCGTGGAGAAGAACTCAGACACACAGCAGGAGGGGCAGTGCAGAAACTCCAGGAGGGCGCGGAACTTCCCCAGAATGTGCTTAGTCACTTGGCAGTTTTCCAGCTCTTTGCAATCCCATGGACTATAGCCCGCCAGGCTCCTCTGTCCATGAGGATTCTCCAGGCAAGAATACTGGAGTGGGTCGCCATGCCATCCTCCAGGGGATCTTCCCAACCCAGGGATCAAACCCAGGTCTCCCGCATTACAGGCAGATTCTTTACCAGCTGAGCCACCAGGATAGGCTGGAGCCACCTAACAGATACTAAGGGCAGGGTGACTGCAGCTGACATCTGAGTTACATAAAAATTAGATCAGCCACTAGCTGATTCAGCACGGTGTTTATCTTCCTGCTCTTCCTGTCTTAATTTAATATCAATTTTCCCCAAACTTGAATTTATAGTTTTTCCCTCTTGGACCAAATTCTCAGTTTCATATCTAAATCTCCAGCAACTCACCCCCTGTCCAGTAGAGGGTTAGGTGAGGGGTGGTCACCCTAGCAAAGGGAAGCAGTGTTGGGGAGACTCACTGTCATCATGATGAAGACTCTTGTGAGCAGTTTTATTTCCTGGTCACTTGTTGGGAAGGCCAAGGAGTTTAGGTGCTGATTTATTCTGTCTCCTAAACTTGAGGACTCTGTGGCTGAGGCCCAAATGGTTCTGAGGGGATGCCAGGGATAAGGGTGTGTCAGCAACATGAGAGTGGCTTAGCTAATTTGTCAGGACCCACGATTAGATACACTTCCCCAGGAGGCCTGGGAGCATGTATAGTTCTGTTCCTTTGATTCAGGTCTGACAATTCTACCTTCTTTTTATTTCATTTTTTTTAATATTTATTTTTTTAAAATATTTATTTATTTGAATATTTATTTATTTAAATATTTATTTGTTTATTTATTTATTGGGCTGTGCCAGGTCTTAGCTGTAGCATGCAGAATCTTTAATCTTCATTGTAGCTTGTGGGATCTTTAGCTGTGGCATGTGGGATCTTGGAGAAAGAAATGGCAACCCACTCCAGTATTCTTGCCTGGAGAATCCCATGGACAGAGGAGCCTGGAGGGCTACAGTCCATGGGTTCGCAAAAAGTCTGACACAACTGAAGCAACTTAGCACACACACGTGTGGGATCTAGTTCCCTGACCAGAAATCAAACCTGGGCCCCCTGCATTTGAAGCATGGAGTTTTACACACTGGACTACCAGGGAAGTCCCTACCCTCCTTTTTGAGGTTGGTTCATGCTGAAACACAGCCAACCATACAGCCATGTTGCAAACCTTTGGTGCCCTGGGCAGAGAGAGGGCTCTTGTTGCTGACAAGACCATGAGGGTGGGCAGCACCTAACCTCAGATACCACCTGCCACGCTCTAATGTCCCAAATGCCAGAGGCCCAAACAGATCATCCACACTAGCTAATTCAGCTTTACCTGTCTCTCCACTACTGGCAAGCTTTGTTTCCACCCTGAAGACTAGCTCCTCTGATGGCCTTTTTTGTTACTATGACCTCCATGCTTCTCTGGCTCATCCTCTCACTTTTGCCTCCCCCACAACTTACCCTTCCTATTGCCCCACTGGACCACTCATTCATTCACAAACTCCCTTCTCTATAACGTAAGACTTTCCTTGGGCTCCTTTGCCCTCCTGCCTTACATGAGACATAACACTTGTTGAAGGATACTGCCATTCCTGCAGGCCCCTGAGAGTCAGGATGTTTATTCTTTCATTCTTCACGTGCCCCATTACTATTTGGGGAAAGGAACTTATTTATCCTTCTGGTGCCCTATGTACATATCCACACACTTACTCTTCATTCATTTAGAAACACTCTCTGCCTTTGTCGTGGTCATCGTTGTCATCTATCCTCCCCTCAGTCACTCCCTCTACATTCCCTGGCCCTCACTCTCTCTTCCCCAAGTCTTGCCAAGGTTACAGGTGACTTCTACCTTCTCTCCTCTTCACCAGTCACTCCTGTGGCTTCACTCTGAACATAATCATTACTCAGAGCTATTTCAGTTCTGCCAACTTGAAGTCTAATATCCCACCAAAACCCATTACCTGTCCATTTTCCAGTTCTCTCTTTTAAGAAGAACAAACAAAAACAACTACTCTTTGACCTCCTTCAGCGTGCTAACCCCTGGGTCCCTCTATTTTATTCTAATCTCTTTCTCATCTGCTTTCACTGTCTCACCTACTTGGGCCCTATGTGCTGCCCATTAAGTTGGTATTTTACCACTGTCTTTTATAGATCCATTCAGGAGGAGAACAGACAACCTCATTTACAAATGAAACACTGGAAACAATGAACAGTGTTTTGTGTAAAATAAATATTAATAAAATTAGAATTCTACTAGTATTGATATTATCCAGGTAATCTTAAGCTTTTTCACAGGGCTCTGGCTAATATTTAATGACTGAGCAAAAGCACATCCCTATAAGTAAACTCTACTTGGATTTAAATAGAGCCAATTCACCTCCCAGTTGGATTTGGAGCAGAGTTGGAGCAGTAGAACTTAGAGGACTCTATCCAGGAATAGTTTAGAATTTTATTATCCAACAAATGTTTCTCCTCTCAGTACTATGCTGGTGCCTTGTCTTTTTTAAAGAATCATCATAATGTCTTAAGGGAATTATCTCCTCTTCGACCTAACTCTCCATCCATTTTATATCACTTTTCTTCCTTTATCATAATGTAGAAATACTTCTTAATGTCAAACTATAAAAACCCACTTATAACTAATATCAGAGACGGCAATGGCATCCCACTCCAGTACTCTTGCCTGGAGAATCCCAGGGACGTGGGAGCCTGGTGGGCTGCCGTCCATGGGGTCGCACAGAGTCGGACACAACTGAAGTTACTTAGCAGTAGCATAACTAATATTCTTGTCAAAATGTATAATGCTAACCTTCAAATCAAGTCTCTGTAGGAAGCCTTGGCCATAGCACATAGGTCTTGCTGTTCAGATGGCAGACACTGTTTTCCTCATCCTTCTCCACTTCAAGCCATGGCTCTCTAGAGTTGAAACCCACCATCTTATAAGAAGACTATCAACATTTGCATCCAGCAAAGAGTTAGGAAAATGGTTGCTAGGGGATTATAAAACAAGAAGAAAAAAAATTGTAGGGCAAAAAAGACAGAGTTGGGAGTAGAGGTGGGTCCAGCAGAGATCAACAATAAAAGACAAAAATCTGAGACTTCCCTGGTGGTCCAGTGGTTACAACTTCTTATACAGGGGGTGTGGGTTAAACCCCAGGTCAGGGAGCTAAGATCGCACATGACTTGTGGACAAAAATCAAAAACCATGAAACAAAAATAATATTATAACAAATTCAATAAAGTCTTTTAAAAAATAAACAATATATTTTTTTTAAAAGACAAAAATCTGAGCCTAATGCAACAGACTCTGCCCACTTACCGGCCAGGAGTTGAGGGGTCACAGGAAGAACTCATTCAAAGAACTGGGGTCCAAAGAGTGAGGGGCACCAGGTAGATGAGGTTGAACCATTCTGCTCACTGAGGCACAGGGGATATGGGAGCACGGGCCTGGTCTCAGGAAACAGGGCTGGCAGGATCAAGACCCTGTACACCCACATATCAGGATAAGGCTCCTCACCCTCCACACACCACCTGGGAAGCCAGCGACCTGGGCATCTAGGCATAAGAAGGCTTGGGAGGAATTAGTGCCCTCCTGATGGAGGACGGCTCCAGGGAGTCTGGCACCTCTGTCTACAAGATCCTGTGTTTAGTCACTCAATCGTATCCGACTCTTTGTGACCCCATGGACTGTAGCCCACCAGGCTCCTCTGTCCATGGGGATTCTCCAGGCAAGAATACTGGAGTGGGTTGCCATGCCCTCCTCCAGGGGATCTTCCCAACCCAGGGATCAAACTCAGGTCTCCTGGATTGCAGATGGATTATTTACCATCTGAACTACCAGCAAAGCCTGCAGGATTAAAAGCAGCCAAAAAGTTATAGCCAAACCCTACTGATTTATGAGACAAAAACTACTGATCTGCCAGTCTCTCCTTAAAAGGGGTGGAACTCATGAGCAGCTTTGATGATACACTGGGGTAAAGGCTAACAATCCTTCATTCATTCATGGATCATTTACTGAAAGCTTAATATGTGCTAAATGTGGAACTAAATACTGAGGAAACAAAAGTAAATACGACAGGGACAAAAATACTAACAAACATGTTTTCACAGCCTCCTCCTCCGCCTCTATCAACACTTCCAGCCCTTTTACGGAGGTTTCTGTTCACATACTTCTGGAGCTGTGCTGTGCTGATCAGGAAAATGGGTGGCAAAGAAGATGGAAAGAATTCAGGGGAAACAATAAAGAATTGAGCCAAAAAGAACTGGGGCAGAGGAGATTAGAGATCTGCAGGAGCAAGGAAGGGGACTGGGGGGAAGGAGAGAGAGAGGAGGGAGAAACTGAGTGAGTCTGGAGTTGAGGTGGTGAGAAAAATGGTAGCAGGTGGGTCAATGAACAGACCTGCGAAGGACAGAAAAGCACAGGCGGGTGGTGTGTGTGTGTGTGTGTGTGTGACAGTAATTTCTGCCCATGGTCTCTTGGAGACTTGATGAACTTCTTTGCAGTTGGGACCATGTTTTACCCTTGGATGCCACACTATGATAAAACTGGCTGCCACAAAGTAGCCCGGCTCTAAGGGGATTACAGTATAAGACATGGTCCCTGCCCTCTAGATGCTCACAGTCCAATAGAGAAAACAGTCATTTAACGTAAAATAGCACAATAAAACTTTGCCAAGTGCTGTGTCACACCTCTCTGTAAGGCATGGGGTGGCAACTGAGGGAGAGGTCCCTAGTTTACCTCTTGCTCAAGGACAGATAAGTGCTCTCTCAGCAGGAAGGTCAGTAGGGCTTAGGAGGGGACATTTTCTAGCTCCCAAATTGATGACCAAGAGCAACCTAAGCCTCAGTCCCAGACAAGAAGAAGCAGAAGATCCAAATTCCCTCCTCGAACTACTCAAAATCCCACCACCTCCAGGACCCAGCCAGGGGGCAGGTAGCAAGCAGCCTACTTGAGTATCTTTTTTGACTGAGAGCTCTGTGGGGAGGGTGTGCTTGCCTTTCTACTCCAGTATCACCTATGCAAAGGAAAATGTGTGTAGACTGGAGTGTGAGCAAAAGAGAACACTGTACCAAACCACGTAAGCATGGAAGGAGAAAATGGGTGAATGCTCAACGAAGCTTGAAATTACAAAAGCAAAACACAAAGTCGGCCCCAGAGCAGCTGCAGTTTTACAGCTGTGGTTTGCACAGAGTTTGCTTCCCCCAGGCAAAGGGAGGACGTGGAGTTTCCAAGCGGGCTGAAGCAATCGCTTGGCTGGTTTGTGCCAGCCAAATGACTCACTCTCAAACCTGTTTAATATGAAACAGCATTAGGAGACTGGATATAGCCTCAAGGAGATCAGCTGCTAACCAGCTCAGATTATAGCTGCAATTCCTCAAACACAGCCACTTAAGAATATCTATTTGCCTGTCTTCAGTGGCATACAACACTGTAAAGGAAAGGGACCCTTCTTGAAGCAGAAAGATCAGGGTTCTGCTTCCCATTCAGTAGCGGTTCATCAGGTGACTTGGGTCAGCCTCACCTGAAAAACGAGACTGATACATTGTCCATAAAATAGGGCAATACCCTCCCTGCCTACATCCTGCTGTTGTTTTGAGAATTGAATGAGAAATATGATGAGAATGAAGTGAGGTGATGGAAATGGTAGACGGCTGTAAACCAGGTATTTTCATTACACACAAGTGTCATAAATCTCCTTCTACACTCTTATTGGAACTAGAGGGAATTTCCTTAAATGGCAGGAATGAGGAAATAAACAACAAAAATTTTGCTTCCTACTTTAACATCAGCAGCCGTGAGAGCCCCATTTTAGTGGGTTATTGTGGACTTTGGTCATCCAGGCAGTAAATGGGAGTCTTCTCAAAATGATTAGAGCTCCTCTACTCACTGTTATCTGGGGTTATCAGTTAGACCATCTCTAATAATTTCCAGCAAGAATTTTAATGAGATCTCTGAGAAATTAAGGAAACTATTCCTTCCATTTGTAATTACATGGGCAAGAAAATAAGCAAAAGAATCTTTCATTCTTTTTTTCTTTCTTTCTTCCCTTTTTCTTTTTTTTTCCTTCCCCCATCTCTGTCTCTCAGAGATAGAGAAGTAGATGAGTGAGGCACTTGTCTATGACAAAAATTTTAATTGAGTGACAAGAAACCTCAAATGCCAAGATAAATATATTTTAATGAATATTTTTAAAAAATGAAGTAATGCCAAAAAAATGAAAGAAAGTCACATTTTAGATAAAGATGAGCAACAGTGCCATCCAAGATATACTGAAGCCTAAAGCAAAAGGAAAAGTCAATATTTCTGATCCTGCCTATTTAAAACTTGGTATATTGTTCATTATTGATTTTTGCCTTAATATTGAGGGGTGTTTGTTGTCGTTGTTAATTTTTTCAATGTATATTTGGCTGCAATGGGTCTCCATTGAGGCATGTAGTTCCCTGACCAGGGATTAAACCAGCACCCCCTACAATGGGAGCACAGAGTCTTAACCACTGGACCACCAGGGAAATCCCCTTGCCTTAATTTTGATGTATCATGGATAGAAATTTTTTTTTTGTTCTAAGCGGCATCTAAAAGTATAGTTTTCCTTAGTATCAGTGGCATCTTAGATTTAGCGAAATGCTTTCCATATGGTATGTGGAACAAGCACGACACCTGGCAATGAAATTCAACTTGGCTTTGTCTCTCTCTGTTTCCTTTACACATTTATTCAGTGGAAGTCACCTTCCCCATTCCTGAACAAAAACTCAATGAGCCCCACGCCTTTTCTGTTCCCTCTTAAATAAGGAACAATCCCACAGTTATTTTAAGTCACAAACACAGTCTCAGTTTAGCATCAGAATGTAAAATCCCCTGAAATAATCAAAACTCACAACTTCACTTAGTGGTAAACCTTCTCCCCTCCACCAACTGCGGGGTTGGCAGCCTGCAGTAGAAAAGGGGAATGGGTTCTCCTGCTCTCAGCTCTTCCTACTTGTCTTCCTCCTTCACCACTTAACATCTGCTGTCTTACTCTCCTCCCTAATGGTAGGGGCTTGACAGCAAGAGGAGGAAGGGGATAGAGCAGTTCCTACCTGACTGGATGGCTTCACACTCTCTGAGCCAGGAAGATGGTTAGCAGGCATCTTCTCTTGGGTCATCTTCACAGACTCATCAGGGCTTTCCTCTCCTTTCAGGTGTCTCTAACACTTGTCCCACCTGGGTGGTGACAACATGGATGTTATATAATACGTATATTATAACTCTACTTTTCTGTATGCTTCATATATTCTGAAGTTTCTTAATTTAAAAAGAAAAAGAACTGTGAAAGAGAATAAGGGGGAAGAATCCTAACTCTACATGAAAACAACCTTTATTGGATAGAAACTTGCCTTATCAGTCTCTCTCTTTCTTTCTTCCTTCTTCCCTCCCCCTATCCCCATTTCTCAGTTTACTACCAGCCATATCTTCTCTCCTGGTCTTCATTTGATCACCTTTATACCTCTATAGACCTATAAAAATGAAAGTGTGTCTAGATGGAGATAAACTTCCTTGCCCTGTCACATACTAGTTTATTTCTTACTTCTTCTGAATAAGCAGATCCATATCCCGCTGGTTTCTAATTTCTTCAAGAATAAATGGCTCTGGCCAGAATCCAGTCCACTCCCAGTCCTCTGGGAGCTCGTCAAAAGAGCTGGAACATGTCTTCCCTTGACCTCTACAGCAGAAATCAACAGGAGTCCCACAGCACAGAACATACTGTAAAAACAGCAGTGTCACCAAAGGCAGAAAACACATTTTGTTCTCACCACTAAGAGTCTGACTGTACTGCCGGTCTCCAGGCACTGGAACCAAAGACAGAAGAATGTTGCAGAGGCTAAACAGTTGTCCCCGCTTTAATAAAATAATCGCCTTCATTGTTTAGCTTCACAGTACTGGCAATGTATTGCTTATATACTAGAGTGCTCATTTTTCTTAGTCTTCATAGTCTTCAATATTGTGCTTTATTAAGGTGATATTTAAATATGTGGCTCTAGTTTGCCTTCTAGGGTCTGTAGAGGTTGAAACTGAAAAGCAATTTGAATTCTTACACATTTCAAAGGGTCTGTCCAGATTCAGAATGTCTGAAGCAAAACATTTTTCCAACACAACAAGTTTTGGGAAGATAAAGAGAGAACAGCTTGCTGCTGAGGGTTAAGAGAAATGAAGGCATCAGTTCAGTTCAGTGGCTCAGTCGTGTCCGACTCTTTGCGACCCCATGAATCACAGTACACCAGGCCTCCCTGTCCATCACCAACTCCCAGAGTTCACTCAAACTCATGTCCATCGAGTCGGTGATGCCATCCAGCCATCTCATCCTCTGTCATCCCCTTCTCCTCCTGCCCCCAATCCCTCCCAGCATCAGAGTCTTTTCCAATGAGTCAACTCTTTGCATGACGTGGCCAAAGTACTGGAGTTTCAGCTTTAGCATCATTCCTTCCAAAGAACACCCAGGGCTGATTTCCTTTAGAATGGACTGGTTGGATCTCCTTGCAGTCCAAGGGACTCTTAAGAGTCTTCACCAACACCACAGTTCAAATATGTCCATACAAAGACTTAGACATGAATCTTATTTGTAATAGCAAAAAGTTGAAATCAACCTAACACTGATCATTAGCAAATGAATGGATAAATGAACTGTAGTATAGCCATACTAAGAATATTGCTCAGCTAAAAAAAAAAGGAATAAAATACTAACACAGATGAACCTTGAAAACATGCTACAGATATGCAATAAACAAGATGTAAAAGCCACATATTAGATGGTTCTATTTACATAAAATCTTCAGAATAGTTATTAATACAGAAAGTAGACCAGTGGTTGCTGGAAGGATGGGTAAAAACAGAGAGTGGCTTAATGGGTGTAGCATTCCTCTTTGGGTTGATGAAAATGTTCTAATATTGATTTTGATGATGATTGCACATATCTGTGAATATACAAAAAACACTGAATTTCATATTTTAAATAGGTGAATTGTATGGTATGTGAATTATGTCTCAATAAAGATGTCACAGAAAGGAAGGAAAAGAGGAAAAGTGGATGGGAAGAAGGAAGAAAACAAAAACAAGAAAGAAAACTAAACACAAACTTCAAACTTTTCAGATTTCCCAAAGTAATCACACTCCCAATGTAAGGAAACAATGTCTCTAGAAACATATCTTCCCATAGCTGCAAAAAAAGTGGAGAAATTGAATTCTGGTTTCAACCTAGGAATCAGAACTCCTAACAGTAGTTGTTCACTCTTTCAGTCGTACCCAACTCTTCATGACACCATGGACTGCAGCACGCCAGGCTTCCCTGTCCTTCAATATCTCCCGGAGCTTGCTCAAACTCATGTCCATTGAGCTGGTGATGCCTAACAGTAGAGACTTTCTAAATAAAGGAAAAATATTCACAGATACTAAGAAACTGTAAGAATGTGCCAGATTGTTCACTATACTCAGCCACATTGGAAAGTGTGTGAATTATGTTAAAAGGGGACAAGATGGGAGACAGAGGGACCATATAGGTGCCTGGTGCAGGCCCACAAAGGGATGGTTATGATCTGAACTTTTGATGACTAAGGCTGCAATAATAGAAGCAGAGAGCAGCAGATTTGAGAAACAATTTGAAAGAAAAGTCAGCAGAATTTGATTTGTTTCACAAGAGAGATGAGGAAGAAGGAGGAATTAAGAATTTTTTGGTTTAGGCTTCTCTGGTGGCTCAGAAGTAAAGAATGCCTGCCAATGCAGAAGACATGAGTTCAATCCCTGATCCAGGAAGATCCCACATGCTGCAGAGCAACTAAGCCCGTGTGCCACAACTACTGAGTCTGTGTTCCACAGCCCATGAGCCACAAGTATTGTGCCTATGTGCCACAGCTACTGAAGCCCACAAGCCCAAGAGCCCGTGCTCAGCAACGAGAGAAGTCACCACAGTGAGAAGCCTGTGCACCACAGCTAGAGAATGGCCCCTGCTCTCCACAACTAGAGAAAAGCCCACACAGTCATGATGACCCAGAAGAGTCAAAAATAGTTCATTTCTTTTCTACAAAAAGTTTTCAAAAAGAAGAAAAAATTCCTGCCTTATGTAACTGAATGGATAATGGGATCTTGGCGGAGAAAGGACAAACATGGGAGGAAGAGGAGTTTTGAGACTTAGGGGAAGGAGGAGGGAGTACCCTAAATTCTAGATATATTACTGACTTCTAATTTAATTCCATTGTGGTCAGAGAGGATAATGTGTATGACTTAAATTCTTTTAAATGCATTGAACTTTATTTTATAGCACAAAATCTGGTCTACCTTGGTTAAGTATTCCATATGTATCTAGAACGTATGTGAATTATTTTATTGGATGGAGTGTCCTACAAATGCCAGTTAGGTGAAGCTGCTTGATGGTGTTATCCACGTCTTCTACATCCCTGCTAATTTTCTGTCTACTTATTCTATCAATTACTAGGAAAAGGGTTTGAAATAAACAAGTATGATTGTGAATTTGTTTACTTCTATGTCTGCTTCATGTATTTCAAAGCTCTATTATATTAAATAAACATTAGAATTGTTATGTCCTCTTGATGAATTGATCCCTTTATCCTTGTGAACTGATCTTCTTTACTTTTTGTAGTATTCTTTGCTCTGAAATCCTTTCTTTTGATTAATTTCCTTTTGTTTGCATAGTAAATATTTTTCCATCCTTTTAGTGTTAACCTTTGTGTGTCTGTGGATTGAAAATGCATTCTTTGTAAGCAGCATACTGTGTGCCTTCTCTTTAATCCAGTCTCTACCTTTTAATTGGAAGTGTTCAATCCATTTATATTTAGTATGATTATTGATATGGTTTGGTTAAAGTTGATCATCTTGTTGTCTTCTACCTTTCCAAGTGATTCTTTGTTGCTTTCTCCTGCTTTTGTATGTGCTTTTGGGTTAAAAAAAATTTTTTATGTTTACATTTTAACTCATTTGTGGCTTTTTTAGCTTTTACTATTTTGTTATTTTAGTAGTTGCTTTAGGGTTTATACAAATTTTTAACTTATCAAAATTTAAATTCAAGTGAAATTTGATTTCTTTAAGTATCAGTACAGTATAAGAAACTTATACCAACATACTTTTATTTCCTTTCTTAGAATTTTTGCTGTTTTTATCATACATTATTGGAAAAGACTCTGATGCTGGGAAGGATTGGGGGCAGGAGGAAAAGGGGACGACAGAGGATGAGGCTGGATGGCATCACCGACTCGATGGACATGAGTTGGAGTGAACTCCCAGGAGTTGGTGATGGACAGGAAGGCCTGGCATGCTGCGATTCATGGGGTCGCAAAGAGTCGGACACGACTGAGCGACTGAACTGACTGACTGACTGATAAACTTCAAAATTGGGCTGCCAGATCTAACGAATAAAAATGAAGGGCACCAGGTAAAATCTAAAGTTCAGGTAAATACCAAATAACTTCATTAAATATGTTTCATGCAATATTTAGGAACATATACTAATAAGGTAACAATTATTTGAAATTCAAAGTTAATTGGGCCTCTCATATTTTATCTGGCAATCATAACCATAATACATTACATTTTTGTTTAAGTAATAAAGCATCTTTTAAAGTGATTTTAATAATAATTTTAAGATTTTATATATTTATACATACAGTTACTATTTTCACTCTTCCTTCATTTCCATAGATCTGTAATTTCTTTCAGTGACATTTTTCCTTATGTATGGAAGACTTTCTTTAGCATTTATTGCAGTACAGGTCTGCTATGATGAATTTTTTTACCTTTTGTACATCTGAAAAAGTCTTTATTTTGTCTTCATTTTTGAGAACTTTTTAGATAAGAATAGAATTCTATTTTTTCTAATTTGTTGAAGCTTCTTTTTTTGAGAATAGAATTCCAGATTGATAGGTTTTTCAGTATTTTAAAGATGTTATTTCACTATGTTCTTGCTTGCATTGTTCCTAACAAGAGATCTGCTGTCATCCTTTCTTTGTTCTTCTATATGTAACATGTCTCTCCTCTCCCTACTTTTAAGATTTTTCTCTTTATTACAGATTTTGAGCAATTTGATAGTTTTAATTTATTACTTTTATTTTTTAATTTGAAGTGTAATTGCTTTACAATGTTGTGTTAATGAGCAATCTGATTTTGGTATGCCTTCATAGAGCTTTCTTTATTTTTTTGTGTGCTTTGGGTGTTGAAATTCTTAGATCTGTGAGTATATAGTTTTCATCTATGTTGAATATTTTAGGCCATTATTTATCCAAATACTTTTTGGCTCCAACTCTCTCTTTTGGAGACTTCATTTACATATGTTAGGCCACTTGAAATTGTCCCAGAACTCACTGATTCTCTACATTTTCAAAATCTTTTTTTCCCCTATGTATGTTTCATTTTGGAAATTTCTATTGGTGTGACTTCAAGTTCACTAATTTTTTCTTTGGCAATGTCCAATTTGCCACTAACCTATCCAATATATCTTTATTCAAACATTGTCATCTTCTTTAGAAGTACAATTTGGGTCTTTTTATTTATCTCATTTCTCTGCTTAGCTTTTTGAACATTTAGAATACAATTACAGTAACTGTTTTAATGTCTTTATCTATTACCTGTTTATGGGAAACACAGAGATAGAGGAACACATTAAATAATACCTCAGGGTATAATCAGTAAAGTACAGAATGTAGGAAAATCCAGGACCAACTATTAATTTCTTTAACATATAAAGTGCATGGAAAGAAAAATGTTTTAAGATTTTTCACCAAATACAATGTGATGGGAATTCCCTGGCAGTGCAATGGTTAGGACTCCACACTTTCACTGCCAAAAGTATAGGTTCAATCTCTCAGCAGGGAACTAAGATATCCTGCAAGCTGCATGGTGCAGTCAAAATAAAAATTTGTTGTTGTCATTCAGTTGCTCAGTTGTGTCTGACTCTTTGCGACACCATGTACAGCATGCCAGGCTTCCCTGTCCTTCACTAACTCCCAGAGTTTGCTCAAACTCATGTCCATTGAATCCATGATGCCATCCAACCATCTCATCCTCTCATCCCTTCTCCTCCTCCCCTCAATCCTTCCCAGCACCAGGGTCTTTTTCAATGAGTCTACTCTTTACATCAGGTGGCCAAAGTATTGGAGCTTCAGCATCAGTTCTTCCAATGAATATTCAGGGTTGATTTCCTTTAGGATTGACTGGTTGGATCTCCTTGCAGT
>NW_011494956.1:15349729-15353837 GCF_000754665.1 Bison bison bison | reverse complement strand
TGACTGGTTGGATCTCCTTGCAGTCCAAGGGACTCTCAAGAGTCTTCTCCAGCACCACAGTTCAAAAGCATCAGTTCTTTGGTGACAATATACAGCCTTGACATATTCCTTTCTTAGTTTTGAACCAGTGAGTTGTTCCGTGTCGGTTCTAACTACTGCTTCTTGATTTGCATAGAGGTTTCTCAGGAGGCAGGTAAGGTGGTCGGTTAGGTAGTCCAATTCTTACATCCATACATGACTACTAGAAAAACCATAGGTTTGACTGTACAGACCTTTGTCAGCAAAATGTCTCTGCTTTTCATTACCCTGTCTAGGTTTTTCATAGCTATGACAAGGAGCAGGCGTCTTTTAATTTCATGGCTGCAGTCACCATCCGCAAGAAAATATAAAGTCTGTCACTGTTCCCATTTCCCCCCATCTATTTGCCATGAAGTGATGGGACCAGATGCTGTGATCTTTGTTTTTGAATGTTGAGTTTTAAACCAGCTTTTTCACTCTCCTCTTTCACCTTCATCAAGAGATTCTTTAGCTCTTATTTGTTTTCTGCCATTAGGGTGGTGTCATCTGCATATCTGAGGTTATTGATATTTCTCCCAGCAATCTTGATTCCATCTTGTGCTTCATCCAGCCTGGCATTTCACATGATGTACTCTGCCAAGAAGTTAAATAAGCAAGGTGACAATATACAGCCTTGACATACTCCTTTCCCAATTTTGAACTAGTGCGTTATTCCGTGTCTGGTTTTAACTGTTGCTTCTTGATTTGCACACAGGTTTCTCAGAAGGCAGGTGAGGTGGTCTGGTATTCCCATCTCTTTAAGAATTTTCTACAGTTTGCTATGATCCACACAGTCAAAGGCAATGAAACAGAAATAGATGTTTTTCTGGAATTCTCTTGCTTTTTCTATGCTCCAGCAGATGTTGGAAATTTGATCTCTGGTTCATCTGCCTTTTCTAAATCCAGCTTGTAAATCTGGAAGTTCTCAATTCATGTACTGTTGAAGCCTAGGTTGAAGAATTTTGAGCTAGCATGTGAAATGAGCACAATTGTGCGGCAGTGTGAACTTTCTATGGCATTGCCTTTCTTTGGGACTGGAATGAAACTGCCCTTTTCCTGTCCTGTGGCCACTGCTGAATTTTCCAAATTTGCTGGCATATTGAGTGCAGCACTCTCACAACATCATCTTTTAGGATTTGGAATAGCTCAGCTGGAATTCTATCACCTGCACTAGCTTTATTCATAGTAATGCTTCCTAAATAAACTTAAAAAATAAAAAAGAATCATTAAAAAATACAATGTGAGGACTTTGTCTGAATCCTGACTTGAAGATACAAACTATATGAAATGCTTGTGAGAAAATTGGGGAAATTTGTTAGTGAAACTGTTACTCACTCAGTTGTATCCTGACTCTTTGCGACCGCATGGACTGTAGCCCACCAGGCTCCTCTGTCTATGGAATTCTCCAGGCAAAAATACTGGAATGGATAACCATTCCCTTCTCTAGGAGATCTTCCTGATCCAAGGATGAAACCAGGTCTCTTGCTTTGCAGGGAAATTCTTTATTGCCTGTCAATTTTTTTAAGATAAATGATTTTGTTGTTCTTAAAAACAGAACTTACATTTTAGAGATACATAGTAAGATATTTATGATTGAAATAATATGCTACTGTGATTTGCTTCAGAATAATCCAGGGAGGGAAAGAAAAGTTGAGGATACAGAAGGAACACATGGGCCATGGGATGGTAACTGTTAAAGTTGAGTAATGAGAGCACAGTAGTTCATTATACTATTCTCTCTGCTTTTGCAGTGTCGTTGTGTTGTGTTCGGTTGCTCAGTCATGTCTGACTCTGTGCCCTATGGACTGTAGCCCTCCAGGCTCCTGTCCATGAAATTTCCCAAACAGGAATATTGGAGTGGATTTCCATTTCCTCCTCCGGGGGACCTTCCCAACCCAGGGATTGAATCCAAGTCTCCTGCGTCTCCTGCATTACTGGTGAATTCTTTACTGCTGAGCCACTGAGGAAGCCCCACTTTTGCAAAAGTTGATTTTTTTCCCCCATAATTAAAGAAAAATCAGATATTCTCTTCTCTGAAAAGACTTATCATATTCTCTCCCTACACCTAATAGAATTAATTATGCTCAAGACTGTTCTCCTACCATCCAAACAAATTAAACACTTGTTTATTTTCAAATTGTTCTCCCTAATTCGGCTATAAATCCCTTTGGAGCAAAGATCATGTTTTACACATTTTCTACTCTTTGTATTCCTATCACCAACCCAGAGTTGGGATGCTCAATAAATGGTGGTGAATTGGCAGCTCTCTACCCTAACTTGCCAAGGTGCTTATGACAGATATGCTGACTCTGTCGTGCAGAATCAAATTTCAAGTTAGATCTTATGTGCTTTATAAATTCAAATCATACTGCATATGGCAAAGGAGCCCAAAAAGTTCTAACGTAAAAACTCAGATAATGAAACTGTCAAAATAAACCTGGAATCCAGCAGGGATTGGCAGGGTCAGAAGTACTGAAATTGTTGTAAAGTTCATTGTGTACTTCCCTTCCTCACAAGTATGCATTACACTGACCTTTGCAAAGTCCTGTCCTGCCCTGCCTTTCTCATAGGACTGCTCTAAGTCTCAAGCAAGATAGGATAATCCACTTGAAAGAGCTTTAAAAAAAAAAAAAAAAAAAAAAAAAACTGGAAAGCAGCATAAAGTTTAAAGCTCCAAGGCACGAAGGCATCTTAGGGAGCACATCATTTTAACTATTGGAAGATGTGACCCTGGATGAAACTGTTCAGTAGGCAAAGCATGTTTGGGGTGATTATACATTTGATCCTTGAACAACAAATGTTCAGACACTGCAGATCCACTTAAATGCAGATATTTTTCAATAAATACGGTACTTGTATTTTCACATTTCAGATCTTTAAATGCAGGGGAAAATCTGTGCTTGATTAGAGACTACAATATGTGGAATCAAAAGAACTAGGAATTGAGTCCTGATTCTATCCAAACTTTTTCAGCCCTTGAGTGAGTCATTTATCAATTCTTTGTTTTTGAGTCAGAGATAGCATGACAGAGGATTTTCCACTGCAAGGGAGGTGGGAGGGTGATAGACGCCCCTTACCCACCCAACCTTGTTCAGGGGTCAACTGTATATATATATGAATATCTTTTTTCCTTTCTTGAATTATAAATACACACACAGCATCTATTATACCCTTGGTTTTGTGCTAGGTGCTAGTGACACAGTGAGGACAGGTAGGTGTCCAAGACCTATCCTTGGAGACCACCTAATCCTAGGCTATTTTTAAGTCTTCACATACCCACATACTTCCCACCCCTAGGTGCTCCTTATTCATGCTGTTCACTCTCCTGATTGACTTATTTATTAAGTTATTTACATGTTTGTGTATTTATTGACTTATCTTTTTAATGAAGAATTTCACTTTTTCAAGTTTTCTATATGTGCTCTTAGCACACGACTGTGGGCAAGTGACCTGTGAATTCCTGTGTCATTTACAAGGAAGGCAATTTTGGGAGGACCTTCCGGAGCTGTCTCCTCCCAACTATCGATGAGATTTATGTTTTAAGCCAGACCATTTTACATGGTGCTAAATTTCAGGAGTTGTTATAAGGGCGTATGTCTCTGGATAATTCATAAGTTGTATATTGGTTTTATACGACTTTCTGTATTTGTTTTATATTTAACAATAACTGTTAATAATAAATATCTCTTTCAAAATTCACACAATTGTTCACTATTTATAACGACAATACGGCGCAGATGCTGGCCACTGGCGGGATCGGAGTGACCAGGAATGTCTGGTCAACGGTGAGGGCTACCTGTCTGCCACCTCTGGCCTCAAATGGTACCATCCAGTCGGCTACAAGAGGGCAAAACTACTAATGACAATAACAACGATAAGGTTATAATACCAGTCACTGTAATAATATATCCGAGAGTGAAATTCGCATCCGCCAAATCGTAGTAAGCACTAGGAATCGCGTTCCCGCATGGCCTCCAGACGCGGGACTGCAGGGACTGCAGGGACTGCGGACGCCGCGGCTCTCCTAGCGCCCCTGACCGCCCCTTGTCCC
>NW_011494956.1:15333978-15349008 GCF_000754665.1 Bison bison bison | reverse complement strand
TCCTTCCCCGCCCCCTGCCCAACCTCGGCCCGACTTGGCCAAAGAAGGATGTGTCACCAGCTCGGGGCCTCGGGCGGGATCCCGGGCCCGGCTGGGAGCGGGAGTACCTGAAACAAAGGTAAACGGGGGCCAGGCAGACCTCGGCCCTGCCCCGTGGCTGCCACTGGGCCGCCCGGGTGGGTCTTACTCCGCGCCGACGCCGGCCGCCGCCTCGGAGGGGCTTTCTCCTGGGGGACCTCTCGATGGAAACCAGCTGGCCGACGTTGGAGTTGATGTTGCATCTGCACTCTGCTGTGCTCACATCATTCCCAATCCTCTGACTCTGGTAAAGCTTAAGGAAACTGTATCCAGTTTTAGTGGTCAGTAAATGTAAGGGAGAATAAATTGCTGTCTGTAAATTATAAGGTATTTTCTTATTAGGAAATGATCTGGAAACACGAAATAAAAGTTTTTTAACATGTAAGCAAGAAAAAGAGTAATTTGTATGCCTTCCAAAATCTGAGGAAGTGTTCCTCCTCAAATCATTTATGTACAAAACTTCGCCCAAACCTTCTGTGCCAGGCGTTTTTCTTTGTTCTTGGTTAGTCTCAGGCCTCAGTTTCTGGAGAGAACACCCACTCCGAGACCCTGAGAATGGTCATACTAGAGTAGAGTGTGTGCTTTCAGCTCAGTAGGCAGCAGGCTTGTGTTACAGTAAAACACTGTTTTCTTTCTTTCTTTCTATTTTAAATTATCTGAACTTAATTTCTTCCAGGAGTATCTATAACTTTTAGTGAAAGCCTTTAAAAAAATCTACAGATTACTCCTAATTTACATGTACAATTCATTTACATTTATTGCATCCTATCCTCTCTGGCACAAGAACTTAATAGCATGAGATGCTTGTGGAAAAACTTGGATCTTGGGAGCTCAGAAACTGAGTACAGAGGAAAGAAAGTTTAAAAAAAAAATGGAGAAGCCCTTTTTAAAAAAAACTGGAGAAATCTTTACCAGAACCAACCTGGCTATTGAGTTCAAAAATAGCTTTATTACAAGTAATCTGAACATTAAGGAGTTAAAGATTTTTTTGTGTTCGTATTTGCAAATTTTAAAATGCAGCTGACATTTTGAAGAGTGAATGGCCTATCTGACTTTTAGTCTGAATTAATTTGGCCTTAATATTTTTAGCTGAAACCACTACCCTAAGAGAATGAAAGTTTTGTTTCAGCAAGAAGGGAATAAAGAAGTTGAGTAATATCAGGGTATGGGGTACTTGGGGCGGGGGCGGGTACCTGTTCAAACCATAACTTTGCCTTTAAACACTTCACATTACCTCTGGCAGACAATTTACTCTGATATGGTCCCTGCCACCCTTCAACATGCCAGCTTAAAGCTTTACTTCCTCTCTGAAGCTTTTCTTGACATCCTAACCCCACCCCACTTCCCCCTGCAAAAAAACACCACCATCTAGAATAGAACTGATCACCGTTTTGGTTATGACCTTACTCTAAATTAGAGATACGGTTGACATTTTGGACCAGATAATTCTTTTTGTGGAGGCTATCCTGTGCATTATAGGTTGTTTGGCAGCATTCCTGACCTCTAGTTAATAGTTACCAGGAGTCCCTCTCCACACACACACAATTGTGACAAACAGTCATACAACCCACACAGTTGTAACACTCAAAAATGTTTCCAGACACTTCCTGATGTCCCCTGGAAGGGTCAAAATCACCCCCACTTGAGAATCACTGTTCTAAATGGACTGCTGTCTTAACACTAATGACAAATGCATTGTCATCATTTGCTTCTGTGTCAGTTTACTCTGCTAGGTTTGAAGGTAAGAGCAGTCATTCATTTGTTCAGCAAACATGTGAGGGAGGGCCCAGTTTGCCAGGCAGACATGAATTTAGGTCTGGGAATACAGCAGTAAAAGCCACGGATGTTGTCTCTGCACTCTTGGACCATGTACAGGTACTACGAGTACCTATAAAAGGGGTACTGACCTAGTTTGGAAACTGGGGAACGTTTCCTTGGGTAATAACCTTTAAGGTGAGGTAGACTCAAGAAAAAATAGAAGTTACAAGGTGAAGCTTAGGGGGACAGTCTGCAGAATGTCTGCAGCGGGTCCTACTCCCTCCCCCAGCTTCCAGTTTTCCCATACCTTCCAAAGTGGTCATCACTGTTAGTAGTTTTATGTATCATTCTAGACATTTTCTAGAATTGTCATTCTAGAAATGTCATTAACATTCAAGCAAACACATATTCTTTCTGTTGTTTACACAAACAGCATACTGGTATACACTGTTCTGTTTCTTGTTTTGTTCTCTTAACGATGTCCTGGAAATCTTTCCATTCTAGTACATAGTGTTCTTATTCTTTTGAATGACTATCTAGTATTCCATTGTATAGATACACCACAGATTATATAACCATTCCTCTATTGAGGGACATTTAAATTGTTTCCAGTAATTTTCTATAAGAACTAGTATTATGCATATGCTAGTTCATATGTGTGTGAATATATTTGTAGGATAAATTCCTAGAAGTGCAATTGTTGGGTCAAATATGTATACACACAAACATTTGTAAATATTTGTGGTTGTAAAAGATTATTCTTATCAAATTGGAGAGAATGAGTGAATGTTGGGAGAAAAATGATTCTAAATTACAGTGTGCTATAGAGTGAATTGCATCCCCCTAAAATTGCTTTTTGAAGCCCTACTCCCTAATGTGACTATATTTGAAGGTAGTATTTAGGAGATAATTAAGGTTAAATGAGGTCATAAGGGTGGGGCCCTAATCCAATAAAATTGGTGGCTTTACAAGAAGAGGAGGAAGGGAAGGCCATGTGAGCACACAGTGAGAAGGTAGCCATTTACATGCCAGGCAGAGTCCTTACCAGAAACCAGCCTTGCCAGCCATTGATATGGGAGGTCTATCCTCCAGAACTGTAAGAAAACAAATTTCTGTTGTTTAAGCTGTCCAGTCTGTGGTATTTTACTGTGGCAACTTGAGCTGGCTAATACTGTCAATCTTTAGGATCCACTGGGGATTCGTTCTGGGACCCTCTTCGGTACCAAAATCCATGGATGCTCAAGTCCCTTATATAACATGGTGTAATACAGTCAGACCTCCATATCTGCAGGTTTTCATCCATGGATACAGAGGGAAACTACACTGTGGAAAGGTAGAGAAAAACTGGTAGCTGGGACCGAGCTGATAACAGAGGAAATGAAGGGAAGTGGATAGATGCAAGGGATATATTTAGGAGGTGTAATCAATAGGGTTTGATGAGTGGTATGGTACAAGCAGTGAGAAAGAGACGTACATGCATAGGATGAAGCCCAGGTTTCTTGCTTGCCCAGCCAGGTGAATGGTTCTGGTACCTGAACTAGAGAACATTGGAAGGACAAATGGTTGAGGTAGTTTAAATTACAGTTCACTTTGGGACTGGTGAGAAGCGGAGATGTCACATGAGCATTTGCTGATTCAAATCCAGAGCCCAGAAGAGTGGGATGAACAGGGGATACACATATTTAGGTATAAATTGAAGGGCATAGATGGAATTAACCAGCAGAGAGGTTGTACACCCTCAGCCCACAGCTGAATCTGCTTTACAGATTTGTGTTGTTTTTCACATACACTTGAGCTAGTTGCCAATAATTTAAAATGTTAAAATTTCCCATGAAAATCTAGATTTAGGGCTTTTCTTTAAAAGTATGAAGATGTAGCACTACTGATCTGGCTTTCCCATGTGGGAACAATTGAGCACAGCTGATCCCAGCTGCTTTCTAGTCCACCAAAGAGCCTACCACTACCTAAGACTTATTCCTGGCCTGCTTTGTTTATTTTCTTTTCTGACCCTATAGGCACTTGAGTGTGGAATCCCTGCTGTAGGGAGAAAGTATGGAATAGTGATTCTCATTTTCGTGGCACATGGAAACACTGAATGGTTAAAAAATACTGTTGCTGGAGCCTACCTCAGAAATTTCTTTTTCTGTTTGTTGTTAGTTGCTAGGTCCTGTCCAACTCTGCAACCTTCCAGACTGTAGCCCACCAGGCTCTTCTATGCTTGGGATTTTCCAGGCAAAGCATACTGGAATGGGTTGCCATTTTCTTCTCCAGGGGATGTTCCCTACTCAGGGATCAAACCTGAATCTCCTGCCTTCGTGGCAGGCAGATTCTTTACATCTGGGCCTCTAGGGGAGCCCCTGTTTCTGTTTATTTTTTCTGAATTTCAGCCTTGGATTTTTAAAGTCCTCAGGTGTTTCCACTGAGCAGTGGAAGTTGAGAACCATCGTGGAAGTGAGAGGAGGGCTCAGCCCTACCATTTCAAAGTTGGGTCCAGGAGGGTAGCCCCAGAAAAGTGATGAGAAGTGGCAAGAGAGGTACAGTGGATGGTAACCTGCTTGCAGTTAAGATGTGCAAACTTAACCCAATACATTGAAATTGTTTCTAGTTAGATGAAAGAAAGTGTTCCAAACAGCAGGTATACTTACTGTTTGTTTTGCATGTATGCATATATTCTATTCATTACTGCATAAAGTTATACATACAAAAAACAGGCTTTACTTAGTAGGCCATTTAAAGAATTTTCAAGAATAATTTAAACTGTATTTGATTTTTGTCTTAGAAACTCATTTTCAAATTTAATTCCAGTTTAAGATGTGTCATGAAAGGCAAGGTAAGAGAGTATTTTAATAAGAGGAGTCCTCAAGTAAAGATGTAGACCGAAAATGCTATATTGAATTTAGCAAGATGGAGTCTTTGACCTCAGTAACAACTGCTTTAGATTGAAAAAAGCAGAAACCAGATTGAAGTGAATAGAAAGTAAGGAAATGGAAATTGTGAATGTTGGAAAAATCTTTTGAGAAGTTTAGCCAATAGAGGAGTGATGAGAGAGAGGGAGGTGTCTTATATGTCTCTATGGGAGGCACTTAGCCTGTGTTGTTACCCAAATGCTTCTCCTGACTTTTCAAGGAGGTATCTCAGAGGTGCCTGATTACCCCTCTACCCCATTCCAAGGGGTCTTGTTTGCATTTGTTTTGGAGACTTTGTGCTTGTCCCTGAGGAGGTATTTTTCCAGGACTCTTGAGACTCAGATGTTGGTGATTATGCCCTTAGTCTGTTTCTTATCTGGAAAGCCATCGATCCTAAAGGCCAGCAGCACTCCAGTGACCCTGACATCATCTTTTCAGTGAATTGATGAACAAAGACCAGATTGTCAGCATGTTGAAAATGTAACACTTGGCTTGGTCAGGGAATATGTATCTATGTGTCATTCCTAGGAGTAGTCTTTGCAGCTATTATTTTCTCCTAATTAACTTTATCTTGCAGTTTGGTTTTCCAGTTGCGTGCATGTAACATTTCTGATACTTTGAGATCTTTATCACTGATGGTGATTAAAAGGTATGGAGGATTAGGCCCTCATTGAGCTCAGAATAAGAGAACACCAAACAAACTGGTTTCCAGAAGGCTGTTTGAATGCTGTTGCTTGAAGACTTTAGGTTAGAGTGACTCTCTGGAGTGAGTTGTCATGCAGATGTTCACTACCAATCTGTCTTTTATCCATTTCTGCCTCATTGGCAATGGTAATCTGACACAGGAAGGTTTAAAGGTCAGTTTTACACATCATATTTCTAAGAGTTGTGATCTACCAGCAGGATAGAAATCACAGGGGTTGGAAAATGCCAAGGATTGTTAGTAAAAAATGGTATTTATTAGTTGAAGGCAAAAACCCCGTTGACTGTACTCTTTTTGCAAACAGTATCATCTCATAAGGGATTGTCCTTCACAGCTGTCATTGACTCATCAGTTATGTGAATGATGGTTAACTTCTAAATGAAGGATGACTTTGTGATATGAATAGCAGGCCTTGGTTTAAGAAGGTTTACACTGGGAGTCTATGATAAGAAAATATTGTACTTAGAAACTTTTGTGCTTAGTCAATTGTAGGAATTCTGTTATCACAAATATAGTTAGGTACTATGCCTGTTGGTTCCCCATGTGGCGCAAGTGGTAAAGACTCTGCCTGCCAGTGCAGGAGACACAAGAAATGTGGATTCAATCCCTGGGTGGGGAAGATCCCCTGGAGAAAGAAAATGGCAATTCACGCCAGTGTTTCTTGCCTGGAAAATTCCATGGACAGAGGAGCCTGGTGGGCTACAGTCCATGGGGTTGCAAAGAGTCAGACACGACTGAGCACGTACACACACATACACACACACAATGCATGCACGTGCACACACACACACCCACTATGCCTGATGGTGCTAGATGGAGGGAAAAGTTCACTGCCAAAGTTGTCCAGAGTACCTTTGGTTTATAAAGGAGGAAATGGCACATGGTAAGAGAATTGAGTCAGTTCTTGGGTGCATGGCCTTAATGTGTCAAGTGTGAGCTGTGTGATTTATTGTTTTTATTGAGTTAAAATTCATGTAACATAAAATTAACTGTTTCAGTCATTTTAAAGTGTACGATTCAGTGAATCTCAATACATCTACAGTGTTGAACAACCATCACCATTATCTAATTTCAGAACATTTTTATCATCCCAGAGGGAAACCCTGTACCCATTAAGCAGTCGCTCCTCATCCCTTTCTCCCCCTATTTCCTGGTGACCACCAGTTTGCTTTCTTTCTCTATGAAGTTGTTTATTCTGGACATTTCATATAAATGGAATCACAGAATATGTGACTTCCTGTGTCTGGCTTCTTTCATTTAGCATGAAGTTTATAAGGTTCGTTCATGTTGTAGCATGTGTTCCTTTCTTTGAATAATAATTCCATTGAATGGATATACTACATTTTGTTTATCCATTTATCAATTGATGGGCATTTCCATTGTTTATACCTTCTGGCTACTGTAAATAGTGCTACCAAGAACATTTGTGTACCAGTTTTTACTTGAATATCTGTTTCAGTGCTTTTGTGTATATACCTGGCGTGGAATTGTGGACCATCTGGTAATTCTAAATTTATCTTTTTGAGTAGCCACCATACTGTTTTCCACAGCAACTGCACCATTTTAAATTTTCACTATCAGTGTTTGAAAGTTCCAGTTTCTCCATGTCCTCATCAACACTTGTTATTTTCTGGGTTTGTTTTGGTTTTGGTCATAGCCATCCTAGTGGGTGTGAAGTGATATTTCACACTGTGAAAATATTTCACACTGTGATTTTGATTTGCATTACTTTAATGCTTTGCATCTTTTAATGTGTTTTTTGGCCATTTTATTGGAGAGATGTCTATTCAAGTTCTTGGCCTGTTTTTTAATTGGGTTGTCTGTCCTTTTGTTGTTGTGTAGTTAAGAGTTCTTTATATATTCTGGTTACCAGACCCTTGTCAGATATATGATCCTTCAGCAACTACCAAGAGTCTTCCATTCTATTAATAGTGCCTAGTGAGTCATGACGTAACTAGAGGACTAGTACTCAGCCAGTCACAGGACCCCAGGTGCAAAAGATATTTGGTTAGGTTGTACCCATACAAAATTGAAAGTATTTTTTTCTTGTTGAGCATGTACTTGTCAAATTCTGTTACTGTTCCTCTCAAATTTAAGGATAGCTGTTCTAGGTATGTGAGTCATAGTTTTCAATATGAAAGAGTTTTCAGGCATTGAAGGAGAATGAAAGCAGTTCTTTTTATTGGACCAAGAATTTCACATTTCATTGTACCAACTTTAAACTTCTAAAACTAAGACTATTTCCTGAATCAGTGGTTAGTGATTTCATTCACTTTAGTCAACAAATATTTATTGAGTTATCACTATGTGCCTGGCACTTTACCAAACACTAGAGATACAGTGCCTTGTGATACAAACCCAAACTCTATCTTGACCCTCCTCTTGATCCTTCTCCACATCTGTTCCTCTCTGTTGTCTCACTTACCGAGAGACAGTTAAGTTCCTTTCCACCAGTCTCTCTTGAGCCCCCTCTCTTTGAGTCAGGACTTTACCTTCAACAGTGCTGACTCCAGTGAGTAAGTTTTCAGTCTTTTTCTTGCTTGACCTTTCAATAGCATTTTGCATAGTTGTTTATTACTTTCTTTGAAATACTTTCATCATTTAGTTTCCAAAATACTACATTCTCTAGATTTCTTCCTACCTTACTGGTGATTCTTTCTCAGTCTTTTTGCTCATTCCTCATCATCTTCCTGACCTCTGAGAGTTGGAGTGCTGCTTATTCCTGAAACTTCCAATCTTCCTTATCAACCCTATTTCCTTTTCATTTTACCCAGTCTCATGATGTTAAATACATACCAAAGACTACCAGTTTTTTTCTCCAAGTTACACCTCTCCTCTGAACCTCATATTCTGTTACCTAAGTGCCTACTTGACCTCTCCATTTGGCTGTCTGACAGGTATCTCAAAACTGAACTCCTAATCTTCCCCTATAAAACCCACTCTTCCCACAGCCTGTCCTGTCTCAGTAAATAGCAGCTCCATTATTCCAGTAGCCCAGGCCAAAAATATTGGCATCATCTCTGACTCGCTTCTCTTTCACCCATTCAGTCTATCAGCCAACTCTCTTGGCTCTGCCAAGAGAATGCATCTAGAATTGGTAACATCCCAATATCTCTACTGCTTCTACCTTGTCCAGACCACCATTGTATCTCATCTGGATTATTGCCACAGCCTCTTTTCCCCTCCTTCTTCCCTTGCTCTCCTGGTAGCTAGAGGGACCCCATTAAAAGTAAGTTCTTGGACCTGGTCAGGACTCTTATGGTATCTGAGGTTGACTGAATGTTAACATATTAATAAAGGCTCATGTTTTTTGCATACTTACTACTTGCCAGGCACTGTTCCAGGTGCTTTCCTGGATAAAAGTATGAGACCTGTGCAACAACCCTACCAAGTGGATTCTTTACTGCTGAGCCACCTATTGGAAGACAGAAGAACACAGGCAGGAGATCAAACCCTGAGCCTTTGGAGTGGGAGCACTGGCTCCAAGACCCTAGATTACAAGAGAACTAACCCTATGGAGTATCAAATAGTGATAATTCACACAAAGGAAACCACTTGAATACAAGACCCAGCATCACCTAACCACCAGTGACACCCTGTGCAGGATGCCTCATCTAAACAACAAACAAAACAAAAATACAAACCAAATCATCAGCAGACAGGATTAGCACCTCACTCAGCCTTGCCCATCAGAGGAAAAACAAACAAACAAAAACTCAGCACAAATCTTACCCTATATAAAGCTTACAGAAACCACTGGACCAACCTTAGGAGAGCAGAAACCAAAAGGAAGAAAGAATTCAACCTTGAAGCCTGGGAAAAGGAGACCTCAAACACAATAAGTTAAAAGAAAATAATGAAAAGGCAGAGAAATATTAACAGAAATGAAGGAACAAACTAGAAACACAGAAGTCCAAATAAATGAAGAGGAAATAGGCAAACCACCTGAAAAAGAATTCAGAATAATGATGGTAAAGGTGATCAAAAACCTTGAAAACAAAATGGAGAAAATGAAAGAATCAATTAACAAAGACCTAGAAGAATTAAAGAATAAACATACAGAGACAACACAATTACTGAAATTAAAAATACTCTAGAAGGAATCAATAGCAAAATATCTGAAGCAGAAGAACAAATCAGTGAGCTGCAAGATAAAATGGTGGAAATAACTTCTGAAGAACAGAATAAATTAAAAAGAATGAAAAGAAATGAGGATAGTCTCAGAGACTTCTGGGACCCTATCAAACACACCCACATTTGAATTGTAGGGGTCCCAGAAGGAGAACAGAGAAGGCAATGGCAACCCACTCCAGTACTCTTGCCTGGAGAATCCCATGGACGGAGGGGCCTGGTGGGCTGCCGTCTATGGGGTTGCACAGAGACATGACTGAAGTGACTTAGCAGCAGCAGCAGCAGCAGGAGAAGAGAAAAAGAAAGGGTATGAAAAAATTTTTGTAGAGATTATAGTTGAAAATTTCCCCAACATGGCAAAGGAGTCAATCAAGTCCAAGAGGCACAAAGAGGCCCATACAGGATAAACCCAAGGGGAAACATGCCAAGACACATACTAACCAAACTAACAAAGACTAAACACAAAGAAAGAATATTAAAAGCAGCAAGGACGAAGCAACAAGTAACATACATACTTAACTTATGCTTAACAGCTGATCTTTGAGCAGAAACTCTGCAGGCCAGAAGGGAATGGCAGGATATATTTAAAGTACTGAAAGGGAAAAATCTACAACCGAGATTACTGTACCCAGCAAGGACCTCATTCAGAATTGATGGAGAAATCAAAAGCTTTTCAGACAAGCAAAAGTTAAGAGAATTCAGTACCACCAAGCCAGCTTTATACCAAATGTTAAAGGGTCGTATATAGTCAAGAAATACAAGAGAAGAGAAAAGATCTACAACATCAACCCCAAACAATTACAAAAAGGCAATAGGAATATATATATATATTCCTATTGATATATATATTATTGATATATATATATATCAATAATTACTCTAAATGTAAATGGATTAAATGCTCCAACCAAAAGACACAGACTGGCTGAATGGATACAAAAACAAGACCCATCTATATATGCTGTATACAAGAGACCCACATCAGACCTAAAGACACATATAGACTGAAAGTGAGAGGATGGAAAAATATATTCCATGCAAATGGGAAGCAAAAGAAAGCTGGAGTAGCAATCCTTATATCAGACAAAATAGATCACAAAATAAAGAACATTACCAGAGATAAGGAAGGGCACTACATAATGATCAAGGGATCAATCCAGGAGGAAGACGTAACAATTGTAAATATCTATGCACCCAACATAGGAGCACCTCAATACATAAGACAAACACTAATGGACATAAAAGGAGAAATGGACCATAACACAATAATGGTAAGAGACTTTAACACCCCACTCACACCAATGGACAGATCATCAAAACAGAAATTTAATAAGGAGACATGTATTAAATGCTACATTAGATGAGGTGGGTCTCATTGATATCTTCAGGACATTCCATCCAAATGCAGAATACACCTTCTTCTCAACTGCACATGGTACATTCTCCAGGATAGACCGCATCTTCAGTCACAAATCAAACCTCAGTAAATTTAAGAAAATTAAAATTATATCAAGCATATTCTCTGACCACAGTGAGACTAGCTATAAGACTAGATATCAATTACAAGAAAAAACTGTAAGAAACAAAAACACATGGAGATTAAACAACACATTTCTAAATAACCAACAGGTTACTGAAGAAATCAAAGGGGAAATCAAAAACTTTCTAGAAACAAATAACAATGAAAACATGACAACTCAAAACCTATGGAATGCAGCAAAGGCAGTTCTAAGAGGTAAGTTTACAGCAATACAGTCCTACCTCAATAAACAAGAAAAACATCGAATAGACAACCTAACTTTACACCTAAAACAACTGGAAAAAGAAGAACAAAGAAAACTCCAAAATTAGTAGAAGGAAAGAAATCATAAAGATCCTAACAGAAATAAATGAAAAAGAAACAGTAGTAAAGATTAATAAAACTAAAAGCTGGTTCTTTGAGAAGATAAACAAAATTGACAGGCCCTTTGCCAGACTCATCAAGAAAAAAAGAATCAAATCAACAAAATTAGAAATGAAAAAGGAGAGGTTACAACAGACAATACAGAAATACAAAGGATTATAAGAGACTATCATGAACAGCTATATGGCAATAAAATGGATAATCTGGAAGAAATGGACAGATTCTTAGAAAAGTTCAATCTTCCAAGACTGAACCAGGAAGAAGTAAGAATTATGAACAACCCAGTTACAAGCACTAAAATTGAATCTGTGATTAAAAATCTCCCAAAAAAAAGCCCAGGACCAGATAGCTTCACAGGAGAATTCTGTCAAACATTTACAGAAAAGCTAATGCCTATCCTTCTAAAACTCTTTCAAGAAATTGCAGAGGAAGGAACACTTCCAAACTCATTCTTTGAGGCCACCATCACCCTGATACCAGAACCAGACAAAGACAACACAAAAAGAAAACTACAGGCCAATATCACTGACGAACATAGATGCAAAAATCCTCAACAAAATTTTAGCAAACAGAATTCAGCAACACATCAGAAAGCTCATACACCATGATCAACTTGGGTTTATTCCAGGAATGCAAGGATTCTTCAATGTATGTAAATCAATCAATGTGGTATACCATATTAACAATTGGTGATAACAATTGAAAGATAAAAACCATATGATCATCTCAATAGATTCAGAAAAAGCCTTTGACAAAATTCAGCACCCATTTGTGATTAAAACTCTTCAAAAAATGGGCATAGAAGGAACCTACCTCAACATAGTAAAAGCCATATATGATAAGCCTACAGCAAACATTCTCAATAGTGAAAAGCTGAAAGCATTCCCCCTAAGATCAGGAAGAAGACAAGGCTGTCCACTTTCACCACTATTATTCAACATAGTTCTGGAAGTCCTATCTACAGCAATCAGAGAAGAAAAAGAATTAAAAGGAATCCAGATCAGAAAAGAAGTAGTAAAGCACTCACTGTTTGCACATGACATGATACTGTACACAGAAAACCCTAAATATCGTATCAGAAAATTACTAGACCTAATCAGTGAATTTAGCAAAGTTGTAGGATACAAGATCAATACACAGAAATCACTTGTATTTTTATGTACTAACAATGAAAACTCAGAAAGAGAAATTAAGGAAACAATCCCATTCACTGTTGCAACAAAAAGAATTAAATATCTAGGAATATACTTACATAAGAAGACAAAAGAACTGTACACATAAAATTATAAGACACTGATGAAAAAAATCAAAGATGACATAAATGGATGGAGAGCTATTCCATGTTCCTGGGTAGGAAGAATCAATATTATGAAAATGACTACACTACCAAACAAACTACAGATTCAGTGCAATCCCTATCATATTACCAATGGCATTTTTTACAGAACTAGAACAAAAAATTTCACAATTCATGTGGAAACACAAAAGCCCCCAAATAGCCAAAGAAGTCTTGAGAAAGAAGAATGGAGATGGAGGAATCAACCTTCCTGACTTCAGATTATATTACAAAGCTACAGTCATCAAGACAGTATGGAATTGGCACAAAAACAAAAATACAGACCAGTGGAAAAAGATGGAAAGCCCAGAAATAAACCCATGCACCTATGGGTACCTTATTTTTGACAAAGAAGGCAAGAATATACAATGGGGCAAAGACAACCTCTTCAATAACTGGTGCTGGGAAAACTAAACAGCTATGTAAAAAAGAATGAAATTAGAACACTTCCTAACACCATACACAAAGATAAACTCAAAATAGATCGAAGACCTAAATGTAAGACCAGAGACTGTAAAACTCTTAGAGAAAAACATAGGCAGAACATGCAATGACATAAATCAAAGCAAGATCCTCTATGACCCACCTGCTAGAGTAATTGAAATAAAAACAAAAGTTAGCAAGTGGGACCTGATTAAACTTAAAAGCTTTTGCATAGTAAAGGAAACTATAAGCAAGGTGAAAAGATAGCCCTCAGAATGGGAGAAAATAATAGCAAATGAAACAACTGACAAAGGATGAATTTCCAAAATATATAAGAAACTCATACAACTCAGTGCCAGAAAAACAAACAACCCAATCAAAAAGTGGGGAAAAGAGCTAAACATACATTTCTCCTAAGAAGACGTACAGATGGCTAACAAACACATGAAAAGATGTTCAACACCACTCATTATTAGAGAAATGCAAATCAAAACTATAATGAGAAAAAAAAAAAAAAACTGTAATGAGAAATCACCTCATACCAGTCAGAATGGCCATCATCAAAAAGTCTACAAACAATAAATGCTGGAGAGGGTGTGGAGAAAAGGGAATGCTCTCGCACTGTTGGTGGGAATGTAAATTGATACAGCCACTATGGAAGATGGTATGGAGATTCCTTAAAAAAACTAGGAATAAACCACCATATGACCCAGCAATCCCACTCATAGGCATATACCCTGAGGAAATCAAAATTGAAAAAGACACATGTATCCCATTGTTCATTGCAGCAATATTTACAATAGCTAGAACATGGAAGCAACCTAGATGTCTATCAACAGATGAATGGATAAAGAATTTGTGGTACATATATACAATGGAATATTACTCAGCCATAAAAAGGAACACACTTGAGTCAGTTCTAATGAGGTAGATGAACCTAGAACCTTTTATACAGAGTGAAGTGAGTCAGAAAGAGAAAGATAAACATCGTATTCTAACACACATATTCAGAATCTAGAGAAATGGTCAGAGAAGGCAATGGCACCCCACTCCATTACTCTTGCCTGGAAAATCCCATGGACGGAGGAGCCTGGTAGGCTGCAGTCCATGGGGTCGCTAAGAGTCAGACACAACTGAGCTACTTCACTTTCACTTTTCATTTTCATGCACTGGAGAAGGAAATGGCAACCCAGTGTTCTTGCCTGGAGAATCCCAGGGATGGGGGAGCCTGATGGGCTGCTGGCTATGGTGTCGCACAGAGTTGGTCACAACTGAAGCAACTTAGCAGCAGCAGCAGAGAAATGGTACTAAAGAATTCGTGTACAGTGGCAATGGAGAAACAGATATAGGGAATAGACTTATGGACATGGGAAGAGGGGAGGAGAGGATGAAATGTATGGAAAGAGTAACATGGAAACTTACATTACCATGTGTAAAATAGATGGGCTTCTCAGGTGGCTCAGAAGATAGCCAATGGGAATTTGCTGTATGGTTCAGGAAACTCAAACGGGCTCTATATCAATCTAGAGGGATGGGATGGGCAGAAGATGGGAGGGAGGTTCATAAGGGAGGGGATATATGTATACGTATGGCTGATTGTGATAGATAGAGTGCCTGATGATTTATGGACTGAGGTTTGTGACATTGTACAGGAGACGGGGATCAAGACCATCCCCATGGGAAAGAAATGCAAGAAAGCAAAATGGCTGTCTGGGGAGGCCTTACAAATAGCTGTGAAAAGAAGAGAAGCAAAAAGCAAAGGAGAAAAGAAAAGATATAAGCATCTGAATGC
>NW_011494956.1:15332983-15333635 GCF_000754665.1 Bison bison bison | reverse complement strand
TTCAAATCCTGAAAGATGATGCTGTGAAAGTGCTGCACTCAATATGCCAGCAAATGTGGAAAACTCAGCAGTGGCCACAGGACTGGAAAAGGTCAGTTTTCATTCCAATCCCAAAGAAAGGCAATGCCAAAGAATGCTCAAACTACCGCACAATTGCACTCATCTCACATGCTAGTAAAGTAATGCTCAAAATTCTCCAAACCAGGCTTCAGCAATACGTGAACCGTGAACTTCCAGTTGTTCAAGCTGGTTTTAGAAAAGGCAAAGGCACCAGCGACCAAATTGCCAACATGCACTGGATCATGGAAAAAAGCAGGAGAGTTCCAGAAAAACATCTATTTCTGCTTTATTGACTATGCCAAAGCCTTTGACTGTGTGGATCACAATAAACTGTGGAAAATTCTGAAAGACATGGGAATACCAGCCCACCTGACCTGCCTCTTGAGAAATTTGTATGCAGGTCAGGAAGCAACAGTTAGAACTGGACGTGGAACAACAGACTGGTTCCAAATAGGAAAAGGAGTTCGTCAAGGATGTATATTGTCACCCTGCTTATTACTTATATGCAGAGTACATCATGAGAAATGCTGGGCTGGAAGAAGCACAAGCTGGAATCAAGATTGCTGGGAGAAATATCAATAACCTCAGATAT
>NW_011494956.1:15324551-15332632 GCF_000754665.1 Bison bison bison | reverse complement strand
ATGACCAACCTAGATAGCATATTCAAAAGCAGAGACATTACTTTGCCAACAAAAGTCCGTTTAGTCAAGTCTATGGTTTTTCCAGTAGTCATGTATGGATGTGAGAGTTGGACTGTGAAGAAAGCTGAGCGCCGAAGAATTGATGCTTTTGAACTGTGGTGTTGGAGAAGACTCTTGTGAGTCCATTGGACTGCAAAGAGATCCAACCAGTCCATTCTGAAGGAGATCCGCTCTGGGATTTCTTTGGAAGGAATGATGCTAAAGCTGAAACTCCAGTACTTTGGCCACCTCATGCAAAGAGTTGACTCATTGGAAAAGACTCTGATGCTGGGAGGGATTTGGGTCAGGAGGAGAAGGGGACGACAGAGGATGAGATGGCTGGAAGGCATCACTGACTCGATGGACATCAGTTTGAGTGAACTCTGGGAGTTGGTGAGGGACAGGAAGGCCTGGCGTGCTGCGATTCATGGGGTCGAAAAGAGTCAGACACAACTGAGCAACTGAACTGAACTGATGGCTGATTCATGTTGAGGTTTGATAGAAAACAACAAAGTTCTTTAAAGCAATTATCCTTCAATTAAAAAAAAACTTTTTATTTTTTTTTTTTTTTTTTTGTAATTAAGCATTTTTCATAACATATAAACAGTGTTCAGATATAAACTGTTAACTAAATATTTTTTCTAAATATGATTTATGTAATCAAGACTTTCTTAAACAAAGACACATCTTAGGAATATGATCTGTACAAACTTACAGTAGTGTAAGACTGTTCAAGTAAGTTCTCTGATATTAGGTTTTACACTTACCTACAAGGCCCTGAATAATCTAAACCCCCTTTTACTTATCTGATATCATCTCCTACTACTCTCCCCTGTGCTTACTTTGTCCCAGTCACCAATGTACCTTGTACTTCCTTCAACAAAGCAGGTACATCCCTCCCTCAGGACCTTTGCTCTCCCATAATGTCTACAAAGCTCCTTCTCTCGAGTCTTTGCTTAAGTTCATTTTCCCCAGCATTCAGTTCCCTTTCAAATTCTTCTTCCCAGAGCCCTCAGTAGTCTGAGTGTTCCTCAAGATCGAGCACTGAGGCTATTTCTCTCCCTTCTGTTTTTTGATCCATCTTTAATCTTTTGAACAAGTCCCCCAGTTCTATATTGGTTTTTTTAAGCAGTTTGAAAACTGCTTGTCTGTGAGGTTAGAAATAAAAAGCAGAGATTAGTGTCTGTGAATGGGTTTGTCATTATGAACTTAGAAATCACAGCAAAAGCACTGAGCCCTTCCATTTCATGATCACAGACATATTTCCTATTTCACAGCCTTAAGGATGGAGCCCTTTATTTTCTTGGGCTCCAAAATCATTGCAGATGGTGACCACAGCCATGAAATTAAAAGACGCTTGCTTCTTGGAAGAAAAGCTATGACAAACCTGGACAGCATATTAAAAGCAGAGACATTACTTTGCCAACAAAGGTCTGTCTAGTCAAAGCTATGGTTTTTCCAGTAGTCATGTATGGATGTGAGAGTTGGACCTTAAAGAAGGCTGAGCACTGAAGAATTGGTGTTTTGAACTGTAGTATTGGAGAAGACTCTTGAGAGTCCCTTAGACTGCAAGGAGATCAAACCAGTCAGTCCTAAAGGAAATCAACCCTGAATATTCATTGAAAGGAATGATGCTGAAGCTCCAATACTTTAGCCACCTGATGTTAAGAACTGCCTCGTTAGAAGACCCTGATGGTAGGAAAGATTGAAGGCAGGAGAAGGGGACGACAGAATATGAGATGGTTGGATGGCATCACCAACTTGATAGACATGAGTTTGAGCAGGCTCCGGGAAATGGTGAAGGACAGGGAAGCCTGGTGTGCTGCAGTCCATGGAGTTGCAATCCTGCTGTGAGGACTGATGTAATGCTGGTTACAGCATTTCTACCATTGCCAGTCCCCGCTCAAGCACTGTGGCTCAGATATCAGCATTTTGTCTTCTCTCAGCATGGCATGTCTTAGCAATCTTGGCATTCTCCTGGCATTCTAGTTGGGACCCCTTTCCTATGGCAGGCTCTGCTTATGAGTGGGGTTTCATTCAGTGTTGGCAGCAGTATTGGAATCCACATTCCACAGTATTGGAATCCACACGTAAAAGCAGTTATGTGCATACGTGCTAAGTCACTTCAGTCGTGTCTGACTCTTTGTGACCCAGTGGACTGTGGTCTGCCAGGCTCCTCTGTCCATGGAATTCTCCAGGCAAGAATACTGGAGTGGGTTGCCATTCCTGTGTCCAGGGTATCTTCCCAACTCAAGGATCAAACCCGGCTCTCCCGCATTGCAGGCAGATTCTTTACCTCCTGAGCCACTAGGGAAGCCCCTAGATGAGCTAATTTCCTGGATGACAAATAAGTAGATAAATAAATAATGTAATTTCAGATAGTGGTAATAGTGCTATGAAGAAAATTAAGTAGGGCTGTTCCCCTAATGATGAACCCTCGGGTTGTTTCCAGTGTTTCCCCTTTCAGGCATTACTGCAGTGAACATTCTGGTACTTATGCAAATGTATGAATGTTTATATTGTATAGATTCTGAAAGATGGAATTACCAGGTCATATAACCATATAATCAAAATTTTAACAGATAATGCCAAATTGGTCCCCAAGGTGTCTATTCTAATATTATAGTATATGTAATATAATTAAAATCTGTAATATATTTATGTTTTTAATAAAATATTTGTATTACTTTTAGTTACACTAGGAATATAGAATATGGTCTCTTTGTTGAAAAAATTTAACAAAGGATAAAAAGCCTCATGTATTCACCAACTTGCAAATTTTTGCCTCTCTCAAAAGTTTTTAAAGCTCCTCTCTCCTAGTTTTTTTTTTTAATTTATTTATTTTTAACGGAAGGATAATTGCTTTACAGTATTGCATTGGTTTCAGATATCAACATAAATCAGCCATAGCCCTGTCCTTGTTTTAATTTTTATATCCCTGGGGTTGAGCACATTTCCTCAATTTTTGACCATTTTTACTTCTTTTTTTTCTATTTGGATGGCGTAACAAAGACTGCTGGTTACCTCCTATGACCCATTCTTCCTTTATCTTTAGTAATAGGAACCCCAGCTTTTACATAGGTGCATTGCTGCCAGCATCCAGAAGATTACATTTCTGGGCTTCCTTGGAGCTAAGTATAACTATGTGAGTTTTAGCTAAGAATACATAAGCAGAAGGGCTCGATGTAACTTTCTGAAGCCTCTTTCAAGAGAGAAGGCACTCCCTCATCCCTTCACCCAATCTGTATATTGGAACACAGAAGTAATAACTGGAGCTCTAACAGCCATCCTAGAGGACCGTGAGCTCAATGAGCCAGAAAATCTGGGTTTCTGAGCATTTGGTGGAGCTGCTGCACCAGACCTCAACTTCTTTCCCATAAGAGAGAAATTTAACTTCTGTTTTGTTTAAACATTCTCTTTTTTTTTTTCTGTTATATACAATGTAGAAAATGCTTTTTATTTATTTACAGGAGTTCTTTGGGTTCTAGATACTCAATCTTTATTTATGAAAATTGTACATTTTCTTCCAATCTGTAAGTCCTCTCCCATTGTCAGTTTTTAGTTTTGGGGTCAAATTTTCCTATCTTTGCTTTTATGGCTTTTTGATTTGAATTTTTTTTTTTTGCTAAGTTTTTTTTTTTAACTAACTTTTTAATGGATGTCTTTCCTGTCCTGAAGATAAAAACATAGTAATCTTACATTTTCGTATATGTTCTTATAACATTTAGGTCTTTAATTCATCTGAAATTTATTTTTGTGAATAGTGTAAGGGAAAAATCTTGTTGGCTATTCATTTGAATAATTTTTCTAGTAAGTGGCATGTCAGATTACTAATTAATAATTTATCTATATATGTATAGATTGGTTTTAGTACTCTATTTTGTTCCATTGATCTTCACTTCTGTGCCATTAATACGCTTTTAATTATTATATCTTGATAATATATTTTGATTTTTGGTAGGCACAATCTTCTTTCTTTGTTCTTTTTAAAAAAAAATATAGCTATAGCACAATATTTATAAAACAAACTTATATGCAGAGTACATCATGAGAAACACTGGGCTGAAAGAAGCACAGCTGGAATCAAGATTGCCGGGGAGAAATATCGATAACCTCAGATACGCAGATGACACCACCCTTAATGGCAGAAAGTGAAGAGGAACTAAAAAGCCTCTTGATGAAAGTGAAAGAGGAGAGTGAAAAAGTTGGCTTAAAGCTCAACATTCAGAAAACTAAGATCATGACATCTGGTCCCATCACTTCCCGGGAAATAGATGTGGAAACAGTGTCAGACTTTATTTTTTGGGGCTCCAAAATCACTGCAGATGGTGACTGCAGCCATGAAATTAAAAGACGCTTACTCCTTGGAAGGAAAGTTATGATCAACCTAGATAGCATATTCAAAAGCAGACATTGCTTTGCCAACAAAGGTTCATCTAGTCAAGGCTGTGGTTTTTCCTGTGGTCATGTATGGATGTGAGAGTTGGACTGTGAAGAAAGCTGAGCGCTGAAGATTTGATGCTTTTGAGCTGTGGTGTTGGAGAAGACTCTTGCGAGTCCTTTGGACTGCAAGGAGATCCAACCAGTCTATTCTAAAGGAAATCAGTCCTGGGTGTTTTTTGGAAGGAATGATGCTAAAGCTGAAACTCCAGTACTTTGGCCACCTCATGCAAAGAGTTGACTCATTGGGAAAGACTCTGATGCTGGGAGGGATTTGGGTCAGGAGGAGAAGGGGACGACAGAGGATGAGATGGCTGGATGGCATCACCAACTCGATGGACATGAGTTTGAGTGAACTCCGGGAGTTGGTGATGGACAGGGAGGCCTGGCGTGCTGCAATTCATGGGGTTGCAAAGAGTCGGACACAACTGAGCAACTGAACTGAAGGTGTAAAGCATAGCAGTACAATGAGTGTTACCCACTGCTCAGTTTAAAGGAAAAATATTACTATTTTGTCTTAGTCCCCTGACCCCAAGCTTCTCTGCACTCTTCTTTCATATTTTTTCTTCCATGTGAAATTTTAGAACTAGCTTATATATTGATCTTAGAATCAATCCATATAATTGAAGGCAATAATAGTTTCTGTATCAATAATGTCTTTTGGAAATTAATAAACTAACTATTTAAATGTTTTTCCCATAAAAAAAAACTTGGGTTGTTTCCATGCGTTAGCTATTATAAAGCTTCAGGAACATGGGAGTGTGGTTATCTCTTCAAGATAATGTTTTCATGTCTTTCAGATATATGCCCAGAAGTGGAATTGCTGGATCATATAGTAGTTCTATTTTTAATCTTTCGAGGAACCTCCACGTTGTTTTCCATAGTGGCTGCACCAATTTAGTTTCCTACAAACAGTGCACAAGTGTTCCCTTATCTTTACATCCTGGCCAATGCTTATTATTTGTTGTCTTTTGATAATAGCCATTCTAACAGGTGTGAAGTGATAACTCATTGTAGTTTTGATTTGTATTCCTCTGATGAGTGAATTCCTCTCTACCTATTGGCCATCTGTGTATCTTCATTGGAAAAAATCTCTGTTCAGATCCTCTGCCCTTTTTTTAATCTGGTTGTTTGTGCTTTTTTACTCTTGTGTGAGTTCTTTATATATTTATATATTAACAGCTCACTAGGTAGCTGATTTGAAAATATATTCTGCCAGAGGTTGCCTTTTCATATTGTTAATGGTTGATGGTTTCTGTTGCTGTACAGACACTTTTTAGTTTGATGTAATCCCATTTGTTTTATTTTTGCTTTTGTTACCTTTACTTTTGGTGTCAAATCCAAAACACCATTGTCAAGACCAGTGTCACAGAACTTACCATTTGTGTTTTCTTCTACTAATTTTATGGTTTCAGGTCTTACATTCAACTCTTTTATCCATTTTGATTTAATTTTTGTGTATGGGATAAGATAGTGGTCTCTTTTCACTCTCTGGCTTGTGGCTGTCCAGTTTTCCCAACATCATTTATTGAAAAGATTGTTCTTTCCCCATTACATGTTCTTGGCTCTTTTGTTGTAAATTAATTGACCACATATACATGGGCTTATTTCTGAGCTCTATTCTGTTCCATTGATCTGTGTGTCTGTTTTTATTCCAGTACCACACTGTTTTGATTACTACAGCTTTGTAATATATTTTGAAATCAGGTAGTACGGTGCTTCCAGTTTTGTCCTTCTTTCTCAAGATTGCTTTTGGCTGTCCAGGATCTTTTGCGGTTTCATACAAATTTCAAGATTGATTGTCAGCTGGTAAAGAATCTGCCTGCAATGCAGGAGACCCTGGTTCGATTCTTGGGTCAGGAAGATACCCTGGAGAAGAGATAGGCTACCCACTTCAGTATTCTTGGGCTTCCCTGGTGGCTAAGATGGTAAAAAAAATCCACCTGCAATGTACAAGACCTGGGTTCGATCCCTTGGTTGGGAAGATCCCCTGGAGAAGGGAATGGCTACTCACTCCAGTATTCTTACCTAGAGAATTCCATGGACAGAGGAGCCTTACAGGCTACAGTTCATGAGGTCACAAAGAGTCAGACATGACTGAGTGACTTTCACTTTTACTTTTCACTTTGTTCTATTTCTGTGAAAAATGCCATTGCAATTTTGATAAGGATTGCAATGAATCTGTAAGTTGCTTTGGGTAATATGGACATTTAAACAATATTAATTCTTCTAATCCGTGGGCATGGAATATCTTTCTATTTGTGTCTTCAGTTTCTTTCATCAGTGTCTTACAGTATTTCAGTGTACTCCTCTTTTACCTCCTTGGTAAAATTTAGTCCTAGATATTTTATTCTTTTTAATGCAAGTGTAAATTTGATTGTTTTCTTGATTTCTCTTTCTCATAGTTCATTATTAGCATATAGAAATGCAACTGATTTTTGTATATTGTTTGTGTATCATGCAAAGTTTACCAAATTTGTTTATTAGTCATAACAGTTTTTTGGTAGAGTTTTCAGGGTTTTCTATATATAATATCATAATAGAAACAGTTTTATTTCTTCCTTTCTGATTTGGATTCCTTTCTTTCTTTTCCTTCCTAATTGCTCTGGCTAGGACTTCAAATGCTATGTTGAATGCATGTGGTAAGAGTGGGCATCCTTTTCTTGTTCCCGATATTAGAGGAGATGCTTTCAACTTTTTACCGTTGAGTCTCATACAAACTGTGGGTTTGTCATATATGGCCTTTCTTATTTTGATTTATATTTCCTCTTTACCCAGTCTGTTGAGAGTTTTTATCATGAATGGCTCGTGAACTTTGTCAAATGCTTTTTCTGCATTTTTTGAGATGATCACATGCTTTTTATCCTTCATTTTGTTAATGTGGTATGTCATGTTGGTTGATTTGTGGGTGTTAAACCATCCTTACATCCCTGGAATAGATTCCACTTGACCATGGTATATGATTCTTTTGCTGTATTGTTGATTTTGGTTTGCTCATTTGTTGAGGATTTTCATCTTGTATTTGTTCATCAAGGATATTGGTCTCTAATTTTCTTTTTTTTTTTTATAGTGGTGTTGCCAAGTTGAATTGCATGTAATGCTGGCCTCGTAAAATGAGTTTGACTATGCACTTGTGGTCACCTAATCTGTGACAAAGGAGGCAAGAATATAGTCTCTTCAGTAAGTGTTTCTGAGAAAACTGAACCATATTAAAGAATGAAGTTAGAACACTCTTTTAACACCATACACAAAAATAAACTCAAAATGGATTAAAGACCTAAATGTAAGGCTAGACACTATAAAACTCTTAGAGGAAAACATAGAACACTCTTGACATAAATCACAGCAAAGTCTTTTTTAATCTATCTCCCAGAGGAATGGAAAAAAAATAAAAACAGATGGGACCTAATTAAACTTGAAAGCTTTTGTACAGCAAAGAAACCATAAACAAAACAAAAAGAAAACTCTCAGAATGGGAGAAAATATTTGCAAACAAAACTACTAACAAGGGATTAATCTCCAAAGTATACAAATAGCTCATGACGCTCAAATATTTTTTTTCTCTTTTTTTTTTTTTTATTTTTTTTATTTTTAAATTTATT
>NW_011494956.1:15317198-15324451 GCF_000754665.1 Bison bison bison | reverse complement strand
TTCCCCATCCTGAACCCTCCTCCCTCCTCCCTCCCCATACCATCCCTCTGGGTCGTCCCAGTGCACTAGCCCCAAGCATCCAGCATCGTGCATTGAACCTGGACTGGCATCTCGTTTCATACATGACATTTCACATGTTTCAATGCCATTCTCCCAAATCTTCCCACCCTCTCCCTCTCCCACAGAGTCCATAAGCCTGTTCTATACATCAGTGTCTCTTTTGCTGTCTCGTATACAGGGTTATTGTTACCATCTTTCTAAATTCCATATATATGCGTTAGTATACTGTATTGGTGTTTTTCCTTCTGGCTTACTTCACTCTGTATAATAGGCTCCAGTTTCATCCACCTCATTAGAACTGATTCAAATGTATTCTTTTTAATGGCTGAGTAATACTCCATTGTGTATATGTACCACAGCTTTCTTATCCATTCATCTGCTGATGGACATCTAGGTTGCTTCCATGTCCTGGCTATTATAAACAGGTTTATATAAATATATAAACAAATATTTTTAAAGAGAGAGAGACCAAAATAACCTAATCAAAAATGGGCAGAAGATTTAAATAGGTACTTCTCTAAAGATATACAGATGGTCAAGAAGCACACAAAAAGATGTTTGGCATTGCTAATTGTTAGAGAAATGTAAATCAGAACAACAATAAGTATCACCTCACACTTATCAGAATGGCCATCATCAAAAAAAAAAAAAATCTACAAAAAATAAATGCTAGAAAGAGTGAGAAAAGGGAACCCTCCTCCTACACTGTTGGTGAGAATGTAAATTGGTACAGCCACTGAAGAACAAAATGGAGATTCTTTTAAAAAACTAAAAATAGAACTATCATGTGACCCAGCAATCCCACTCTTGGGCATATATCTGGAGAAAACCATAATTTGAAAAAATACATGCATCCCAGTGTTCACTGAAGCACTATTTACAATAGCCAGGACATGGAAGCAGCCTAAATGTCATTGACAGAGGAATGGATAAGGTAAATGTTGTGCATATTTACAGTGGAATATTACTCAGCCATAAAAATGAATAAAATAATGCCATTTGCAGCAACATGAATGGACTTAGAGATTGTCATACGAGTGAAGTAAGTCAGGGAGAGAAAGACAAATACCATATGATAGTACTTATATGTGTAATCTTAAAAAAATGATAGAAATGAACTTATTTGTAAAACAGAAGTACTAGTCACAGATGTGGAAAACAAACTTACGGTTACTAGGGAATTGGGGGAAGGGATAAATTGGGAGATTGAGATTGACATATACACACTACTGTATATAAAAGAGATAACTAATAAAGACCTGGAGCTTCCCTTGTGGCTCAGATGGTAAAGAGTCTGCCTGCAACGCAGGAGTCCCAGGTTCAATCCCTGGGTGGGGAAGATCCCATGGAGGAGGGTTGGCAGTCCGCTTCTTTCCTGGAGTATCCCATGGACAGAGAAGCCTGGTAAGCTACAGTCCATGGAGTTGCATAGAGCCAGACATGACTGAGTGACTAACGCATACATAATAAGGACCTACTTACTGTATAGCACAGGGAACTCTACTCCATACTCTGTAATGGCCTGTATGGGAAAAGACATTTTTTTAAGTATATATATTTATAACAGATTCACTTTTCTATTTGTTTCAGTTGTATAGCAAAGTGGATCAACTATATTGCAATAAAATTTTTTAAATAATAAAGTGAGTTTGGAAGTAGTCCCTCTTCTTCTGCTTTTTGGAAGAGTTTAAGGAGGACCATTATAGTGTTTTTAAGTGTTGGTCTTGGTTGTAATATAGTTTAAATTGTACTCATAGTGGACTGTTGGTTAAAGATGGAACATGTGTGAAACACATGTCAGAATATCGTAAATTAATGAAGCACATGAAAATGATAATTCTGTAAAACTGTTTCAAGATGCTTTTATGGAATATGTAATTTGCATTCATCTGATCAAAATTTGTATGAAATACCAAGATGTTTCTAATACTTAAAAAATTATGATTAAAAGAAGCTGGGTGAAAGGTATAAGGGAATTCTCTGTGTTCTTTTGGGAGTTGTTCTGGAAATCTATAATTATTTCAAGATATAAAGGTTTTTCAATCATTTTAAATACAAAAACATTAGCCAACATGCCTTAGTTTAAAATCATATATGCATTCATATATGTATATAATTGACATTTGCTATTTCCTATTCTTAAAGCTACTGAAAAGAAAAATAATTCAGGATTGTTAACTAAGTACAAATACTAATAGCAAGGTAAAGATACTTTATTGAATATTATGAGACATAGAAAGGGTCTAATCAAATTAAGATGCTTTCATTTCTAAAATGGATTGTCAGTTGTGGATTCCATGTTGTATGAAATAAGGAAGAGGTTGCCCTAAAAAGAATTCATCTTCAACTTACTACACAACTAGTGTTACAGACAGCTGGATGTTTATTATATCAATAATTGAGCATACTCTGTTTAGATACTTAAACTTCTAAAAAGGAAAGATTTAAACACTTGAAAATGTGAAAAAAAGGATTATTCTATCCAATTGACTTTTTGTTTATTGGTGACAAATATCTATAGTATATGTTTGCTGAGAACTTCTCTCAAAGAGTACATGAAACCATTTTCTACCTTGATATTTAAAAACAAAACCTCCAAATTATCAAAATAATGTGTAGGCCCAGTCACTGAAATTGTACCGATTGATGTCAAATTGTGCCTGGAAAAGACATGTACCATCATCCAAATGTAGGGACAGGATGTGTCACGTGATGTGGCCGTTTAACTGAAGAGCACAGCCTTGCTGCTCACTTTCAGAAGGGTAATAGTTTCCCCTCTTTCAATGCATGTTGTCACTTTGATCTTAAAACTGGGCAGATGGATACATGTATTGCACAACTGCCCCATTATAATCAAAGATTACAATGTCCACAAGATTCTAGGCTGCTTAAAAAAAGAAAAAAATGTTAAGTATTCATTACACAGTATGAAGTTTTTTGGTTACAGATTAAATGAAGAAAGATTTGGAGAGGGAAGGCAGTAGAGTATTGTGAAAGCAAGAGCTGAAAGAAAAATGGAGTCAGAATATCAATGAAGGTATATGTTTGAATGTCATAGAAAATGATTAGCTATAAGGAATAAATATCCACTTAAAGATATATTAGTAAAAAGGTTATTTATAGTAAAAATATACAGAGAGCATATCAGTTCACTATTTTAGAAACTGAGCATACTACTCTTTCTCTCTGTATTATATGTACTCTTTTTTCTTAACCCCAGCTTCTGCTGTGTTACTCATTATGAATGCCCCCAAGCAGTGGTCTAAAAAGGAAAGATTTAAACACTCAAAAATAAGAAAAATGTAAAATAAGGGTTATTCTATCCAACTGGCTTTTTGTTATAGCCTTCAGTTCTGTAGACTTTAAGACCCAGAGCTCTCAGCTAATTGACAATGTTTCAGTGCTCTAATTCCAAGTCCCAAGTAGAGAAAACAAGGTTGGCCTACCTTGAGTCAGTGTCCCAACTAAACTTGACCAGAGATTGGATAGCATGTGACTCATAAAGTTGTCCCACCTAGCCTGTGAAGAAGGCAAGTCTCTAAGAAGTAGGCTGTTCTATAACATCTACAGGATGCTCTCCTATATCTCTTGTTCAGTATATTGGAGAGAAGATCAGTTCGAGAAGGAATGGATAAGTGCCCTGAGCTCTGAGAAAAAGAGGGGATTATAAAATATATACACCCCCACACACAAAAAAATAAGTAAAAGAGTGTAATAGTCTCCTAAGTGTAATCTTCCTAGGAAGATTAGGTCAGTTTACATAAATCTCAGCAGTATCTTTCTGGATCCATCTCTTAGAGTAATGGAAGTCAAAAACAAACAAAACAAAATGGGGCCTATTCAAACTTAAAAGCTTTGCCCAGCAAAAGAAAACAAACAAAACAAAAGACAGCCCTCAGAATGGGAGAAAATATTTGCAAACAAAGCAACTGACAAGGGTTTAACCTCCAAAATATACTTACAGCCTGATATCAAAAAACTCAAACAACAAAGCAACCCAGTCAAAAAATGGATAGAAAATCTAAATAGACATTTAACCAAAGAGAACATTCAGATGGCCAAAAAGCACATGAAAAGATACTGAACATTGCTAATTACTGGAAAATTGCAAATCAAAACTGCAGTAAGGTATAACCTCACACCAGTCAAAATGACCATCATCAAAAAGTCTACAAGTAATAAATGCTGGAGAGTGTAGAGAAAAAGGAACCCTCCTGCACTGTTGGTGGGAACGCGAATATGTAGCCACTATAGAGAACAGTACAGAGGTTCCTTAAAAAACTAAAAATAGAGCTGCCATATGATCCTGCAGTCCCCCTTCTGGGCATATATCCAGAAAGAAACTGTAATTTGAAAAGATACATGCACCCCAGTGTTCACTGCAGCACTTTTTACAATAGCCAAGACATGGAAGCAACCAAAATGTCTATCAAGAGATGAATGAATAAAGGAGATATAATATATACGTGTGTATATGCATATATACACACATACATATACATACAGTGGAATGTTGTGTGCATACTCAGTTGCTAAGTCATATCCAACTCTTTGCGACCCCATGGACTCTAGCCTGTCAGGTTCCTCTGTCCATGGGATTTTCCAGGCAAGAATACTGGAGTGAGTTGCCATTTCCTTCTCCAGGGAATCTTCCCAACCCAGGGATGCAACCCAAGTCTCCTACATTGGCAGGCACATTCTTTACCTCTGAGCCACCTGGGAAGCCACAGCAAAATATTACTCAGCATTAAAAAGAATTAAATGTTATTTGCAGCAACATGGATGGATCTAGGAATTATTCTAAGTGAAGTAAGTCAGAGAAAGATAAATAGTCCATGATATCACTTATATTTGAAATCTAAAAGGTACCAATGAATATATATGTGTAACTGAATCACCTTGCTGTACACCTGAAACAAACACAAAGTTGTAAACCACGTATACTTAAATTTTAAAATATTTTTTAAAAAGAAAGAAAATAAAAACAAATTATTTAAATGAACTTATATACAGAACAGAAACAGGCCCACAGACATAGAAAAACTTATGGTTACCAAAAGGAAAAGAGAGTAGGGATGAATTAGGAGTTTGGAATTAACATATACACACTACTATATATAAAATACATAACCACCAAGCACCTACTGTATAACATAGAGAACTATACTTAATATTTTGTAGTAACCTATAAGGAGAAAGAATCTGAAAAAGAATATTTATGTTTGTGTATTGTATGTACATATAGGGGTTTCCCAGGTGGTGCTAGTGGTAAAGAACTTGCCTGCCATTGAAGGAGAAATGAGAGATGTGGGTTTGATCCCTAGGTTGGAAATATTCCCTGGAAAAGGGCATGGCAACCCACTCCAGTATTCTTGCCTGGAGAATCCCATAGATAGAGGAGCCTGGCAGGTTACAGTCCATAGGGTCGCAAGGAGTCGGACACGACTAAAGTGACAACATGCACATGTATGTGTAACTGAATCACTTTGCTGTACACTTGAAAGTAACACAACATTGTAAATCACCTCTGCTTCAGTTTTTAAAAGATCAATTAGGTCAGTTTACAAAATGAACCACCCACTGTCCATTCTATAACCCTATTCAACTTTGTTGTCCCGATAATCTTTACAGCTGCTTCCCATCCAACAGGAATGAGGGTCTTGGGAGATGAGATAAAGTAAATGATTAAAACTTTAGGAATATAACCAAAAATTTCCTGTAGTATGTCTGTCAAGGTGTAGATAGATACCTAGATCTAAAGTCTGTTTCCCAGCTACAGTCATGATAAAAGTTTGTTTAAGCAGATGACAGATCAGACTGGAAAGCTCCATTAAGTTCCATCCAGCTCACCAAGCTTGGTAAGCACCAGCATTCAAATGTCCTGGTCCTCCCACTCCGAAGTAATGGGGTTGGTATTGTCTTGATCCCCTCGTGCATAGTATAGGTGAGTAGTAGCAAGGGCATTCATAAGGAGGAGCACTGCCAGGGGTAGATATACAGAGTGACAGTACTAAGCAACAGAAGTACTGGTTAAGTACTGGTTAATGGTACTATTTATCAGTGTGGATGTGTCACTTTTCTTAAAGGACCAAGACCTAGTTGGAAGAATGTTTTCAGATGCTTCAGTAAGAAAATACCTGTACAGGAATGCATTCTGTAGGATTTGGACATGTGTTACTTAAGTTTGGAGATCAGGGTGGTACATGGCCCCCTTATTGGTTAACCAGAAATCTATTGATGAGTGGACTTTTATGAAGGAGCTTTCCTAGCAATAGTATGAGAACAGTCAATCCTGCTTTTGGCAGGCAGTCTTTCTCAGTGTATATTGGGAGGGAATGGTGCTGGGTCATGCAGCTCTAGTGGATTGTCTTCTGTACATTGTCTCTCAGTATTTTGTCATATGGGCCAGGATGCTGGTCTTAGATTCAGGGCGTGTGCTAAACCTCTTTATCAGGTAAAATGAAGGTTAGGCCACCTCATTCTAGATGGTGTCAGTCAGTCCCTCCTGAAACTAGTTTTCTAAAAAAAAAAAAAACAAAACTAGTTTTAAAAGGTGACTCTGTTCCCAGTCCAAGTCTTATCCGAAGAATCAGAAATAGTAGTATATTAACAGATTGCTTCCTTCACTTCCTCATTAAGTTCTTCCTCTATACCAAGCGCTGTACTGGTGTAGGGATACTGTAATGAACAAGCAAACAAGATCCCTGCCTCTGTGGCGGTTACATTCTATTGCAGGGATAAATATATTAAATGTGTAAACAATAAACAAAATAATTATAGATACTGATAAGTGCTGAACAGACAATAAACTGAGTAATGGGGTGAAAGTGAAAGCTGCTCAGTCGTGTCTGACTCTTTGAAACCCAATTGAAGTATGTATTACTCAGCCATTAAAAAGAATACATTTGAATCAGTTCTAATGAGGTGGATGAAACTGGAGCCTATTATACAGAGTGAAGTAAGCCAGAAAGAAAAACACCAATACAGTATACTAATGCATATATATGGAATTTAGAAAGATGGTAACGATAACCCTGTATGCGAGACAGCAAAAGAGACACAGATGTATAGAACAGTCTTTTGGACTCTGTGGGAGAGGGACGGGGGGAATGATTTGGGAGATTGGCATTGAAACATGTGTAATATCATATAAGAAACGAATCGCCAGTTCAGGTTCGATGCAGGATACGTGG
>NW_011494956.1:15312822-15317098 GCF_000754665.1 Bison bison bison | reverse complement strand
GGAACACGTGTATACCTGTGGCGGATTCATGTTGATGTATGGCAAAACCAATACAATATTGTAAAGTGATTAACCTCCAATTAAAATAAATAAATTTATATTAAAAAATAATAATAAAAAAAAAAAGAAACCCAATGGACTATGCAGTCCATGGAATTCTCCAGGACAGAATACTGGAATGGGTAACCTTTCCCTTCTCCAGGGGATCTTCCCAACCCAGGGATTGAACCCAGGTCCCCCACATTGTGGGCAGATTCTTTACCAGCTGAGCCACAAGGGAAGCCCAAGAACACTGGAGTGGTAGCCTATCCCTTCTCCAGCGGATCTTCCTGACCCAGGAATTGAACTGGGGTCTCCTGCATTGCAGGTGGATTCTTTATCAACTGAGCTATCAGGGAAGGGTAGAGAGTAATGAAACGGGACCTTGGTCAAGGAAGAAGTGTTTATTGCAGGAACCAAAACAGAGGCCAAGGAAGAACAGAACAAAATGAGGCCAGGTAAGTGGTAAGTAGATTCTGGACCTATATTTGGCCATGGTAGAGGAGTTTAGATTTTGTTCGGAATGGAGTAGGTGACCATTGTTGTTGTTGTTCAGTTGTTCAGTAGTGTCTAACAGTGTGCGACCCCATGGATTGCAGCACTCCAGACTTCCCTGTCCTTCACCATCTCCCAAAGTTTGCTCAAACTCATGTCCATTGAGTCGGTAATGCCATCCAACCATCTTATTCTCTGTCAGCCCTTCTCCTGCCTTCCATCTTTCCCAGCATCAGGATTTTTTTCCAGTGTGTCAGCTCTTGCCATCAGGTGGCCAAAGTACTGGAGCTTTAGTATCAGTCCTTCCAATGAGTATTCAGGGTTGATTTCCTTTAGGATTGACTGGTTTGATTTCTTTGCAATCCAAGGGACTCTCAAGAGTCTTCTCCAGCAATCCAGTTTGAGGACATCAATTCTTTAGCGCTCAGTCTATTTTATTGTCCAGCTCTCGATGTCTGTACATGACTACTGGAAAAATCATCAGATCAGATCAGTCATTCAGTCATGTCTGACTCTTTGTGACCCCATGAATCGCAGCACGCCAGGCCTCCCTGTCCATCACCAACTCCTGGAGTTCACTCAGCCTCACATCCATCGAGTCAGTGATGCCATCCAGCCATCTCATCCTCTGTCGTCCCCTTCTCCTCCTGCCCTCAATCTCTCCCAGCATCAGAGTCTTTTCCAGTGAGTCAAATCTTTGCATGAGGTGGCCAAAGTACTGGAGTTTCAGCTTTAGCATCATTCCTTCCAAAGAAATCCCAGGGCTGATCTCCTTCAGAATGGACTAGCTGGATTTCCTTGCAGTCCAAGGGACTCTCAAGAGTCTTCTCCAACACCACAGTTCAAAAGCATCAATTCTTCGGCGCTCAGCCTTCTTCACAGTCCAACTCCCACATCCATACATGACCACAGGAAAAACCATAGCCTTGACTAGACGAACCTTTGTTGGCAAAGTAATGTCTCTGCTTTTGAATATGCTATCTAGGTTGGTCATAACTTTCCTTCCAAGGAGTAAGCGTCTTTTAATTTCATGGCTGCAGTCACCATCTGTAGTGATTTTGGAGCCCAGAAAAATAAAGTCTGATACTGTTTCCACTGTTTCCCCATCTATTTGCCATGAAGTGATGGGACCGGATGCCATGATCTTCGTTTTCTGAATGTTGAACTTTAAGCCAACTTTTTCACTCTCCTCTTTTACTTTCATTAAGAGGCTTTTGAGTTCCTCTTCACCTTCTGCCATAAGGGTGGTGTCATCTGCATATCTGAGGTTATTGATATTTCTCCCGGCAGTCTTGATTCCAGCTTGTGCTTCTTCCAGTCCAGCGTTTCTCATGATGTACTCTGCATAGAAGTTAAATAAACAGGGTGACAATATACAGCCTTGATGAACTCCTTTTCCTATTTGGAACCAGTCTGTTGTTCCATGTCCAGTTCTAACTGTTGCTTCCTGACCTGCATACAAATTTCTCAAGAGGCAGGTCAGGTGGGCTGGTATTCCCACGTCTTTCAGTATTTTCCACAGTTTATTGTGATCCACACAGCCACGGGCTTTAGCGTAGTCAATGAAGCAGAAGTAGATGTTTTTCTGGAATTCTCTAGCTTTTTCTGTGATCCAACGGATGTTGGCAATTTGATCTCTGGTTCCTCTGCCTTGTACATCTGAAAGTTCTTGGTTCATATACTGTTGAAGCCTGGCTTGGAGAATTTTGAGCATGAGCTTGATAGCATGTGAAATGAGTGAAGTTGTGTGGTAGTTTGAACATTCTTTGGCCTTGCCTTTCTTTGGGATTGGAATGAAAACTGACCTTTTCCAGTCCTGTGGCCACTGCTAAGTTTTCCAGATTTGCTGACATATTGAGTGCAGCACTTTTAACAGCATCATCTTTAGGAATTGGAATAGCTCAGCTGGAATTCCAACACCTCCACTAGTTTTGTTCGTAGTGACGCTTCCTAAGGCCCACTTGACCTCACACTCCAGGATGTCTGGCTCTAGGTGAGCGATCACATCATTGTGCTTATCTGGGACATGAAGATCTTTTTTGTATAGTTCTTGCAACTATACAAAAAAGTTGTAGAGTGCATTCTTGCTACCTCTTCATAATATCTTCTGCTTCTGTTAGGTCCATACCATTTCTGTCCTTTATTGTGCCCATCTTTGCATGAAAAGTTCCCTAGGTATCTCTAATTTTCTTGAGGACATGTCTAGTCTTACCCAGTCTGTTGGTTTCCTCTGTTTCTTTGCATTGTTCACTTAAAAGGGCTTTCTTATGCCTCCTTGAAATTCTCTGGAATTATGCATTCAGATGAGTATATCTTTCCTTTTATCCTTTGCCTTTTGCTTCTCTTTTCTCAGCTATTTGTAAGGCCTCCTCAAACAACCATTTTGCCTTTTTGCATTTCTTTTTCTTGAGGATGGTTATGATCACTGTTTCCTAGACAGTGTTACAAACCTCCATCCATAGTTCTTCAGGCACTCTGTCAGATTTAATCCCTTGAATCTGTTTGTCACTTTCACTGTATAATCATAAGGGATTTGATTTAGGTCATACCTGAATGGCCTGGTGGTTTTCCCTATGTTCTTCAATTTACATCTGAATTTTGTAGTCAGCTCCCGTCTTGTTTTTGGTAACTGGTAACCACTGGAGCATTTTAAATAGGAGTGTGATTCACTGATTTGTATTGCTGTAAATGTGCTGTTTGAAAAATTACTGAAGTATGGAGAGGCAACATGGATAGCAGAGAGACCAGTTAGAAGGCCATAATGGTAGTGCAGGTAATAGAGCTGGGTAATTTGGGCCAAGATTGTAGCAGGATTCTAATTAGAAGTGGTCAAAATTGAGAGAGGTTTTGGCAATAGGGTTGATAGGCCTTAGTGAGCTTATTGGAGGAGGAAATGGCAACCCAAATCCAGTATTCTTGCCGAGAAAATCCCATGGACAGAGAAGCCTGGCAGGCTACAGTCCACGGGGTTGCAAAGATTCAGATATGACTGAGCAACTGAGCACAGTGAGTTTATATCCTAGGTATGGCCAACAAATATGTCAAGATGGCCATTGTGCTTTTTTGGGCTTACAACCTACCAAGTTATCTGTAAAAAGATCTAATGCCCCCATAAGTTATTCCAGTTGTGTTACCAGCTATACTGGGTTGTCTGTGTATACAGTAAGGAATTCAGTTCAGTTCAGTCGCTTAGTCGTGTCCGACTCCTTGTGACCCCATGAATTGCAGCATGCCAGGCATCCCTGTCCATCACCAACTCCCAGAGTTCACCCAAACCCATGTCCATCAAGTCAGTGATGCCATCCAGCCATCTCATCCCCTGTCGTCCCCTTCTCCTCCTGCCCCCAATCCCTCCCAGCATCAGAGTGTTTTCCAATGAGTCAACTCTTTACATGAGGTGGCCAGAGTATTGGAGTTTCAGCTTTAGCATCAGTCCTTCCAGTGAACACCCAGGACTGATCTCCTTTAGGATGGACTGGTTGGATCTCCTTGCAGTCCAAGGGATTCTCAAGAGTCTTCTCCAACACCACAGTTCAAAAGCATCAATTCTTTGGCACTCAGCTTTCTTTACAGTCCAACTCTCACATCCATACATGACTACTGGAAAAACCATAGCCTTGACTAGATGGACCTTTGTTCGCAGAGTAATGTTTCTGCTTTTGAATACGCTATCTAGGTTGGTCATAACTTTCCTTCCAAGGAGTAAGCGTCTTTTAATTTCATGGCTGCAGTCACCATCTGT
>NW_011494956.1:15300106-15312671 GCF_000754665.1 Bison bison bison | reverse complement strand
GTTCCTCTTCACTTTCTGCCATAAGGGTGATGTCATCTGCATATCTGAAGTTATTGATATTTCTCCCGGCAATCTTGATTCCAGCTTGTGCTTCTTCCGGTCCAGCGTTTCTCATGATGTACTCTGACCCTTGCTAGACCTCATCTACAGGGAAACAGAGGACCCTTAGTCCCACGTGTAGAATGCCAACTGAATGAAGAACTTTGAGGGTGTCTCAGGTTCTCATGTCCTTCAGGCTGAATAACAGGTGGTGAGGCAGGCTTGGTGGTGGCCCTAGACTTGGACTCGTCAGCTCAGTCTAACAACCATATGTATGCCCAGAAAATACAAAGCAAGTCCTGAACAATCTCACTTGTTCTGTTACAGCAAATAATTCTGTTTATTCTCATCTCTCCTATTCTCAGATTTCTGACTCTGTGGTCAACCTCTATACCTACTTCTAGCCTTATTGTTTGGACACCCATTATGTCTCCCCCCTGGAACCTGGTTCTCACCTCTGCTTTCCTGTCTGATCTCAGCATTCTCTTTCCCAGCTTCCTACTCTCCCAAATACAACCTGTTAAAATTTTTTCTGCTGAAATTGTGGCCACAGAGGCCCACTAGAGGTGGTGGCTGAGACTTGTGCCACAAGGATTGTTTTGTTTAGTTGGGTACTACTATGCAGCCCAGAAGACCACAACCTTTTGCCTGAAATTGACTTAAAGATATACAAGTGCTTCCTGCACTGTTCCAGTGGGCAGGCTCAGAGATTTGCTGAATCTGTGCAAAAGTGAACCAGTGATCTTATTTATAGTATGATTTCAACTGAGATACATTAAGGTTGGTTAAATAGAGGGCATCAATTGGCTCAATAAATAAGATATCAAAACTGTATCCAGGGCACAAACAGAAATGGGGAAGCACTGAGTTCTTTTGAGAGACACTTGAAAACTGAAAATCGTGAGCTCAAAATAATCTGCATTTCCTTCTTGCCTGTAGAAATTTCAACTGGGCTGTTCCAGATATTTCCATTTGCTCTGTTTCTCTCCCTCAGTTGAATTTTGGGGTGCTCCGCAGCATCTAACAGTTAATATATTAAGAAAATAACACTGAATTCCTGTTTTATGCTGTGCACTGGCTTCATATTGAGGATATGAGGATGAGTAAATTGCAGTGGCTTTCTGGCTCATTTCTACTTCTGCTTCCCTGATCCATCACACTGCCACCTGAATCCCATCATCTGTGTTCTTGAAAAACTTAGCAGTGCTATAAATGCTTAATGGAGAAGGCAATGGCAACTCACTCCAGTACTCTTGCCTGGAAAATCCCATGGATGGAGGAGCCTGGTAGGCTGCAGTTCATGGGGTCGCTACGAGTCAGACACGACTGAGCGACTTCACTTTCACTTTTCACTTTCATGCATTGGAGAAGGAAATGGCAGCCCACTCCAATGTTCTTGCCTGGAGAATCCCAGGGACGGGGGAGCCTGGTAGGCTGCCATCTGTGGGGTCGCACAGAGTCAAACACGACTGAAGCGACTTAGCAGCAGCAAATGCTTAATAAATGCCTTGTGAATATATGGAAATTATTTCCAAGCTTCTTTTATTCAGAAAATCTTTGCACTAAACTTTTGTATTTCTTTTCCTCCAAATCAAATCTCGTATTTCACGCTTATTAATACATTAATTTTTTTTCTTGCCCTGATGCTTGACGCTCTTGCATGTTTACAGTCTTCTGCATTTTTCATTTCCTTCCTTGATTTAATCTTATAGGTCTCTTGTTCTAAAGAAAAAAATTAAACTACACGCTTGACTTTATGGCATGTCTTATGTATAGCTCTGCTTCTGGATATGATGCCATGTATGTATATGCCTTTAATTATTTCTCAGCTTTATTATTGAACAAGCCCATTGTCTTAATTATGGTTATAAAATTTGGTAATATACTTGTGGTCTAAAGTTCAGATAGGTAGCATTAACATTATTCATTGGTCCTTAAGGGTCTACATTTTACTCTATTAATGTATCTTATGTATTTTGTTTGGCTACTTTATGTGGCACAATTTCATTATTCACTAATAAATTTATTAAGTTATCACGGTTTCTGAAACACAAAATTGAGATTAAAAAAGAACCTTTTATGTTCTTTTTATCCAGGTTACTACAAAGAACTTCAGGGTTCTGTAGATTTATGTCCATCCTTCCTTTTTCACTCCTTCCGATCTTCCTTCCTTCTTGCCATCCTTCCATCTTTCTGTCCTTCTAGCCTTTTTTTCCCTTTCTTGTTCCTGCTGAGATTTGAGGTATTTCCTTCCCTATATGTTGAGAAATCTGAAATTATGGCAAGGACTCAAGTACTGTCTATCCCACCTCCTTTGCCTTTAATATGGCCATGGTGTAAGACAGAGGGGCTTTGATGTTAGAGAAAATTATGCTCAGTCAGTTTTTCCTCTTTCTAAGTATGTAATATGAGCAAGTTTTTTTTTTTTTTTTTAAACTTAGCCTCAGTCTACTCATCTGTGAAATAGAGATAACACTGTGTTCAGTGCTGGCATAAAAATACATTAGAAAATGCATTTAAGTGTTCAACATAATACCTAGCATATGAATACTTTTGAAGTGATAATACTAATCTTCCCTTTGCAAGTCCAGTTCAAGAAGGATCAGTCAACACAGCAGCATGCCTCTGCTTCTCCCTCCCAGGTATTCACACATACCTCTCCCCTGTGTCTAAGGAATACAGGCCCACGATAAGAGTACTCAAAGAAGTATTCCTAGTTCTCTTTCTTGCTGTCTCATTATCTGCTGATGATGGTAGCATAATCCCTGCAGAGGATGGTCTTTTGCCTGATGAATGACCATCTTGACTTTGCCAGTGGAGTCCTAGAGAGGATGTTCTTACTCTGAAAGTGAAAGTCACTGCAGTCATGTTCGATTCTGTGGTCCTATGGAATGTAGCTCTCCAGGCTCCTCTGTCCTTGTAATTCTCCAGGCAAGAATACTGGAGTGGATTGCCATTCCCTTCTCCAGGAGATCTTCCCAACCCAGGGATCAAACCCAGGTCTTCTGCATTGCAGGCAGATTCTTTACCAACTGAGCCACCAGGGAAGCCCACTTACTCTCAGCTCACTAGCACATTTTGGGTAAATGCTACTCCTTCATATGTGTGGCTCTTAAAATATACTTCTGGATATTCTAAAGGCTTAGGGTAAGATCATGGGAGAAAGTGGCTGAGACGGATTAGAGAACAAGATCAGTATATTTAACATTGTAGAGAAAAGGTCAAGAACCAAAGAGGCCAGGATATCAGATGGATTATCTATTTGACTGTCAAAATCAATAAGAAATAAACTAGAAATACTGTTGGAATGACAGTGAGCTATAAGCTAAAATCAAGGAATGAAAGGGAGTGACTTTGGGGAGCCTTAAATCCTGCAATAAGGAAAGCAGGTGGGTGATAGAATTGAATGGTATGTGACTCAGAGCAGGGGATTTAGGGGGAGGGCAGGCAGAGAAGCAATGCAGAACAAGAAGGGCTTCTACCAGGCCTCATGTTTGAAGGGTGTGGAAAAGAGTCATCATCTAAGAGGGCTACAAGGAAAGCAGCATCCTCAGGGGAAAGTACAGATTCAATTTAAATAAGAAAGTAGAGGGAGTTGAAGAAAGTGTCAGAGAAGAGAACCAAGATCTGGGGAATTTGCTGATGTCTATACATGTGTTCGGAGAAGGCAATGGCATCCCACTCCAGTACTCTTGCCTGGAAAATCCTATGGATGGAGGAGCCTGGTAGGCTGCAGTCCGTGGGGTTGCTGAGAGTCAGACACGACTGAGTGACTTCACTTTCACTTTTCACTTTCACGCATTGGAGAAGGAAATGGCAACCCACTCCAGTGTTCTTGCCTGGAGAATCCCAGGTACGGGGGAGCCTGGTGGGCTTCCGTCCGTGGGGTCGCATAGAGTTGGACATGACTGAAGCGACTTAGCAGCAGCAGCAGCAGCAGCATACATGTGTTCTGTAGGGCCCAGTGATGGGTTACAATTTCTGGAGGTAGGATAGAAGCTTGGAGTCCATCGTCATCAGCATCTCTCCCTTGCATACATTCAAAAGCTTTCACCACAATACCTACCCACTCTTTGCCATAGTATCCATATACTCTGCTTTCTTTCCTATTAACCTAAGTGCTTTGTAATTCTTTCTCTTACATCAGTTTTACCCTCTCTGAGTCATTGTTTTATACATGAAAATATGCTTGTATTGCATATTTAAAATATGCAATTTAAAAAATAATTCTCCTTGACTCCACCTTCCTCTCTATTACCTTATTTCAGTTAAACTTCACAGCAAAACTTCTTGTAAAAGTTGTCTATATTCTATCAATAATTTCTGTCTTCGCATTCTTTTTTTTGTTTTTTTAACTCAGATCAGATCAGATCAGTCGCTCAGTCGTGTCCGACTCTTTGCAACCCCACGAATCGCAGCAAGCCAGGCCTCCCTGTCCATCACCAACTCCCGGAGTTCACTCAGACTCACGTCCATCAAGTCAGTGATGCCATCCAGCCATCTCATCCTCTGTCATCCCCTACTCCTCCTGCCGCCAATCCCTCCCAGCATCAGAGTCTTTTCCAATGAGTCAACTCTTTGCATGAGGTGGCCAAAGTACTGGAATTTCAGCTTTAACATCATTCCTTCCAAAGAAATCCCAGAGCTGATCTCCTTCAGAATGGACTGGTTGCCAGTCATATTTCTGCTTCCCAAATTTCATCAACACATTTTTCTATACTTACCTGGTTTAACGTTCAGGAACAGAGTTAACCACTCTCTCCTCCTTGAAATACCTTATTCACTTTAAAATATTTGTCAAGAACTGTGCAATATCTTAGATTTTACCCTGTTTGTAAGCCAGCAGTTTAGCTTGCCAGTTTCATGAATGGTGTGAGGTGAATGTGATAACCACTACACTACAGAAACTCCATTAGTTTCATGAATGGTGGTAGAAGGCACAAGACTTATGGATCAGAGACAGGTAAATTGTCTGTAATAACACAGCAATAGCAGTAGCCACAGTAGGAGTCTTTTTGTACTGGTTCCCTTAGCCCAGTCACTCTGAGGCAGTGTGAAAGGGGCCAAACTACAGCTACTGGCATGGTAGGTTGTGTTATTAGAAAGGCAGCCTGATCTTAGAGAATGCAAATCTTTTATGATGGGCAGTTAGCATGCCTTCTCTTTGCTCCAGAGGGAGGCAGTATCAAGTGTTCCAAGGTCGTTTGCTATACAGTCTTGAAAAAGATCATGTGGAACTGTCATATTATATAAAATATCTTATCACTAATTATCAAGACAGGCAGTGCCTTGCTTGCAATGTGTATAGAATCATGAGAGACCCATGGAGAACTGTCTCACAATTCCTCCCTTCCTGACCACTTCTTTTCTGTCTTCTCTGCTGATTCCACTTCATTCCCTCAGACTCTAAGTACTGTAGGTACTACTCTACTGTAGCCATTAGCTCATGTAGCTACTTAATTTAAATTTTCAACTATTCAGTTGCATTAGCCATATTTCAGGTATTTGAGAGCCACATGAATGGCACAGATATATAAAATATTTCATCATCTCAGACAGTTCTATTGAACAGCACCTAGTCTTAGCCTTGGTTGCTTCTTTCTTATTCCGTTCCTATATAGAAACATAGATTTCTGTAGAATCTTAAAGAATAAGATTTATTATAGGATATATATGTATGTATTTTCTTTCTATATTCCCTCCCTTGGTGATCTCATCTAGTCTCAAGGCTTTAACTATGAGTCTCGGATTTATACCAGCCTAAATCTCTCCCCAGAAGTCTAGGTTTAATTCTCTAACAGCATTCTGCACATCTTTATCTGAATGTCTAGTAGGCATCTCAAAAGTAACAGCCAAAATTGAGTTACTGACCACCTTGCCACCACTGATTCATCTCCCACCAATGAATTGGTTCTTCCTGCAGTCTTCCCAGTCTGAATTATCTCAGTTTTCTTCTTCCAATTGTTCAGGAAAAGAAACAACTGTTTAAAAAAAAAAAGCAACCCTTAGATTCACCCTTGACCTCTCTCTTTTCCACAAAGCTCTCACATGTGTCTCATTGGCTCTTGTTTCAAAATATATCCAGAATCTGACTTTTCAACTTTCCTCTACTGTCACTTGGTTCAAGCCAACATCATCTTTTGCCTGGAATATTCTAAGCAAATTTGGCACCCTTTTTTGGGCTGCCTACTTCTACTCTCGTCCCTGTAGTCTGTTCCCATAAGAGCAACTAAAATGATCTTGTTTTAAAAGTAAGTCAGATCATGTAATTTCTCTGCTTAAAATTCCTTAGTAGCTTCCTATCTCATTCAGTAAAAGTCAAAGTCTAGTCACACTGGCATTCTCACCTTGCTAAAATATGAAGATGTGTTCCCACCTCAGAGCCTTTATAGTTGATATTTTTTCTGTCATGCCCCTTCCCTCCAACCAAGCTCCACACTTGTGCTTTTTCCCTCATGATACTGACTTATTGAAGAGACCTGGCCAGTTGTCTTAGAGAATGAGCCATATCATGAACTTCTCTGTTTACCTATGGTGGTTTAAAACTTATTTCTCTATTGCCTATATTTCCTATAAATGAATGTTAAATCTGAAAATTTGATTAAAGCTAAATATTCTTGGCAAGAAAAGTCCATGCGTGATATTCAGGTTTCATAATGCATCCAGTTGGGAGCTACGTATTATCTGATATCCCACCATTAGTGATTCTAAGTTTAACTAAGGTGTTACGGTGGTGACTTTCAGATCCCTTCATTATAAATTTATATTTGTACCTTTGTGATTAACAATCTGAATGGTGAATGTTATTTTTTTAATCACATGATTTTTAAGAATAATTTTGAGCTATTTGTATTTTTTCAAATAAAATATATTTTAGAGATCCATCCAATATATATTGGGTTGGCCAAAGAGTTCATTCAGTTTTTTTCTGTAAGATGGCTTTAGTAGGGCTCAGTGTATTTAACTTCATTCAACACAATTTTGTTAGGTTGTGTTGTTACAGCTGTCGTATCAGCGCTCATTTTTCAGAAAACTCACCAAAATAGGTGAATTTTTGTGTAGCCATTTTAATATTGAAAATGGAAGAAAAGAAGCAGTTATTTTCAGCATATTATGCTTTATTATTTCAAGAAAAGTAAAAACACAACTGAAATGTAAGGAAAGATTTTTGCAGTGTATAGAGAAGGTGCTGTGACTGATTGAACATGTCAAGTGAAAAGTGAAAGTGAAAGTCACTCAGTTGTTCATGTCTGACTCTTTGCGACCCCATGGACTATGTAGTCCATGGAATTCTCCAGGCCAGAATACTGGAGTGGGTAGCCTTTCCCTTCTCCAGGAGATCTTCCCAACCCAGGGATTGAACCCAGGTCTCCTGCATTGCAGGTGGATTCTTTACTAGCTGAGCCACAAGGAAAGCCAAAGAATACTGGAGTTGGTAGCCTATCCCTTCTCCAGCAGATCTTCCCAACCCAGGAATTGAAGTGGGGTCTCCTCATTGCAGGTGGATTCTTTACCAACTGAGCTATGAGGGAAGCCTGAACATGTCAAAAGTGGTTTGCAAAGTTGCATGCTAGAGATTCTTTGCTGGACGATGCTTTATAGTAGAACAGTTGAAGTTGATAGTGATCAAACTGAGACATTAATTAAGAACAATCAACACTACACTAAGGGACCCAACTTAGTCATTTACACCAGCTTGGTTATGTTAAATTGCTCTGATGTTTGGATTCCGCGTAAGTTAAGCGAAAAAGAACTTCTTAACCATATTTACACATGTGATTCTCTACTGAAACATAACCAAAACATTCAGTTTTTTAAGACAAATTGTGATAGGTGATGAAAAGTAAATACCGTACAATAATGTGGAACAGAAGAGATCATGGGGCAAGTGAAATGAACCACCACCAACCACACCAAAGGCCAGTCTTTATCCAACGAAGGTGATGTTGTGTATATGATGGGATTGGAAGGGAGTCCTCTATTATGAGCTCCTTCCAGAAAACCAAACGATTGATTCCAGCAGGTACTGCTCCCAGTTAGACCAACTGAAAGCAGCAGTTGATGCTAAGTGTCCAAAATTTGTGAATAGAAGCTCATAATCTTTCATCGGGATAAGCAAGACTGCATGTTTCTTTGATAACCAGGCAAAAACTGTTACAGCTTGACTGGGATATTCTGATTCACCCACCATATTCATCAGATATTCCAACTTCAGATTTCCATTTATTTCAGTCTTTAAAAAGTTCTCTTAATGGAAAAATTTCAATTCCCTAAAAGACTGTAAAAAGCACCTGGAACAGTTCTTTGCTCAAAAAGAGAAAAAGTTTTGTGAAGATAGAATTATGAAGTTGCCTGAAAAATGGCAGAAGATACTGAAACAAAACATTGAATACATTGTTCAGTGAAGTGCTTGGTGAAAATGAAAAATATGTCTTTTATTTTTATTTTAAAATGGAAGGAACTTTTTGGCCAACCCAGTAAAGCAGATAACAGCAGAGCTATTCTAATTGCAGTGGGAAATGGCTAGTATTGGCAGCTTCCAAGGGAACTCTGACGAGCTGTTTGTAATTCACAGAGCCCAGCCAAGCGCTGGAGGAAGCGAGGCCTGAAGAAGGTCCATGAAGTCTGAAGGTGGCCTCTCGCCTTACGAGAGAGGTTCGGCGTGCTTTGTGCTAGAGCAGTGTGTCACTTCCTGGGAAAGCCGTGGTTATGGATGGTCACCAGAATGGCACTTGGTTTTTCCCTGGCAGTCCACCCACTGCTTTTAGTTGTCTGGGTGCTGTCTTTGACATTCTATCTGTTCTGCAGATGTGAAGATTTGAAATTACTTCATTTTTAGTGTGTGTTGGGCTGCAGTCTTTTCCTTTTTTTCCGGCTTCAGTTGGAAACTCTTCATCCACAAAGAATTCCAGAATCAGACATTATTCATCTTGTGTCTGGAACACTAAAATCTCATGAGCTTCCATGTCTTACCTCTTTCCACCTTTAAAATATTGAAAATACTGTCACAGCTGAAGTCAGTTTTATTATTTGCTTGCTGCTTGCTTCCTTTATGCACCTTTATCATAGAGCTTTAATGTGCCTTAGTAAAGAGCTGAACAAGTAAATTTGGTATGTCCACAGATTGTATCTAGGATGTATGCCATGATTTTAATTTTCATGAAAAGGTGTTTTCCTGTCTTAAGTGGAAACGGCAGATGATAAACTATAATTGTCTCACTTTTGTTTTAAAAATTGATAAATATTTGTAAAATTCCACATGTCTATTTATGTATATGTTTATGTGTGTGTTGAAAGTCAAAAAGGGGGAAAATCTTCATATTGATACTGTCTCTGGGTGTGATCTTTATTTTCCTCTTTGTATTTTCTCTTTCTCTTTTTTTTTCCCAGCAGTCATGTCTTATATCTCAGTCATTACTTTTACAAAGATTAAAACTGTTGTTTAAGAAATAAGCGGTTATAACTTCAATCTGTCAAATCCAAGCTACGTTCAAAGCAGTTTCAGACTCCTCCTCAGCTACTGCCATCCATGCCATCTTTGGGGATTTTTCCCTGGTCTGTTATCGTCCCATTCAAGCAAGTTTCCCCCTGACTCAGGCTTCTATTTATTTTACTCAGGTTCCTGGTCATCACCTAGAATTGTCCACTTGCCTCTGGAGAGCTTCTCTGATCACTTGTACCGCAATAAACTTGTCAGAAAAAGAAAGATGGATGTAAAAATTATGTTCTAAAAGGAACTGTCACGAGAATGTGATTTCCATCAAGGCCCAGAAGTGCCCCCCAGTATACCTCTGTATACCCCAGTTGAATGGATTGATTTATTGTTCTTTGCCTCATTTATTTTGGAAGTTCCTACAGTCAGGAGTTTTGCTTGTTTTCTGTGATACCCTAAACATTTCAGGTACTTAGTATACATTAACAAATAGTCCTTTTTTCTTTTTAAAGATCCATAATTACCTAATAAAACTGAATGTAGGATCTGTTGTCAGCTTTGGCCAGAATTTGTACTTGCACAGGGATACGGAAAAGAACAGGATTTAAAGATAACTTATGGACTTCCCTGTGACTCAGTGGTAAAGAATCTGCCTGCCAGTGCAGGAGGCCAGGTTCAATCCCTAATCGGGAAAGATCCCACATGCTGTGGAGCAACTAAGCCTGTGCACACAGCTTTTGAGCCTGTGCTCTAGAGCCCGGGAGCCACAACTGCTGAGCCCATGGGAGGCTCCACAGCAAGAGAAGCCACAACAGTGAGTAGCCCCTGCTCCCCACACCTAGAAAAAGTCCACGCAGCAACAGAGACCCAGCACCAAAAAGAAAGAAAGAAATTTTTAAAAAGAAATAAAGATAACTTACATTCAGATTGTGCTCATAGATTTGTGATCACAGGTAGTCACATAAGCCTTTGAGCTGCCTTCATTTACAGCCTCAATGATTCTCTTCTGAAATCTCTGTGCAGAGCCCTTCTACCTGCTCTGCCTGGCGTTGGTCTTGCTTCCCCAGCTCTGTCCTCCGCAGTGCTACACCGTGATACGCCCACAGTGTAAACCTGACTGAGTCCCCCCACCCCCACTGAAGCCGCTCGGGAGTCTCTGATGCTGTTGCCTCTTCCCCACCCCTTTAGTGGTAGCACCTAGAAGCCTCTCTTCACACTTGACATTGAAATAACACCTAACTCCCAGGAGCTCCTCATATCTCCCAGGCCACCTCCTGCCTGGCCCTCTTTATCCACAAGGCATCTTCCATTTCTTTCAGCAGCCACTGCTTCTGCTCCATTCCAAACTGGGCTTGGCAGTCCTGCTCTCTGGGGTGCCTTCCTTGATATAAAAAATATTCTTTTCTCTGCCTACTTACACTGTAAGCTCGCTTGAGGCAAAATTATAGGATTTGTAGTTTACTTGTCTTGAAGAGTACCTGGCTTGTAGTAGCATCAAATGTTTATTAAACTGGGTTGTATATATGTTCTTCTACATCATCCAAATGATTTTCATCTACAGAATGTGATTTTATCTTTATATGATCTGCTCCAAAATAAGAAAAGCCTTAGAAAAGGGAAATATATGAATCAGAGTAACTTAAAGTACTAGCAGCAATGGAGATAGCTATTGTTGATGTTTTGGAATGTATTATAGAGAATTTTTTAATTATACAATGGTCAAAGTTTAACCACCAGACTTCCCAGGTAGCTCAAAGGTAAAGAGTCCACCTGCCAATGCAAGAGATGCAGGAAACTCCAGTTGGATCCCTGGGTCAGGAAGATTCCCTGGAGAAGGAAATGGCAACCCACTCCAGTATTCTTGTCTGGCAAATCACGTGAGCAGAGGAGCCTGGTAGGTTACAGTCCATGGGATTGCAAAGAGTCAGACAGGACTGAGTGACTGAGCGTGCTCACATGCACAAAGTTTAACTTCATGATTTGCCACTTAGAGCCAATACTCAGAAATCGGTAGTTTTGCAAATGACATGCATTAAAAATTAATAGCCAGTTCAGGGACTTCCCTGGTGGTCCAGTGGCTGAGACTCCGTACTCCTAATGCAGGGGGCCCAGGTTTGATCCCTGGTCAGGGAACTAGGTCCCACATGCTACAACTAAGAGTTCACATGCCACAACTAAACCTCTTGTGTGCCTCAGCTAAACACCGGCACAGCCTAATAAATAAATATTTTTAAAAAATTAATACCCAGTTCATTGTGCTTCCCCTATCAAAAAAATACAGAGTAGTTTTTAGGTAAAATATTGCTTTTTTGTAATTCAAGGCAAGAAAGAATGTTTTGCTTTTCTTGTGTTCCCTAGACCCCAGAACCATCACTTGTCCTGTTTTTCCAGAAGAGAAGGCAAATCCCAGTGAGGGCATTGACTTGACCATCTTACTGAGCTTGTCAGTGCAGAAGTAGAAGCTGGACGAGGAACTCCTGCCTGCCCACCTGGTGCTTTTTCCCTCAGCCACATTTCCTCCTCCTCCACTGGAGTAAAGAAAAAAGTAAGTCTTTAAGCATTTCCTAGATCCTGTATGCTCAAATTAGGCCTGCTGCTGAGATGCTCTTAAAAGTAAAGACATCAGCGTTAAACCTAGAACATTGTTCTTTCATGTTCATATATATAATTTCTTTGAGCATCAGAAAAATATTGCCTTCTATGAGATTTCTTATTTTCTCAACAATTTTTGAAGTGAACACAACAGATAAAATATTCCAGGTCTCCTTTTTTTAGCCTACAAGTAGCTCTGTAGTATATGTTTTTGTATCCCTCTAAATTGTTCTCTTGGGATCAGTTTCCATACTGAGTCATCCACTACAGAGTGCCGGTGTTTTCCAGGCAGACTATCTTATTATTTCTAAATGACTCATTCCTTCTGAATCATCACACCTTATGTACTGTGTTTTAAAAAAAAAAAAAGTTTTAAGCACTTTTCTACAATTTTTCCTTATCTAGTCTCCAGAATGTCCTATTTAAATAACACGGATATTCAAACAGTCGTCCCTTGTGTCTATGATTTATGCAGATCATTTTCTTTTTTTTTTTTTTTTT
>NW_011494956.1:15251136-15300006 GCF_000754665.1 Bison bison bison | reverse complement strand
TATTTTTAAACTTTACATAATTGTATTAGTTTTGCCAAATATCAAAATGAATCCGCCACAGGTATACATGTGTTCCCCATCCCGAACCCTCCTCCCTCCTCCCTCCCCATACCATCCCTCTGGGCCGTCCCAGTACACCAGCCCCAAGCATCCAGCGTCATGCATCGAACCTGGACTGGCAACTCGTTTCCTACATGATATTTTACATGTTTCATTGCCATTCTCCCAAATCTTCCCACCCTCTCCCTCTCCCACAGAGTCCATAAGACTGTTCAATACATCAGTGTCTCTTTTGCTGTCTCGTACACCGGGTTATTGTTACCATCTTTCTAAATTCCATATATATGCGTTAGCTTCTTGAACCCTTTCATCAGCTGAGATAAGTGGTGGAAGTTCTTTACCTCATACTCTCTGCTCCAGGTGTTTCCTGAAATAAAACACACAAATAGCAACATAAAAAATTGTGTAACATCATTCTCTATTTTCCATCATTATATGTATGCTGTTTAAGGTTTTATTAACTCCTCAAATTTCTACATGAAATTAGGGAGAAACACGTACAAAACAAAAGTATAGTTTTAATGTTTATTGGTACACAAACTCTTCAGAATTGAGAATGTTGGAAGAATGTAGCACTTTGCTCCCTTGACTTCCATGTCACATTTGGCTGGTTCTCTTCCTGCCTTTTGAAAATGCAGTCTCTGTCTCCTTCCTTGCATCCTTCTCTTCACCCTATACATATCAGCCTTCCTCAGAGTTTTGTCTTTGTCTTATTTCTCATTCTGTGCAGATCAGTCTTGTACACTCTTGTGACTTTAAAACCTTTATCTGACACTTACTCCCAAGTTTTTATTTTCAACTCCTGTCTCTTTACTGCCATGTATATTCATCTGAATGGGAAGTATCTCTTCGGGATGCCTTACGAAAACAGCCCATGCCTGAAGCTGAATTTCAGTTTTCTCACCCCCCTTCCATCACATTAGCTAAATAAAGGGTAAAAATTATGTGACCATCTCAACAGGTTCAGAATAGATATTTAACAGAACTAAACCACCTCATGAGATTTTTTAAAAATCTCAACAAACTAGAAATAGAACTTTCTCAATCTGATAAAGGATATCTACTAAAAAATCTGCAGCTCTCATCATGGTGAAAGACTGAGTACTTTTCCCTAAGATCAGATACAAGGCAAGGATTTCTGAACTCATATTTCTAGTCAGTATTGTTCTGAAGATTCTAACCAGTGCAATGGTCAGTAAGGCAGTAAATATTGGAAAGGGAAAAAGTAAAACTCTCTAGTATCAGACAATACGATAGTCTATATGAAAAATCCCAAGGAATTTACCCTCCCCCAAATCCTTTAATAAATGAATTTAGCCCAGTGGCAAGTGATAAGATCAATATACATAAATCAGCTGTATTTTTCTATACCAACAACAAACACGGTGGAAAATGAAATTAGTATAACTACCATTTGTATTAGCATCATAAAACATGAAATATTTGGAAGTAAATTTAATGAAAGGCCTATAGACATTGCTTAGAGAAATGAAAGAGCATGTAAATACATGGAGAGATACATTTATGTTCATGGATTATAATGATTGGAGACTTGATATTGTTAAGGTCTCCATTGTCACCAATGATTTAGATTAAATGAAATTCCAGTCAATACCCCTGCATATTTCTTTGTGAAAATAGGCACAGTGATTCCAGTATCACTATGGAAGTGCAGAGGACCTAGAATAGCCGAAACAATTCTGAAAAAGAAGAAATGGTGCATTTACATTATTATCTTAAGGCTTACTATAAAGCTACAATAATTAAAACAGAATAGTATTGGTATATACAAAGACAAAAGAATAGAGAATCCAGAAATAAGTCTATATGTATGGTGATTTGCTTTTCAACAGAGGCTCCAACACAGTTCAGTAGGGACAGGTTAGTCTTTTGAACAAGTGATGCAGGATAATGTTGAAATTCAGCCTCATTCCATACATGAAAATTATTTCAAAATAGATCAGAGACACTTGAAACCCCTAAAACCCTTAAGGCATCTATGACCTTAAGATAGACAGAAATTTTAAGACAGGATACAAATTTATTAACTACACAAGATACTTTGATTAATTGGATTAATAAAATTATTAGAATTAAAATTGGAATTAAAATCTCCTATTCTTCAAAAGCTACTGCTCAGAAACTGGATAGGAAAGCCACAGACCAAGAGACAATATCTACATCTAAAATATGTAAATGAGCTTTTAGAACTCAGTAGTCAAAAGCAACCCAAAAGATTTGAATAGAAACTTAACCAAAAAAAGAATTGTATATGAATTGCTAATAATAAGCATTTGACACTTTGTTGTAGAGCAGAAACTAGCACATTATAAAGCAACTATACCCCAATTTTTAGAAAAGCATATAAAAATTGCTCAACATCATTAGTCATCAGGGAAATGCAAATTAAAACCACAGTGGGATACCACTTCACACCTGCTAAAATGGCTAAAATTAAGGAAACTGATAAGTATCCAAAAGGTTGTAGGGCAACTAGAGCTCTAGAGTGTTGCTGATGGGACCATAAAATGGCAGAACCACTTTGAAAAACTATTTTACAGGTTTTTATATAATGTACACTTCTCATGACTCATTAATTCCATTGTTAGTTACCCAAAAGAAATGAATGCTTATTGACAAAAAAGACTTTTACTTGAAAGTTCTTAGCAGTTTTAATTCATAATAGTCCAAACTAGAAACAACCCAGATGTCCATTAACTGAATAGATAAGATGAATTTGGGTGTATTTAATTATATAGTAGGATATCTGCTAAGCAGTAAAAAGGTATATTCTATTGATGCATGCAATAACATGGATGAATCTCAAAGCCATTATGCAAAATGAAGGAATCCAGACTGAAAATGTGTGTACATCTCGTATATACACATCTTCAGTCATGTGAAGGTCTAGAACTGGCAGAACGCATCTATGGTGATAGGACTCAGATGAGCAGTTGTCAAATATTGCAGGGGCACAATTGATTGGGAGAGGCACAGAAATAGTTTTAGGGCAATGTAAATTTTCCCTCTCTTCTATAACAGTGGTTCTTGCTAAATTTCCTTGAACTGTTCATCTAAAATGAACATTTTTACTCTGCGAATTATACATCGGTAAAGCTGATTTAAAATAAAAGTGAGACTCTAAGAGCTGAGTGGCTTCCCAGGTAGAGCTAGTGGTAAAGAACCCACCTGTCAATGCAGGAGGTGTAAGAGGTGCGAGTTTGATGCTTGGGTTGTGAAAATCCCCTGGAGGAGGGCGTGGCAACCCACTCCAGTACTGCCTGGAGAATCCCATGGACAGAGGAGCCTGGCAGGCTACGGTCCATAGGGTCGCAAAGAGTCAGACATGACTGAAGCGACTTAGCAGGCACTCAGAGAGCTGAGAGGAAGATCTGTTTTGGAGTAGCATTTGTCAATTAGTGAAGACGGGGAGTGTTTGAAAGTTTGAAAGGAATAGAATTCTTTTGTCAATTAGTGGGCTTCTCTGTAAGGTGATCATGTGATCAGATGGGCTTTCTAATCTCCAGAAGAAGAATTCTTTAATAGTGGGGGCTGGGAGCTGGAGATATTAACCTGGTTTTGGTGACTGACCTGGACTTGAGCTGGGATAAGGAGGCTGGTGGGCTTATTCAGAAAGTAGACCTTTACTCAATTTTTAGTCCTTTACCACCCTTTTTATGTGTGATGGCCTGAGGTTGGTGTTTTTCTGGTTCAGGTTTTTTCACCAACAAATAGGATTCCTGTCTTAGCAGAAAAGGAGGGATGATTTTCTGAGTTTGTGGAGAAGGGTTGGGAGAACTCTATTCCTTTCAAACTTATAAGCACTCCCCTTGTGGTCTGTCCTCTACCCTAGCCCATTTTCTGTGATTTTTGGTACCTCCTAACCTGGGCCTTCTGGGGTTGTGCAGGGGGAGTTGGTGTGTTTGTCATTAGTATCCCTTCCTCCTCTACTCTGCTAAGTCACTTACTATCCCGCTGCAGTTTTCTGTCTTCATATACAGTGATTTGGGGTTACTGACGTCTCTTAGGTTCTTTGAAGATCGAGTTTACATTCCTATTTTTGTTCTTAATGTTTGAAGGAGACCTTAAAACTGTAAAATCCGTACTGTACATTTTCAGCCTTACCAATACCAAAGTCCTGCTACTTCTCCAAACACACAAAGCTCTCTCTTAATTATATAGTAGAATATCTGCTGTATCTCTGTACCTTTGTTGAATTCCTTTTTGCTTATATGCATGTGTGTGCTCAGTTGTGTCTGACTCCTTGAGACCCCATGGACTATAGCCTGCCAGGCTCAATGGGATTTTCCAGGCAAGAATATTGGAGTAGGTTGCCATTTCCTTCTCTAGGGGATCTTCCCCACCAGTTAAATCCCATCTTCACCTGCTAAGGCTCTCATCCTTCAAAATCCAGTTCTCCCTCCTAACTTTTCTTGTTGGCTGCCTCTGTTTCACAAGAAATCCACTTCATTGGGATGTTTGCGCTGAAGGAATACCAGGAGCCACTGGAGAGTACTTGTTAACATAGTCATACACCAATTAACATGGAAGTAATAGGGATTGTTGAGTGAACGCTGAACCACTTAGAGTGCATATGAACCACTTAGACAGAAATTGGGAAAACAGACTCTGGCCCATTGTGGAGATGAAGGAACAGAAAAGATGAAAGGCTTGGGGGAAGTGGGCAGGCAATGCGCAAAAAGACCTGAAGAGGAATAAATGTAAATATTCAAAATATCATCTCTTAATTTCCCTCCCTCTCTGCTTTCTACCCCTGATATAACATGTTTAGACTGATATTACATCAAATTGAACATTGTAAAACACTCGTTTCATGTGCCATTTAGAAAGAAAAATCTCAAACTAGAATACAATGCTTTCTTATCATTTAGGACTCTTTTTACTTAGTTCTTTTGGACTTCTATTGACAGGTATTTTTAATTATACATACCTCTTGTGCGTACATAGTCTTTGGAACTATGCCATAGTCTTTGGGGTTTGTTGGTTTTTGAAATCTCACTTACTGAGGTTACCAGTGACCTTCACACTGGCAAATCCAGTGGGTAATTTTTGTTTTTCCTTGATCTCTCGGCAGCACCAAATCACTAATGATGTCCATTTTGAAAGTTTCTCCTTCAACATCCTTGAGAGTTGTTTCTTGGGATCCCTCCTAAGAATTCTGTTCTTCTCTTTAACCCAGAAATGTCTATGGTCCTCAGCCCAGAGCCCTTCTCACTTACGTGCACACACTCTGAGTGACCTCTCAGAGCTGCCTCTCCCACCCAGATCTTGCTGCTGACCTGAAGGTTTTTACATTCACATTTCATCCACTCATCACCACTTGGATGATCCATGTGTGTTACCTCTTCAAACAACACATTCAGAATAAAACCCTTCATGTTTTCTATGACCACCTCCCATGAAACAAAAACAAAAAACATGTTGGAAGTGATAACATTAGTCCTCCAAGTACCTAAATCAGAAACCCAAGATTCCTCCCTTTTTACTCTCTCCTCCTCCTCCTCCTCCTCTTCTGTGAATTCTTTCTCACTGACTATTTAATCAGTGCCTTCCTGTTTATTAACTTCTGCCACCTACTTGGTTTAGAGTCTTAGCACTTATTACATGGATTATTACATTAGCCTTCTAATTGATTTCCACACTTTCACTCAACTGCTGGAATGTCTTTCTCAAACATAAACTTTACCATGTTACTTCCCAGCTTAAAAGTCTTTGTTTCTTTTCCCATAGTTTTCAGAATAAAGTTCAGACTGCTGAGGTTAGCACACAAGACAGTCTGTGGCCCAGTTCCTGCTCCTCTCTGGTTGCCTCCCCTCTTGCCTGTCTGTACCCTCCCCATCCCACCTCACCCCCAGTGAAATCAGCTGGAACTATCATTGTTCTGAACTCACCGTGCCATGTTAGGCCTCTGAGCCTTCACATGTATGTTTCCCTCTAGAGTATTCTCCCTCTCCTTCTTATCTAATTCTCATTAGTTAGAATTTAGAACTCAAGAATAGGTACATACATCCCTTATTTGGGGAAGCCGTTCCTGACTTTGAGGTCTGATTTAGATACTCTCTTTTAAAATGGACAAAAGGGCTTGAAGAAAGGATTTGTGAATGAACACAAAATGTCTACTAGCTAAATAGATGTTTAGGTGCAGATTGAAATATGCACTTCATTTCTTCATCTTATCAAATTGGAACATGGAAAGATGGGCCTACTCCTACACTGATATTGGAAATATAAATTTGCCATTTTTCTGGAGAGCAGAGTATGTTTCTAGAGCCATTAAAAATAATAGGCATATACACACACTCCTTTTGGCTTAGCACTTTACACCTTGGAATATATCCTAAGAAAATAACTTTTTTGTAAAGCATACTTACACAAAATTTCATGATGTTCATTCATAAAAATATTAACAATGGTTATTTCTGAATTGTGATATGAGTAATTACACTGTTTTTCTAACTTTTCTGATAACATGTATTTACTATGAGAGCAATATGGAAAAGAGAACCCCCACCTTTGTGCTCCTGATCCATGCTGTACTTGCCTCCCTGTTGCCCTGATTAAACAGTGAGTGTGCTGAGGGCCATCACCAAGAATTACTCAGCATCATCCCACCATCTGGCTCAGAGTAGAAAATGCTGGATAAGTGAATTATACCAGTAACAGCTAACAGTTATTGAGTATTTCCGGTGTCTTAGGCATTGTTCTAAGCATTCAACATATTCACTTAATCCTCATGAGATGGTTACTATTTTTATCTCTGTTTTGCAGGTGAAACAGGCTGATAAAAGTTAACCAACTTCTGTAAGGCCACATAGCTGTTGGTGGCAGGCTTCGGATTCAAACCCATGCAGACTGGCTTTTACTGAGAGACATAAGATAGCATCATAGTTCTGAGTTAGATTGTATCTCTGATTAAGAATAATTGGATTAGATTCCATGTCTAGGATTCCAGAGGTACAATTGGGCATCAGTTGAGTCATGATCTAAACAAAAAGGCAGAATTTGATACCCACAGAATCTGAACCAAATACCAGGAGAATAATCTTCATTTATTTTACCTTAAAAAAAAAATTATTTTACACTGTAAACTTCTTATTGAAATTGGTCCCATCCCTTGGGATTTAGTTTTATGTTCCCTCTCTGTGATATTCATGTCCCTTCAAAATTTAAACTCAAAGACCTAAATTTTTAATTAGTTCTTTAGCTCTTCCTCCCACCACTTTTTCTCAGTAAGATTACTTATGACAGGGTCATCAGATTTCATTTTTAAAACCTGTCAGTCTTCATTTTTGTTATATCTTCTCTTTTTTTTCTTCATATTTTCTTTTAAAGTCTCAGAATTTCTGAAAGCTGCCTTCCTACTAACTGGGACTATACTGCATAATATGGTGGCCTCTAACCACATATGGGTTTCAAAGAAATTATTGGAATTAATAAGAATAGACAAAATATTTAAACACTACTTCTCTAGGGACATATGGGGCTGATCAGTAGCACAGGATAAGATGTTCAACATCATTAGCTAGAAGGGAGATGTAGGTTAAAGCTCCATTGAGATAATACAGTACACTATTAGAATGGCTAAAGTAGAAAATACTGGCAGTCACAAATGTTGAAGAGGGTGTGGAATCAGCCATCTCTCTCATACATTACTGGTGGGAATGTAAAATGGTGTAGCCACTCTGGTAAATAGTTTGGCAGTTTCTTTTAAAAATATGCTTAACATTCAACCTAACAATCAGACTTGTAAATGTGGTTATTTACCATAGAGGAATGAAAACCATGTTTATACAAAAACAGCAGCTTTATTTGTAATAACCCAAACTGTAAACAACATAAATATCCTTAAACAGGTGAATGGGCAAACAAATTGTGGTATATCCATACAGTCAATAGACTCAGCAATAAAAAGGGATGAATTGTTGAAATGTTCAGTAAAGTGAATGACTCTCAAAATCATTGAGTTCAGTGAGAGAAACCAATATCAAAAGCTTAAACACTGTGTGCCTTGCATGAATGTTCTTGAAATGACAGAATCACAATGATGCAGGACAGTTTACTGTATGACTACAAAAGAGTGGTGTGAGGGGTTCTGAAGAGCGAAGGGGTAGTTCTGGATCCTGATTGTGGTGGTACATTCTGTAAAAGGAAGGTAGAAAGAAAAGAAAAGGAAAGAGTGAGTCATATAAAACTGGTGAAATCTAAATAAGGTCTGTTAATTGTCGGCTTCCTGCTTTTGATCCTTGTGGTGTGGTGATATAGGATGTTACCATTGGAGGAAACTGGGGGAAGGGCACACAGGAACTCCGTATATTATTTTTGTAACTTTTCTGTGAGTCTAAAATAATTTCAAATTTTAAAATGTTTAACTAAATAAAATTAAAATTCAGTGCTTCAGTTACAGTAGCCGCGTTTAAAGTGCTCAATAGCCACATGTGGCAGATGCAGCCATATCATGGCAGACATGGAATGTTTCCATCAACACAGAAAGTTTTTCTAGGCAGCACTGGCTAAAAGCATATGTCTGACTCTGGCAGTATTCTCTCCCTTGATTACTTCAAATTCTAACATCACAACAATACTTCCTTGTATTTTCTGTCATATTACCTTATTAACTGGTTGTTTTGCTCATTTTCAAACCTAGAGAAAGATTTCTCTTTAGTTTCTCAAATTTCAGAGAAATAAAAGAGTCTTATGTCACTTTAGGAATTTATCTGACAACTGTTGTAATAGTTTAAATTTAATATTTAAATATACAATTTAATCTGGATATTTAAATTGTCTAACAGTTCTGTATTTTGCTTCAGGACCAGTTTTATCACCCATATTAAGATATAGTCCTGGGACTTCCCTGGAGATCCAATGATTAGGACTCCATGCTTCCACTGCAGGGGGGCACAAGTTCTATCCCTGGTCGGGGAACTAAGATCCCACATGCCATATAGCATGGCCAAAACAAACAAAAATGATATAGTCTTATTAGCTCTTATACAATTATCCTAATATACTTTCTTGATAGTGTCCTTTGATTTTCCTTCTCTTTTATCCTTACCCAAAAACTCTTCAAAATCATGGTTTTCTGAAAAGGTGCATAGTTTTTTGTGTTTGGTGCTATTTCTTCCCTGTCTCCTGGATGTACATCTTTTAAAAATGTATTTCCTTCCATTGCTACATTCTAGTCTTTTGCCCCATAACACTTATTCCTCTTAGGCACTTTTGTATTTTCACTTAAGAATTATTGGGTAGGTACTCCCTTGTGGCTCAGCTGGTAAAGAATCTGCCTGCAATGTGAGAGACCTGGGTTCGATCCCTGGGTTGGGAAGATCCTGTGGAGAAGGGAAAAGCTACCCACTCCAGTATTCTGGCCTAGAGAATCCCATGGGGTCACAAATTATAGTCCATGGGGTCACAAAGAGTCGGACACGATTGAGTGACTTTGACTCACTCCCTTTACTATGGATCTTCTTTATACTTGAGCTTCAGCCAACCTGCATGATATTCAGCTTTATAGTTTTATATGAGCCACCATCTTGGATTTGAAGGCAAGGCAGTAGAGGACAAAACAATGGCTCAAGATCCATTCACATAGCAATAAAGTTGAGACACTGCAGGAAAAGAAGAATGGGGGCGAAACACTGAAGAAAAACCACAAAGAAAGAAAGAAAGAAAGGAGTGTTGGAATTATGATTTATATGTTTGTGGAAGGAAAATCTGAATATTATAGTGATATCAGTGTTCCTTCAAAATAATTCATAAGTTTACTGTAATTATAATCAAATTCCTATCATAGTTTTCTTAAAACCTGACAATGCAGAAATTCATCTGGAAGACCATCAAAGAATGTTGGAACATAAAAAGGAATCATAATTCAAAATATGAGGGAAAAAGTCAGATAATAAAACTTAATAAGACAATAGTAATTATGATAGTATAGGATTGGCATAATAAAAGAGTAATAATCATTGAATCTAAAGAGCCAAGAAATATATCCTAAACAGTATAAGAATTCAACAAAACAAAGGGTTTTTCATGAATTAATTGTATTAACTATTAACCATATCTTATTTCACTGTCTCAAATACAGAAATAAGCAAAAGATTTGAATAGAAACTTTACCAAAAAAGAAATATAACAAATAAGCAAAATAAACGGAATTTTCTGGGATTGAAGAAATAAAAATGAAAACAGTCAAGTTCTGTTTCTCATTATTAAATGGGTAACTGTTTTTATTGTTAAAATACCAGTGCAATTCTTGGTATTGTTAAACTGATGCTGTCTTTCTCTGCTGTCGTCATCTCCTACCTGTCCTTGTCTTAGTCCGCCTTTCTTGATGCAGTAGTATTGTACACTCTTATTCAGCAAGTCATATTGGCTCTACCTTTTAAATATATTCAGCGTTTAAGATCCCCTGGAGGAGGGGAAGGCTACCCACTCCAGTATTCTGTCCTGGAGAAGTCCATGGACTGTATAGGCCATGGGATTGCCAAGAGTCAGACACGACTGAGTGACTTTCACTTTCACTTTGCCTCTCCTGGTTCAGGCCCCCCAGCCTTCTCACCTCATTTACTGATATAGCTCCTACCTTGTTTCCTTATTTCCTGTCTTGCTCCTCTGCAGTCTCCTCTGAACACAGAAGCCAAAATTACCAATTTAAAAACGTAAGTCTGATCATGTCATTCCTCTGCTCAGTAGACATCAGTTGTTTCCCAGCTCACTCACAGTAAAGCCAAATTCATCATAATAGTCTGCAGGCTCTGCATGATTTAGACTCCCACCTTTCCTTTCTGGCCTCTTCTCCCACACTGCCTACCACCTTGCTTTCTCTACTCCAGTCACTTTAGCCTCCTTGTCATTCTTTTAGTAAGTCAAGCATGCTCATACCGCAGAGCCTTTTTACTTTTGGTTATTCTGCCCGAGATGATTTAACCCCAAATACCTCCTCAACCTGCTCCCTCTCTTCTTTCAGATCTCTGTTCAGATATCAGTGAGGTCTTCCCTGACTGCCCTTTGTAACACAGCACCTTCTCATCCTTTCTAAACCCTTGCTGTGCTTCATCTTTCTCTATTGCACATATCACCATCTAAGTTAGGTTTACTTACATGTTGTTTTTCTTTTTCCAGCTAGATCGTCAGTTCATTCAGGACAGGGACTTTATTCACTGCTCTATCTCTAGCACTTGGCAGGTGCCTGTCACACAGTAAGCACTCAGCATTTATTGATTAAGTCAGAACATTGACTGAACCTTTTTATTTTGTTTTGTTTTTTAATGTTTTTTCTCTTTTTATTATTTTAAATTAATTTTTATTAGAGGATAATTGGTTTATAGTGCTGTGTTAGTTTCTGCTATACAGCAAAGTGAGTCAGTTATACATATACATATATTTATGATAGTTTGTGTCCCTCCATCTGGCAGATATAACAGTTAGAAACATGCGTATCTAACAACAGAATATTAAAATACAGAAAGCAAAATAAATTAAGGGAGAAATAGAAAGCTCAACAATAATATTTGGAGAATTCAGTACCCGCCTCCCCACTTTCAGTAATGGATAGGACTACCGGGCAGCACTGGATTGAACCTTTTTGGACAGCAACTTACAACATGATTTAAATGCCCTTTAAAAAAAAAGAGAATGACTAAATTCTATCCATTGATGACAAGAGAGGGAGATCTGCATGTGGCAGGGTCTGAGAGGATGAGATCAAGATCAGTAATAAAGGTTGTTTTTCTCTCTCAGAAAGAGTAAGAAAAGAGATGAGGGTAAGGGAATAATTTCCAAGTGTCGAGGACATTGTACAGTGAAGAGCAAGCACTGTGTGTCAGCCGTCTTTAAGAAACCTAGGTTGATGGAAGCAACATCAACCTGTCCTGTTGATGCAGGACAGTAACAGAAAATAAGGTTATGTGTGGATGGGAATAGTTGTTGAAAATGAGTCAAAAAAGCTAGGCCTGCCATGATGCATGTTAGGGATCAGTAGTGTGAATTCTTGATCTGTAAGAGGTGAGAAAGCTCTCTATGTCTAAGCTAGTCAGTGTCATGTTAGGAAGCAAGGAGGGCGGGATTAGAAATGCCAACTGAGAGGCAACTGTAACAAGGCAGAGTTGAGGTAATACTGTAGTTAAGTTACTAAGTCATATCTGACTGTTTTGTGACCCCATGGACTGTAGCCCACCAGGCTCCTCTGTTCTTGGGATTTTCCAGGTAAGAATTCTGGTGTGGGTTGCCATTTCCTCCTCCAGGGGATCTTCCCAACTCAGGAATCAAACCTGCATCTCCTGCATTATCAAGCGGATTCTTTATCACCAAGTCCCCAGGAAAGCTGGTAATACTACTTTAGGTAATAAGGAGTGTAGGGTGTAATGAAACAAAGGCTTGAATCAAAAATAAGCCATCAGTGATGTGGCAAAGAAAAAGATAATTAACTGCGTGTGGGATACAAAAGAAGAGGAAATAAAAGATTCTGTCAGTATTAAGAGACTGTATTTCCTTTAAATTATTTTCTTTTTTCATTATAGGTTTTCCTGTCATTCACAAAAAAATGGATCATTTAAGCCTTTGGAGGACTCAGTTATCACAGTACTTCTATACTACCAACTGAGATTTATGACAGTACATTTATGACCATAAATGTCTGCATCATAGAACTGCTGAAGAACTAAAAGAGAATATTCTTTATTCTTCTTAAAATTTATTCCTAAAAATAATCCTATAGTATTATGATATTACTAAATGAAACTAGAAAGCAAGCACAATTATTAAATTATTAGACTGATACAAGCACGCATGTGCAACAGCTACTGTATCTGACAGTTACCAAACCTCAAATTTTGATGATTTCCCTTTGCGGGAAAGGTCATTATATTTGCAAGAAACCACTGAACATTGTCAGTCAAATATATTTTTAGCTGAGTGTCATTTAGGAGAATTTACTTGAAACAAGTTCTGGAAAATTCTACATCCTACCACTCAGTGGATTTGATATTATGGCAGCAACTTACAGACTTGTGGTTAGTACTGTGAACCACTACAGCAGTGTGGTGATAGACCGGCGTTTTGAGCAAGCGATACATTATTGCACTGGAACCTGCCACACCTTCACACATGGAGTTGACTGCATTGTGATACATCATAGTGTTTGTGCAGACCTCTTACACATCCCTGTGTCTCAGTTCAAAGATACAGATCTGGACTCTCTGTTTCTACCCCATGAAAATGGGTTTTCCTCAGCTGAAGGTGACTATCCCCATCAAGCCCTCACGGGCATACCCAAGGTCAGGAAAGGATCTACATTTCAGAGTACCTGTAATTTAAAGGACATTGCAGGAGAAGCAATCAGTTTTGCCAGTGGGAAAATAAAAGAATTTTCCCTTGAAAAACTCAAAAACTCTAACCATGCCGCTTACAAAAAGGGAAGGAAAGTTAAATCTGACTCATTCAACAGGAGGTCAGTTGATTTTGACTTGCTCTGTGGCCATTATAACCATGATGGGAACTCTCCATCCTTTGGTTTACTCCGGAGTTCCTCAGTTGAGGAAAAATCTTTATCCCATAGAAACTCACTCGATACAAACCTGACTTCAGTGTTTCTTCACAACTTCTCTGAAGAAGACCTGGTTACTCAGATTTTAGAAAAACATAAAATAGATAATTTTTCTTCTGGTACAGATATAAAGATGTGCTTAGACATCTTGCTAAAATGCTCCGAGGATTTGAAAAAATGCACAGACATCATAAAACAGTGTATAAAGAAAAAGACAGGGAGTAGCATCAATGAAGGAAATGGTAATGATGCAATTTCTAGCTCTGAAACTGTCTATATGAATGTAATGACCAGGTTAGCATCCTACCTGAAAAAGCTACCATTTGAGTTCATGCAATCTGGGAATAATGAGGCTATAGATTTAACAGAACTGGTCAGTAATATGCCTAATTTACAGCTGACTCCCTTTTCCCCAGTATTTGGCACTGAACAGCCCCCCAAGTATGAAGATGTTGTCCAGCTCTCAGCCCTTGACTCTGGACAGTTTCAAACTATAGAATTGCAAGATGACCAGCACAGTTCTAGAAAAACAGACACTATAAAACCCATTCCAAATAACTCTACAAATTCCTTATATAATTTAGAGATAAGTGATCCCAGAACTCTAAAAGATGTCCAGCTTCAATCACAGTCACTAACTGTAAATCCTTTAGAAAATGTTTCTTCTGGTAATCTCATGGAAACCCTATATATTGAAGAAGAGTCAGATGGAAAGAAAGCATTATATCATGAACAGAAGACAGAAAATGGACCCTCTCAGGAGTTGATAAAGGTAAATGAAGATAGAGCAGAATTATCAGACCATGGTACTCATCTTAAAAAATGTCCTGCCTCAATGCAAAATGAAATTGGTAAGATATTTGAGAAATCAGTTGTTAGTCTACCTGAGGAAGATCTTAAATCTAAAGTTCCTAAAGTTGAAGAGGAAAACCACAGAGATTTTATGAATTCTAACAGTCAGGAAGAGATAGATAAATTGTTAATGGACTTGGAATCTTTCTCACAAAAGATGGAGACCTCTCTAAGAGAGCCACTTGCTAAAGGTAAAAGCTCTAACTCTCTAAATAGTCAGAGTCAGTTGATTGATCAGCTCCCAGATCTTGAGCCTAAATCTAAAGTCTCCTCACCCACGGAAAAAGTGTCACCTTCCTGTCTAACAAGGATTATTGAAACCAATGGACACAAAATAGAGGAAGAGGATCGAGCCCTCTTACTGCGGATTCTGGAAAGCATTGAAGATTTTGCTCAAGAATTGGTTGAATGCAAATCAGGCAGAGGGAGCCTATCACAAGAAAAAGAGATGATGCAGATTCTACAAGAAACCTTGACAACTTCCTCCCAGGCCAATTTATCAGTCTGCAGAAGTCCTGTTGGTGATAAAGTCAAAGATACTACCTCAGTGGTTTTGATTCAGCAGACCCCAGAGGTGATCAAGGTAAGACCTAACAATCTTCAGTCCCAAGAAGTCTCCAAAGAAATGTACTAATGTTTGCAAAATTTAGAAGCAAAAAAATTTTGTCAGTCGTTTTATGTTCCACTAAAGCTCCTACCCTACAGTAGGCATGGTCTCACTGAGTTCAGTGGAAAAAGCTAAAAAGCAAAGTCTTTATAGAGTTAAGCAGATTGTTTTCAATTTCCTTCCTGACACCCTTTATCTTCTTCCTAGCTCTGTGACCAAAGGAAACTTACTTGGTCTTAATATCCTCATCTGTAATGGGAGTAATAATGATCAAGATAAGTCAGGTGAAGCACAAGCAAGGTGCCTTACACAAAGAGTTATTTAATATTAGTTTCACCATCCTCAACCAGTAAGCCACTCTTCACTGCATGCCTTTGTGGACTGCAAGCCTGTGTAGAACTTAAAATCTAATTGGGGAAACAAAACTAACATACCAGAAAAAGTATGTGAACATATAAGCACATCTCTGAAAGTTTTGTTAGTGCAGCAGATCTTCAAAGAAGGTAAAGATTAGAGTATATGAAATATCCTTCGTCATGCAAGTGAGAGTGGATGTCAGTCTAGAGTTCCAAGGTAGAAGTATTTTCAGAAAGCTTTGAATTTACCCTGCTACTGATAGCATTGCTTTTGAATAATACCAGAAAGGAAGTTATCTGCCCATTTGTAGGTATGTATATGTGTCTTAGCCCAATAGGATTATTCTTATTCGTTTTACATGTCCAACACAGTTGGTAAGAGGCTCTGCTCCACCTCGCACAGGGACCCAGACTGATGGATGTTCCATGTTCCTACAGCTGCCCCATTGCCCCATCTGGAAGATGTGGCTTAGGAGTTCACTGAAGAAGGCTAAGAAAGAAATGGAGCTTTTAGCCACCTTGCCCCACTCTTGACATAATTCCCGTCTGCTCACAGCCCAGTGATTCCAACCTGAAGTCTAAGAATCATATGGGAGCACATAGAATATTTGGTGAGCTCTGTCTCTACCATGTGAATACACTATATGTGTCAACATGTATGAATTCAGACATGAAGCAAAGTCAACAAAACTAGTTGTAAAATAATGATAGGAATTATTTGGGGTATTTGTATTGTATAAAAAGTGTGAATAAATACATGGATACATCAGGTACAGTGTTCAGAACAGTGATTAATCCATGGAAGAAGGAAGAGAGAGAGAACTGAGGAAGAATACACAGGGTCTCAGTAATATTTAATCTGGTAATGAATCACCATTATTTTGTCATGCCATTTTGTATATCTTTAATATAATAAATTTTAAAAAGACAAATGGATATTAGAGACGGCATATATATGGCCCAGTTAAAAAACAAGTTATTATTTTCACATTAATATTTTCATTAGAACAGGAAAAAATGCATATTATGATCAGATGAATAATTTTTACCTCATATTTTTTTGTGGCTGTTGTTCTCCTGTACACATTTTTAGTTACCAGTGATGTTAAAGTTTAAAACAGTACATATTTAAAGTATTAAATAATTTAGGTCTAAAAGATCCTCAGTTGTCCACTGAGCGTTACTGTGAAATCTCTCTTGAGTCTCTTCATTCCTTGATTCACAGTTGGTAATACTCTTTGTTAACATGGGTCAATGCTGAAGGGGAGAAACTATGTCAATTAATTAGAAAAATTTTTAAAAATCCTTTCATGTACATAGGCAAGACTGATGTGCTTACTATTTTATAAAGAAAATACCTGTATAGTAACCAAAATGATAATAACATAAGATCTAACAGTTCTTGTGATCTGCGGTGTACCAAAATATTTAAATGTATTGTTTTCCCCATTAAAAAAAAAAAGTCTACCTTCTCTAATGACATATTCCAATGTTTCACAACTACTATGGCCAGAAACTCTTACTGTAATACAGTGTTTTGAAATTTGTTTAGCTCTCTTGCCCCATTATCATCTGTGGCGGGGAGCAGAGGGAAACAAATTCTTCTAGAAGAGGTAGACTGCAGAAAGCAGAAAATGTGAACCTGAAGCCAAGAATAGATCCCATGCAGCATCTCTCCTGTGTGCCCGGCTGACAGCTCATAAGTGGGTCACCAGTGCAAGTACAGCTACATAAAAATGGCACTCTGGGCTCTAAGTGAGCTCCCCAGTTTTTTGACAAAGTATGGACTGACTGAAATCAAAATCATATTAAAGGATTCTCCCATAGGTCTTTTAAATGAGTTCCTCATAGAACTCATTTTCTATGAGTTCCAACCTCATGGAATAAATTTGATGAGATTTATTTTTTCCCACAGAGGTACATCATTTTTTTTAATTGAGGTATAATTGACATATTAGTTGCAGGTGTACAATAACCTGGTATTTATATACATGGATATAATCCTAGTTAAGTCTTGTTACTATCTACTGCCATACATAGTTAGAATTCTTATTACTTTGATGAGACTTCTTTATAAAAGTTGAAAAAAATAATTCATGAAAAGCTAATTTAAAGAAACAAGCAATATAAAATGTGTCAGGAAGATACTTAAGGTAAGAAAACAAACCCATCCTTCCTTGACTCAGTTGCCTCCTTACCTTTTCTTTTTTTTAATCTTTTCTTTTTACGAAATATTTAAAATCAGAAGTTGGCAAATGTTTTCTATACAGGGCCAAATAGTTAATACTATAGTCTTTGCAGGTCACAAGTTTCTGTCATATAGTCTTGTTTTTGTTTTTTCTTTTTTAAACAGCCTTTCAATAATGTAAAACCATTCTTAGCTCTAAGTCTTAAAAAATGGGCAGTGGGCCAAATTGTAGTTTGTCTTAAACAAAGACAAAAGTATTGTGAATGACAGAAAAAGCTTTTTTATTACTCACCACTTTGCTTTATCAAATCTTAATGCTTTGCTGTAGCTTTGCTTCAGATCTTTATTTAATATTTTCATTAATATCACCGTTTTTAAAAAAGTTACCTCAGATATAGTTGAAATCCCAAGGGTTCCCCTCCCCAGTATTCTCTCCTCTTCCAGAAGTAACCATTTCCTGAAATATCAGTGTTTTTATCTCCTGGTCATGTTTTTATTCTTGTATACAGAGAATGAACAGAAAGTTCAGTTCAGTTCAGTCGCTCAGTAGTGTCTGACTCTTTGCAACCCCATGGACTGAAGCACATCACGCTTCCCTATCCATCCCTGCAACTCCCAGAGCTTACTCAAGCTCATGTCCATCAAGTCAGTGATGTCTTCCAACCATCTCATCCTCTGTTGTCCCCTTCTCCTCCCGCCTTCAATCTTTCCCAGCATCAGGGTCTTTTCCAATGAGTCAGTCCTTCACATCAGATGACCAAAGTATTGGAGTTTCAGCTTCAGCATCAATCCTTCCAATGAATATTCAGGACTGATTTCCTTTAGGATGGACTGGGTGGATCTCCTTGCAGTCCAAGGGACTCTCAAGAGTCTTCAACAACACCACAGTTCAAAAGCAAATAAAATCAGAGAGTTAGGTTGGGGCCAACTTACAAATGACCCTGTATGCTATGCTAAAGTGTTTCTTTCACAAAAAAGCAGCAGACTCACAGATAAAGAGAACAAACTAGTGGTTGTCAGTGGGCACAGGGGAGTGGGTGGGGTCCAATATAGGCTTAGGGAGTAAGAGGTATAAACTACTAGGTATAAAGTAAGCTACAAGGACATATTACGCAACACAGGGAATACAGCCAGTAGTTTATAATAACTATGCTGCTGCTGCTAAGTCTCTTCAGTCGTGTCCGACTCTGTGCGACCCCGTAGACAGCAGCCCACCAGGCTCTCCCATCCCTGGGATTCTCCAGGCAAGAATACTGGAGTGGGTTGCCATTTCCATCTCCAATCCATGAAAGTGAAAAGTGAAAGTGAAGTCGTGATGGAGCTAAACCTTTAAAAATTGTGGATCACTGTATCATATACCTGTAACATATTATGCAGCAACTATACTTCAATTTTTTTTTAAAAAGATCATTCTAAGGGAGTGGCTAGCTAACGAAGATTTTAAAAGCACAGGACTCCCACAGTATAGTTTTTTCAGAATAATTTTTTAAAGAATAATAAATTTTAAATTAAGGCTTTTATTTTTTAACATTTTGAACAGTCAAAATTTTTCCAGTTGTTCAAAACATTTCAATTAAAAGACTTATGTAAGGGACATATAGGAATTGCTTTTATTTGACATTGATGATTTTCACTGAAAAGATCTACTTGACAATATTATATATCATTAATATTTTAATATGTATTTCAGAATAATTTCTCAAGAGGAACAGTATCTGTTTTCCAGAAATACATTTCAAATCTGTATTTGGAGAGGGAATCAAATAAAAAATACTAGAAGGATGTTGAGAGATTGGTACAGAGGATATCGGTCTAAATCAGGGGTGAGATGAACAGATAAAGAAGTTGTGGTACCTATATACAATGGAATATTACTCAACCATAAAAAGGAATGGATTTGAGTCAGCTGAACTGAGGTGGATGAACCTATAGCCTATTATACAGAGTGAAGTAAATCAGAAAGAGAAAAGCAAATATCGTATATTAGCACATATATGTCAGAGAAGGCAATGGCACCCCACTCCAGTACTCTTGCCTGGAAAATCCCATGGACAGAGGAGCCTGGTAGGCTGTAGTCCATGGGTCGCTAAGAGTCAGACATGACTGAGCGACTTCACTTTCACTTTTCACTTTCATGCATTGGAGAAGGAAATGGCAACCCACTCCAGTGTTCTTGCCTGGAGAATCCCAGGGACGGGGGAGCCTGGTGGGCTGCTGTCTATGGGGTCGCACAGAGTCGGGCATGACTGAAGCGACTAAGAGCAGCAGCAGCAGTACGTATATATGGAATCTAGAAAAATGGTACTGATGAACCTATTTGCAGGGCAGGAATAGAGATGAAGACATGGAGAACAGGCTTATAGGCAAAGTGGGATAAGGAGAGGGGGGGATGAATTCAGACAGTAGCATTGAAACATGTATGTTACCATATGTAAAATAGATAACTAGTGGGAAGTTGCTATGTAGCATAAGGCGCTCAGCCCTGGTGCCATGTGACTACCTGGGGGCGGTGGTGGGAGGCAGTTTCAAGAGGGAGGGTATACATGTGTATTTATGGCTGATTCACACTGCTGTATGGCAGAAACCAACACAACACTGTAAAGCAATTATCCTCCAATTAAAAATAAAGACACAAATCAGCTTTAAACAGCTTAAATAAATGAGGGGTCAGAATCCTGTGGTCCGTGGGCCAAATCTGATCGGCCACCTGTGTTTGTAAATCGTTTTATTGTAGCACAGCTACAGTCCTTCATTTCCATATGAACTGTGACTGCTCTTGTGCCCTGTCTACTAGGTTGAGTAGTTGTAACAGAGACCTTAAAGCCTGATATACTTACTGTTTGGCCATTTATAGAAAAAAGTTAGCTAATTTCCTGGTCTAGATATTATTTTGTGTAGATCAGCAAAACAGATTTTTGATAAGGTTCAGTGTGATATTTTTTCAAAGACATCAGTGGCAAAAACTACCAATGTGGCAATCAGATAGTCAAATAGAAGTAGAAAAATAAGTAAGCCCAGAGTTTCAGAATTCTTCATCATGGGTTCTTATGTACATAGCTTTCTCCCTTTTCCTCTCCAGTCATTTCCCGATCTCTGACTTTTCTACTTAAAACAGATTCCTTTTCATCCCATGTCTTATTCTCTGCTCTTTTTTCCTTTCTTTGCTCATGAACTCTCTCGCTGTGTCAAGTTCTATATAATTGGTCAACAGGTGACAGGAAACAACCCTGTAGGTCCTGGAATAACAGACGTTACTCAAATAGGCCTGAAATGAGTTGAACAAAGAGAATGGTATGTTTTCACTTATATATAGAATCTTAAAAGTTAAAGCAAATGAATATAACAAAACAGAAACAGACTCACAGATATAGCAGACAAACTAGTGGTTACTAGTAGGTTGAGGGGTGGGACATAGGGCAGGATAGGGAAGGGCATTAAGCGATACAAACTACTAGGTGGAAAATAAACTACAAAATATATTGTACAGCATAGGGAGTGCAGTCAATATTTTATAATAATTGAATGGAGTAAAATCTATAAAAATATCAAACCACTATAATGTACTCCTAAAACTAATATAATATTGTAAATCAACTATACTTCAGTTTAAAAAAAAAAAATAGGAACAGCTTGTGGAGGAGAGAAAGAGGATGTGGCTGAGGTTTCAGAGGGTTTCATAATAACAAATGAGTGAATTACATACATGTCCATGAGTGTGACATGGACATAAAATTTTTTTAAAAAACAGGAAAATATACTGCTTTGGAAGTTCACGTAATAAATGATGTTTCAATTCTACATTTTATTACCTTTAACAGATGATATTACAGTCATTTTTGGTCTGTTTTTAGCTTTATGGGACAATAACCTGTTAGCTATTATTCACACGTTAAAATAATAAACCCTAGCCTCCCCTGAAAATTATTTACTTTTACTTAATTTAGTGAAAACAAAGCCTGGGGAAAGTTTCCATTATTGCTTGTCTCCATTGAAAGAGTTGAGGGCAGGCAGGAAGGACTTGTCAATGAAAGAGGAAAATGTTAAGGTAAACAAAAAGGAAGATTTTTTTAAGCTATACTGTAATGCTTAAGTCTAGTGAAACCTTACAGATTTCACTAACTGAGGGGGCTGCTGCTGCTGCTGAGTCGCTTCAGTCGTGTCCACCTCTGTGCAACCCCATGGACTGCAGCCTACCAGGCTCCTCCATCCATGGGATTTTCCAGGCAGGAGTACTGGAGTGGGTTGCCATTGCTTTCTCCACTAACTGAGAGGGAAAGGTGTCTAATTATTAGAAAGTTCAAATTAAAACTCTAATTTTCTAAAAAAAAACTATTAAGAGTAAAACTGTTGTCACAGTATAGCCAGATGTGAACTTTAGCAGGACCTATTTCAAAAATGGGATAAAGATCACTTTTATGATTGATAAAAAATTATTGAAGAAAGTATATGAATGGCTGGCGCCCCATAGTCAAGCTTGTTTGGGGTGAGAAGGCCCAGAATTTGCTTGGCACTTGGGGATTAGCTGACTGAATATACTACATTTTTGGTCAAGTGGACCATATACAGGGACATATAAGTTATCCAGATTTTGGTTTGGTGATTTGGCAGGAGCTCTGGGCAGGAACGGCTCCATCATGAGCCTGGAAGTTTATTTCAGCATAGTTAATACATTATTATGTAAAATGGAGGTTGCCAAAATGATTTAAAAAGGATAATTTCTAAATAGCTTACGCATGTACTGTGTAGAGCACACAATTGGGGATTAAGATGAATCAGACATCATAAGCCTTTTTGTAGCCCACAGTCTAGTAGAAGAGATGAGCTATTTACTGTGATACAGAGTGAAAAGAATGGATTCCATGAGAGAGAGATGAAATGCTACAGGAGTTCAGAGGATGGAGAGAGAGAGATCCCAGCTTGTGAAATTCAGGGAAGTTTCTCTGGAGAAAATAGCATTTGGATATGCATACCCTCGTCTTATTCAGTGAATTTACTTAAAGTCCTAAATGTTAGTGTTGTTATAGTGTTAATGGTACTAAGGTTAGAGGTTTATTTATCTCATTGGCTTGGACCATTTCCATTCTGTTCTAAGATGTAAAAATGTACCTTAATCTTCTCCATTTCAGTTCAGTTGCTCAGTTGTGTATCTTTGCGACCCCATGAACTACAGCACGCCATGCATTCCTGTCCATCACCAACTCCCAGAGCTTACTTTCTCATGGACAAACTCATGTCCATCGAGTCTGTGATGCCATCCAACCATCTCATCCTCTTTTGACCCTTCTTCTCCCACCTTCAATCTTTCCCAGCATCAGGGTCTTTTCAAATGAGTCAGTTCTTCACATCAGGTGGCCAAAATATTGGAGTTTCAGCTTCAGCATCAGTCCTTCCAATGAATATTCAGGACTAATTTCCTTTAGGATGGACTGGTTAGATCTCCTAGCAGTTCCAGGGACTCTCAAGAGTCTTCTCCAACACCACGGTTCAAATCAGTTCTTCGGCACTCAACTTTCTTTATAGTCGAATTCTAACATTCATACATGACTACTGGTAAAACCATCGCTTTGCCTAGACGGACCTTCGTCAGCAAAGTAATGTCTCTGGTTTTTATTATGCTGTCTAGGTTGGTCATAGCTTTTCTTCCCAGGAGCAAGAGTCTTTTAATTTCATGGCTGTAGTCACCATCCACAGTGATTTTGGAACCCCCAAAAATAAAATCTCTCATTGTTTTCATTGTTTCCCCATCTATTTGCCATGAAGTGATGGGACTGGATGCCATAATCTTAGTTTTCTGAATGGTGAGTCTTAAGCCAAATTTTTCACTCTTCTCTTTCACTTTCATCAAGAGGCTCTTTAGTTTTTCTTCACTTTCGGCCATAAGGGTGGTGTCATCGGTGTGTATCTGAAGTTGTTGATATTTCTCCCAGCAATCTTGATTCCAGCTTGTGCTTCATCCAGCCCACCATTTTGCATGATGTCCTCTGCATATAAGTTAAATAAGCAGGGTGACAATATACAGCCATGACATACTCCTTTCCCAATTGGGAACCAGTCTGTTGTTGCATGTTCAGTTCTAACTGTTGCTTCTTGACCTGCATACAGATTTCTCAGGAGGCAGGTCAGGTTGTCTGGTATTCCCATCTGTTGAAGAATTTTCCACAGTTGGTTGTGATCCACACAGTCAAAGGCTTTGGCTTAGTAAATAAAGCAGAAGTAGATGTTTTACTGGAACTCTCTTGCTTTTTTGATGACCCAATGGATGTTGGCAATTTGATCTCTGGTTCCTCTGCTTTTTCTAAATCCAGCTTGAATATCTGTAAGTTCACAGTTCACATACTATTGAAACCTGGTTTGGAGAATTTTGAGCATTACTTTGCTAGCATGTGAGATGAGTGTGCAATTGTGTGGCAGTTTGAACATTCTTTGGCATTGCCTTTCTTTGGGATTGGAATGAAAACTGACCTTTTCCAGTCCAGTGGCCACTGCTGAGCTTTCCAAATTTGCTGGCATATTGAACGCAGCACTTTCACAGCATTATCTTTCAGGATTTGAAATAGCTCAACTGGAATTCCATCACCTCCACTAGCTTTGTTCGTAGTGATGCTTTCTAAGGCCCACTTGGCTTCACATTCCAGCATGTCTGGCTGTAGGTGAGTGATGACACCATTGTGGTTATCTGGGTCATGAAGATCTTTTTTGTATAGTTCTTCTATGTATTCTTGCCACCTCTTCTTAATATCTTCTGCTTCTGTTAGGTCAGTACCATTTCTGTCCTTTATTGTGTCCATCTTTGCCTGAAATGTCCCCTTGGTATCTCTAATTTTCTTGAAGAGATCTGTTATCTTCCCCATTCTGTTGTTTTCCTCTATTTCTTTGCATTGGTCACTGAGGAAGGCTTTCGTATCTCTCCTTGATATTCTTTGGAACTCTGCATTCAAATAGGTATATCTTTCCTTTTCTCCTTTGCCTTTAGCTTCTCTTCTTTTCTCAGCTATTTGTAAGGCCTCCTCAGACAACCATTTTGCCTTTTTGCATTTCTTTTTGTTGAGGATTGTCTTGATCACTGCCTCCTGTACAATGTCACAAACCTCCATCCATAGTTCTTCAGGCACTCTATCAGATCTAATCCCTTGAATCTATTTGTCACTTCCACTGTATAATCATAAGGGATTTGATTTAGGTCATACCTGAATGGTCTAGTGGTTTTCCCTACTTTCTTCAATTTAAGTCTGAATTTGGCAATAAGGAGTTCATGATCTGAACCACAGTCAGCTCCTGGTCTTGTTTTTGCGGACTTTATAGAGCTTCTCCATCTTTGGCTGCAAAGAATATAATCAATCTGATTTTAGTATTGACCATCTGTTGATGTCCATGTATAGAGTTTTCTCTTGTGTTGTTGGAAGAGGGCGTCTGCTATGACCAGTGCATTTTCTTGGCCAAACTCTGTTAGCCTTTGCCCTGCTTCATTTTGTACTCCAAGGCCAAATTTGCCTGTTACTCCAGATATCTCTTGACTTCCTACTTTTGCATTCTAGCCCCCTATAATGAAAAGGACGTCTTTTTGGGGTGTTAGTTCTAGAAGGTCTTGTAGGTCTTCATAGAACCATTCAGCTTCTTCAGCGTTACTCGTTGGGGCATAGACTTGGATTACCATGATGTTGAATGGTTTGCCTTGGAAAGGAAGAGAGATCATTCTGTCATTTTTGAGATTGCATCCAAGTACTGCATTCCAGACTCTTCTGTTGTTATGAGGGCTACTTCATTTCATCTAAGGGATTCTTACCCACAGTAGTAGATATAACAGTCATCTGAGTTAAATTCACACATTCCAGTCCATTTTAGTTCGCTGATTCCTAGAATGTCAACATTCACTCTTGCCATCTCCTGTTTAACTACTTCCAATTTACCTTGATTCACGGACCTAACATTCCAGGTTCCTATGCAGTATTGTTCTTTACAGCATCGGACTTTACTTCCATCACCAGTCACATCCACAACTGGGTGTTCTTTTTGCTTTGGCTCTGTCTCTTCATTCTGGAGTTGTTTCTCCACTGTTCTCCAGTGGCATATTGGGCACCTACCAAGCTGTGGAATTCATCTTTCAGTGTCCTATCTTTTTGCCTGTTCATACTGTTCATGGGATCTTCAAGGCAAGAATACTGAAGTGGTTTGCCATTCCCTTCTCCAGTGGACCGTGTTTTGTCAGAACTCTCCACCATGGCCCATCCGTCTTGGGTGGCCCTACACGGCATGGCTCATAGTTTCATTGAGTTATACAAGGCTGTGGTCCATGTTAATCTTCTCCATCTATCTTACAAATAGAAGTTTTTGGTCCTTGGGGAATCCAGTAAGGGAGGCTAGATGGCTAGATCATAAATCCATTATTTCAAACCCAAGCTCTCTGGTAGTCTAATCTTGATGATTAAGAGTAAGTCAAATTGGCTTAACAGAACTCTCCTTCCTAGAGAGTATAAAAGAAAATATCAGGCTGCTTTGCTTATCTTATTTAAAATTCTAAGTTGATAGTTGATAGGACTCATGCTAATAAAGTAAAGGGTTGGATGGGTAGTTCCCATTGTTTTTTGCAGGTTTTAAGTCACACTTCAAGCAGACAGTCTTATCTGACACCCTGATTCATATCATCTTCTCTTTTACCACTTCAGGCTCCAAAATTATAATCTCCAGCTCCCAAACCTACCTAATAAAAATGAAATATTAAAATAAGCACATGCAGAGAGATTTATGAGTCCCTTTCAAGTTTCTTTGCCTGGCACTATCCTCCATTGGCCTTTATTTAACAAATGGTAGCATTAAATAAGTATTTATTGAATGAATAAACAAATAAGTGAATGGATAATCAAATGAAGGGATTTTTGCTTGTCTGGTTTGCCTGCTTCTCAAGTAGAAACTGTGCTCTCTTGCCTGAAAGCCATCTCTTTCCTGGCCCTTGGCTTCTCAAAGATGCATGCAAAAGAACCTGACAACTGGTTCCCTTCTAGGACTTGAGGCTGGTGCCTCAGCAAGACTCAGATCTCACCCAGACCTGTAGCCTCTTAATTCCTCTAGCTTGTAACACCTAAAAACCTATGGAGTTCTGGGGAAAATCCTATCACCTCCCCTGACTAGAGGGGAGAACCCCATTAAGAGTATAGATCATTTTACCTTATCACAGGATGAAAGTGTTTTGATTGTAGACTGTAGGCACTCTCTTTTTCACCACTTCACCCTCAAGCCCTATTGTAGTACCTCCACATATGAGCTGTTTATTTAAATCCTGAAAATTCCTTTTCCCTGTCTTAGAAGTCCCACCTTCATCCCAACAGATTTAGCTTGGAAAAGAACTTTTCTGGCCACTTACCTTCAGTATAGCATTTTTTTTAAATCTAAATCTATTTATTTTAATTGGAGGTTAATTACTTTACAGTATTGTATTGGTTTTGCCATACATCAACATGAATCCGCCACAGGTATACCCATGTTCCCCATCCTGAACCCCCCTCCCTCCTCCCTCCTCTGGGTCTGTTTTTGGATGCCCAAGAGGGTCAGAGAAATCTTTCAAGGTGGGTAGGATTTGCACCGTTACTAGAACTTTCTTTGTTTCTTTCTGACCCTGATCAGTAATATGTGTTTCACAAATCATTCCGGGGGGAATCAAGAGCCTTCCTTGGTTAATGATCTAATATTATGAGTCTTTTCAAAGTTTAGATACTATATTGTATAATTTCATATATGTTTAAATGTAGAATAATTACGAAAATGAAATTATAGAAGAACACACTTTTGGAATCTTATTAAAAGCTTCTTCTGAAGCATTCTTCTTTTACTTTCTAGGTTTGTATCATACCTTCATTAAGACTGAGCAGTCATATCATTGAGGGAAAATGATATGACTTTAGGTGCTGACGGTTTCTTGGGTTCAGTGCTGCAAATATTTGAATAGAAATCAAAGCACTCATCAATACAGCAAGAAACTATTCTCCCTTCTACTTCATTTAACCACCACAGAGATTAATAAAAGTAAAGAGATCTGGCCAATGGCACATATAAATTTACAGGATGAGTTCAACAGCTATTTCCCCTCCACCTTTAATGTCTTCTGAGATCAGGTCCTGTTGCATCTCCATCCTTTCTAATTATTCACATCAATTGTCAAGATAAAGATATAAATTGTAAAGCAAATATACCAATGTGATCCCTTTTTGTAATTAGTATGTTTATGTGTATGCAAAAAATTGGGGGGTAAATACACTCTAAATTACACATGTTCTTATAGAAGTAAGACTGAGACCCAGATATCCAGGTACTCCTGATATGTATAGCCCTCCCCAGCCTCCAAAACAGAAGTGAAAGGAGCTCCCAGAACTCAGGTTGCTTCTGGTCAGCCTGTGGTTCCCCTCATGGACCTACCCAGCATACAGCTTCACTATTCTCTGCCTTAAGATCAGGACTAATCCAATAGCCCTTCATCCCTGTTTACATCAGTCACCACAGAAGTCTAGGAGTTCACATAACCACTCACCTCACCTCCTCACCCTACTCTTGTATATCCTGTTTCTGAGTCCAGCCCTGAAATCTTTCACTGTGCCCTCTTGATCATTCACTGGCAAAATGTCCTAGGTCATCAAACTCTTCTAAACATTCCCTTTACCCTCTTGTTCTATCTGAAACCCATCTCTCCCTAAGGGTGTGTGCTAAGTCGCTTCCATGGTGTCCGACTCTTTGTGGCCCCATGGACTGTAACCCTCCAGGCTCCTCTGTCCATGGGATTCTTCAGGCAAGAATACTAGAATGGGTTGCCATGCCCTCCTCCAGGGTATCTTTCTGACCCAAGGACTGAACACATAATACATAATCTCTTATGTCTCCTGCATTGGCAAGCAGGTTCTTTACCACTGGCACCCAGGGGTACTATAGCCATGTGAAATGGCGACTCTTTTCTTTCCCACTCTACCCCTGTCTCACTGGATCTGGAGGAAGCAGTAAATGTTCTTGCATTTCATTGCAACTTCCAGACTATTCTTTTTCCCGCTTCTCTGAAACTACCATCCCCCGGCTTTGAGCTAATGTCATCAGACTCACTATCCACCATGCTTAGTTGTTCAGTCGTATCTGACTCTTTGCGACCCCATGGACTGTAGCGCACCAGGCTCCTCTGTCCACCGGATTTTCCAGGCAAGAATCTAGAGTGGGTTGACATGCCCTCCTCCAGGGGATCTTCCCAACCCAGGGCTCAAACCCAGGTCTCCAGCATTGCAGGCAAATTCTTTACCAGCTGAGCCACAAGGGAAGCCCTACCTTTCCTTGATTGTAGTCATCTGCCAACCCCACGTCCCTTCCTTGATGATTTTAGCTCCTGGCTGTTTGACACTTTTCAATGCTACTTGCCAAGATTCTCGTGAGTTTTCAGTAGATGAGGCATCCAATCCATGAGCTTCTCAGTTCTTTGATCTCTCCTTCAGTGAGCTTGTCGTCTGCCCTTCTTCAGCTAGTCCTTCTCTGGTCCTGTTTTTATGTCAGTAGCTTTAGAAGTGTAGTTCCCAACTAACAGCATTAGCATCACCTGGGAACTGGATAGAAATACATATTCTCAGGCCCCGGCCCCTTTCTCCCCTGCAGTCATCAGTTTTTTCCCTTTGATCATTCCATCAACTGATAAACATGCGCAGTTCTCCCCTCTTTAAAACCAGGCATTCAAAAGACACTTTGGCATGCAGGAGATACAGCTCCATCAGCTATTATATTTGCAACATAAAGATCATCCCTAGGGTCTTTGACCATCAATTCTAGCCTTCTCTTCTGACATCTCTTAATTCACCCCAAATTACTGAGAAACCGTACACATGCACACCCCCCACAAAGACACCGGGGCAAGGTATTTAGGGGGGCAAGGTATGTTACAGTACTGCCACTGTGCATTCACTGATACTCAACATGGCAGTGTCAGTGGATTAGAAACCCTCTATTCCTTCTAACTTAAGTTGTCTGACATACTTATGAGCCCAAAATGAATTTCTTATGCTCTGTAATGAGCAGTCTCTACTTGAAGTAATTACTGAGGAAGAAGAAAGGCAGACTAAAAAGTACAGTACTCTAGGAACCAGAAGTTGTAGACATCCAAGAATTATCATATGTAATAATTTTAGGTTCTTAATTATGTCTCCCTGCCCCAGATCCCAGAAGAACATCTACTCCAAGTGTTAGGAACACTGAGAGGTAAAAATACTAGATTTGTGGGTTCTTTCTCTTATGGGTCATGGAATGTGTTCCTATCATTTCGATGCAGTTGAAGCAAGACATAGAAATGCTTATCAGATCTGCTCCTGTTTTTCTGCAACCAGTGAAGTTAAGGCTAGAGGAGCAAAGAAGCCACAGATCACCACAGCCACCCAGCCTGCATTCCCCACTCCAGTGCTTCATTACTTAAGAGTAAATAATGTTACTGGCAAAACAGAGCAAGCTATTAAATAATGCAAAGACACCAAGTTGGAGCATAAATGAGGATATAAAAATTTAGGATTAAGAGTAATTAACTAATTGGCTTATAATCAGTTTTCTCTGTTAAAGCTTTATGATGATATTTTAAGCAAAGTCTGTGATTCCAAGTTATTATACCTTTTTTTTAAATTAATAACTGCTTTGCCAGTTAGAGCCAAGATGAGAAAGACTTTTTAAAATTGAAATATAATAGTATAAAATTTACCCTTTTAAAAGTGCTTAATTCAATATGTACGGCTGAGTCCCTTTGCTGTCCACCTGAAACCTATCACAGCATTGTTAATTGGCTATACTCCAATACAAAAATTAAAAGTTAAAAAAATAAAGTACCTGATTAAGAATCACTGCATTGTACACCTGTAACATATAATATTGTACATCAGCTGAACCAACTATATGCCCTGTCATGTTTATTTTATCACTTTATGTTTATTCATTAATAAAATACAACCACACCAAGTGCATAATTCATAGGTTTTTAGTATCTGCTCTGCTAAGTCACGTCAGTCGTGTCTGACTCTGTGTGACCCCATAGACGGCAGCCCACCAGGCTCCCCCGTCCCTGGGATTCTCCAGGCAAGAACACTGGAGTGGGTTGCCATTTCCTTCTCCAGTGCATGAAAGTAAAAAGTCAAAGTGAAGTCGCTCAGTCGAGTCCGACTCTTCGCAACCCCATGGACTGCAGCCCACCAGGCTCCTCCGTCCATGGGATTTTCCAGGCAAGAGTACTGGGGTGGTTTTTAGTATATTCAACAAGATTACGTAACCATCAGCACTAATTCCAGAACATTTTCATCACTTCACAAAAAATTTGTATTCATTAGCAGTCACTCCCCATCCCCCCAGCCACCAGCCCCTGGCAATCACTAATTTTTCCATCGCTATGAATTTGCCTATTTTGGACATTTCATGTAAATGGAATCATACAATATGTGGTCTTTTGTGTCTGGCTTCTTTCACTTAGCAAATGCTTTAAAGGTTCATCATGTAGTATGTGTCAGTATTTCATTCCTTTTTATGGTTAAATAATGTCCCATTGTAGGAATATACCACATTCTGTTTATCCATCAATCAACTGATGGCCATTTGGGTTGTTTCCACTTTTTGGCTACTGTGAATAACACTACTATGAACATTCACATACAAGTTTTCATGTAGACAGAAAGGCTTTTGATTTAGCATTTTCAAGTTTTTCGAAACAGGCAGCTTCCTTTTTAAAATCAGAAGTACCCTCTTCATGTAGCAGAACTTCCTCTTTAATATGTAACTTTTTTTTCTCCTGTAGCATCTTATGAGCAAAATCTTTTGATGTGAATTTAGAATGACTCTGCTGCTTTTTGGACCTGGTTCTGATCTTCACCTCAACACAGGTCCTCACAGCTGAGCTGATTTCCAGGCTTGCACTCAGATGTTGATGGTTTTGCTGCATTGTCTATTCCAACCAGGTCTTAACTCTGAGACCTTGGTGGATGCTGTTCTCTCAGTCTCCAAAGTCATCTTCATTTGAGGCTGGTTTGACTTTACATGTTGGTTTGTAAAATAAAAGCTAGACTTATTTTAGGACAAAATGTTGCATACACAACATTAACTGTTTAGCAGTTTTATATAATTCAAAATAAGTGATTTACATCTTCAGCAGGTATTCAAAATTTTCTCTATCTTGTGTAATCAACCCATTTTTCTTTTCTTAAAACATCCCATAGAACTGGTGGGGAAGGGCAAAGAGTCGTGAAAGGATTTGGAAAGCTCTGGAAAATCCATCCTGAGTTTCAAACTAAGCTTCAAAAAGTGAATTCTACAAAAACAGAATATGTTGGTATCATATACAGTTTTATCCTCTGTCTCCTCCCACTGTCACCCTCCTTCAGGATGCAAGCTCTTTCTGGACTCACGCCTCAGTTCTGCAGGTCATTTCAGGACACGATGAAGGAATATCTTTTCTCACTTGATATATTGGAGGCTACCCTAAAACAATTCTTTAGTTTTTAGAGTCATTTCAGAGAGACCAGCCTCTCTTCTATGTACCCCTGCCAGGGAGCCTGTAAAACCCTGTAACTCAAGAACGCACCACCAAACTTGTTCTCTTTGAGAAAGGTTATCCTCCTTACTCAAGCATGTTTGCTCTGGGAGAACATATATAGAATGATAAGATAGGAAAGGAAGCCCAGCTGAGGCAGCTGGATCTTGAGGTAGCACCTGATCTATCCCAGTCGTTCTCAGAACAAGAGAGCACCAGTCTTTTCTCATCCTCTAGTCAGCACAGCTGCCCTGAAGACCCAGGTTTGGCCTGTGGTCCAGACAGGACAACCTGGGTCTTCAGGTAGTGTATGCACATGAATGATTTGCAGGCCAAAAAAGAGATGCAGGTTGCTGTGCAGGAGACACCTACTGTTGGCTAGCTCTCTTGCTATGAGAGACTTCATGTATGCTGCAGAGGGCAGGAGAGAATATCTCATGGTTTATTCCAGAAGGACACTGGGAAGACCCTTACAGCCCACTCTTTCCATTAAAACTGCCCAACTTTCCATCTTTTCAAGTTGAATTTATAAACTATAGTTTTCTGTTCTTCCTCATTCTGTTTAGTCCCTCCAGGGAAACCTCTCACCTAGAAACACCTTTTCCCTTCCAGCACCCAGCCTCAAGGGTTGTATACTTTTCTCTGTGATTAAAATAGAGAAGAGAGTAGATTATAGGCTGTGTTTGAATTAATAGTGAAATTCCTTATGTTTGACCTTTTCCCAGTAAAGAAGAGGTCACTCTAAAACCCATGTTCTTTGCTGCTGTGTTCTAGTTATCATATACTTCTTGAAACCAGCTCACATTCTCAGATTCTTTCTAGAACCAAGCAGGTATACTTACATAGAAACACAAGTAAATAAGATAAAGGCAAATAAATTTCAAAATAGTCTTTCTCCATCAGTAACTCATTGCCACAGACCATTTCTTCCCTAACTCCCTTTAGGGGACCTGGCCTTTTCTCCCCTCTGAATTTTTGGGAAAGCACTTGGGTAAATAAAAACTTAGAGCTTATTTCGCCATCAAAAGACACAGAGAAATGTTTTCTTCTTGCCTAAGAGGGATAGCAGGCCAGACGTTTAACCACTGTTCTGACTTTGAAACTCAAAAGATTTATGAGAAGTAAATGAAATGAAAGTATTCATTGTCCTTTGCTCCAAACTGAGATTGTGCTAGGTGCAATGAAGAAAGGATCACTTCTTTATCTTCATATCCTCAGCACTTGGCAAAGTAACTGCATATTAAAAGCATCAGAAAAATATTTGTTGAATGATTGAGTGACTTTAAATTGACCATACCCTCAAGAGTTTAGACACTTGGAAAATATTGTCAGGTTATAAAATATTACAGTAGAAGCCCATTTACCTGAACATGATTGGGTTATGGGTAGTTACTCAGTAGGACATCATAAACTCTATGTATTCTGTAAAATGTGTATGTTAAACATTTTATTTTAACTCAGACTTCAAGTATTCAGATCTTTTAATGTAGTGCCAAAGTCTTTTCTTTGGAAATAAGTGTCATAGTTGGAAATTGAAGTTTCATGACATCTTTCTTTAATAAATCATACTTAGTACATTTGTTCCCTTATTTCTGGGAACTTAAGTCAGCAGTAAAACAGTTTGAATGTAGATACCGTCTAGATTTTAATGTTTTTTTCTTTTATCACACCAATAATTTAATTTTACAGTGACAAAATTTCAGTAGTTTTTTGCCTTTACTAAGTCTTATATATTAAATTTAGAGTCTTCCCCTCAATTATAAAAATATCAACTCTTTTTTCCACACTCATTAGTTTATGAATTGAATAATTACTGTGAAAAGTACAGCCAGTATAAGTAAGTGGGAATGAGTACAACTAGCTCTTAGCATTAAACTCAGCTACTGAGATAAGACACATGAGAGCATAACAGAAACTAAACTGTTAGCCATGAATCAGTGTGTCCAGGGCATTGGTGGTTTTCTTTTATAGATGAAATGAAGAGAGAGCATTGGCTCATCCAGAGAATAAATGGAATCATTCAAGAAAGATTCTACAGTATTTTATTAAGAGAATTGCAGTAAGGGGGCTTAAATAGGTAATCCTTTATGAAATAGGTAAAATTTGAGTTGAATTTTGAAGGATGGTTAATGTGTATATAATTTGAGGAGTGTTCTCAGGAAGGGGATGAAAAGTCACCCCCCAAAGCCACAGGTTGATATTGGGAAGGGGAGAAATACAGCAAAGATGTGATTTTAATTGAAAAAGCATTATTTCACAAGTCTAAAAACCCAGTTGCATTCATAATAAACTTATTAAATGTTTTAATTTAGAGGTAAATAATGAAGGAGGAATTAGAGTATTACAAACAAGAGTGTAGGGGAAGCCACCTAGCTCAAAGAGTCAGCCTGAAATGAGGAAAATTGGGGGCACAAAGGAAAGGCCCAGGTTAAAGCATTAGCCCAATGCTTTCAGGGTAATCCTCTTTCAATCAGAATATATATTAAAAACTGTCAGGTAAGATTTTGTATGAGGGGAGAATTCTACAGCTTAAGAAATTTGAAAACTATGGATTTAGATATATAAGCCAAATATACATGTTACAGAATGTTGTCAAAACTGAAGAATTTAATTCCCATTAATTAGACAAGGTTCAGCAGAAGAGAATCATAAGTTCTTTTTGGTTTAGGGGGTTTATTTGGTAATATTTGATTTATACTTTCAATTAGTAGAAAATCAATATGGATTTAAATATGGGTGATTGAAAATAAATATTGAATTCTGAATATTAAATATGACTGAGTACTTGATTCACTTGTAAATAATTAAGGCAGCTATTCAATAGATGATAAAATAATAGAATATATTTTAAATCTGAGAATTCTTCAAAGCTTCTTAAGAAAAACAAGTCTCACAAATTCAAGATCTGTTATGTCACTGCTGTGTGATCATCTTTTGTACCTTTACTATAGCCAAATTTCATTCACCTCTCTGCATCTAAATCTGCTTTCTTTTGGAATTCTGTCACTTTCTTTGACAATAAATTTTCAAATGTATCCAGATTTAGAATCACTTCAGAAAAGTATATTTGATCACTAAGATAGTCTTCTGCAAACAAACCAGAAAATTTTTTTAATTTTAAAATCTGAGACGTAACAAATCTCTTTGTATATTCCCATTTGAGGATAAAAGTGTTTTTCTCCATATTTTTCTCCAAACATCCTGTGGATATATCTAGAAGGTGTTGGATATTTGCTTCCCTCCTAATAAGGAAATTTTTTAAAATTAAAATGATAGTTAAAATGATAGTTTCACATTTGAAGTGCAGCGTGGTTTTTTTTTTTTTTTTTTGGTCATAAAATATTAAGTAACAAAATCAAAAATCCTCTACACATTCTCTTCTGGCTTGAGCAGGAGCTGTTTTATGTGGGGTGACACCTCATATACTCTTGAGTTTAAGAAGTTAGCTTTATCTGAGAAGTCACTATTTTTAGGTCCAGCTGTAATGTTTCTAACTTTGGTGTGCAGAGTAGTGGGTGCTTCCTTTCCCAGAAGGCTCTGTATTCTCTACATGGGCAGGTCAATTTGACATAAAGCTACCTACGCGGAGCAGCAGGCCCATTGCAGCCCGTTTCTTACTTGAAAATTATGAGCAGGTCTTGGGAGCCACAGGCTTTACTTGGGAACCAGCTGCATGTCAGTACAAGCATGGATTGTGGTCCCTGGAGGCTGGGAGAGCACAATGCTTGAACTTAATTTCTTTGGGAGATAAAGAAGAAAAAAATACCTTTCTACCTGACAAGACTGACAACGTATTAAATCTGACTATCTTCAGAAGTGTGCTGGACAGTTGCTAAGTAAACATCCACTTTTCAAAGATGATGATCAAGGAAACATCTCTACGAAGGGACCCGGATTTAAGGGGAGAGTTAGCTTTCCTGGCAAGGGGCTGTGATTTTGTTCTCCCGTCACGGTTTAAGAAGCGGCTGAAGTCATTTCAGCAGACACAGGTTTGAAACTTGGGTGTTTCTTTTAAAATATTTTTATTACTAATAAAACCACCCAGTGAACTAACTTACAAATAATTTTACAGCTCACTTGATATTAGATCAAGGAATTAATCTGTGTCCTCTATTCAGCTATTTCCAGAAAGCTATTTGTAGAGAGATTCCAACAGGTTTAAAAATAGACCTTCTGGACCTGAAGTACAGTACTCACATTTTTCTCTTGTAGAGAGAGAATCCAGTTTTAGAGACAATAAATACAACTTAACAAATATTTTGTACTTTAGAATTTTTCATAAAAATATCTTTGAGAAATTAGAATTTCCATATTAAAAGCCTGTTTGCACTTTGAATCAGTAGACTAAATTTGTTTTAACATGCATACATCTGTAATCTTTTTTAAAAAGGAATATTGATGCTAATAATCATGGTTTTTTGAAAAGACTATTTTTACATATATCAGCAGTTGTGTGTGTGTGATATACTGTGTATAGGTAATAAAGCATGGCAGTTACTTCTGGGTTGTAAAACAATGTCTTCCCTCAGCTGTGAGGTTGAGTCATTTCTGTCTGCAGAGACCATGCTTACTTGCTCACAACCATAGGTCTAGTATCTCATGAAACAAGTTGCCTAGCATTGAATACAGTACAAATTGTGAGCCATATCATGACGGGCATCCAGAATCCAGCAAGAAACCACAGTTTCATAGTTATTCTGACCTACACTAATTTCAGATTATTTGACTGAACCATGTGAAATTGCTTTTTTAAAAACAGGTAAAAAATGGTCAAATATTGGAAATGCTACACTAACATAATAGCGTTACGGTTCTGTCCAGAATGACTGCCTAAATGATACTGTAAGGTTCTGGAGAGCTGAGATGCTTTGCACAGCTAATTCTCTTTATCTCTTTTAATTCTCTTGTAATCCTAGATATGAATGAAAAAGTTTTATCAAAGTGGGCAGATGCTAAACTTAGTAAATCTGACAAACTTTATATTACTGTTTTAGTCTGTAATGTTGTAAAGTGTCAGTTTTATTAAACTCCTTTAAGGATTAAATTATACGTCTCCTATTGAACTCAGTAAAAAGTAAATCAGTATACCTGAAAAGTTCAGAATAAATGCATTCTTTTTCTTTTCCCTTTAAATGTTAATATCAGTTTTATTAAATATGGAATTACACAGTGAATTAATAAATACTTGCCTATTAGTGAACTGCTCTACGTTAAGTACACTGAGGAAAGCAAGGTAGGCTATTATATAATTGAATATTTTCCTATTCAAATTAAAACTTTGACAGATGGCCTGGGTTTGTTCTGAATGTCACTTACTTCTGTCAAAGCAAAAGCAAAAACAATGAAAGGCTTGCTCTAAACCTTCTCCAGTAGTGTGTGTTCACTAGACTAGTGAGTTGCATCTCCACTGGGACTGTGGCCTTAATCCTATGGTTATAACTGCCCTGAAGTTATCCATAACTGCCCTGGCTGTCACACTGTGGGCAACATTTTGGGGAAACAAAAAAGACTTTTGACAATTGTATGCTTGTAGTCTCACAAATCTCTTTAGAACTTTAGAATAATAGAAAGGAAATGACACTTAATACAAATGACCTAAGTAAAGCTGCTGAAGAATTATATGCCTTATTTTAGAAATTTAAGAATTGTTTCTTCTGTTATTGACTCATAGGACTGTGTAATAATAGTTGCGGGTTTAGCACCAAGGCAGAGAGAAATATTACTTAGAATAGATTATCAGTTTGTTGACTTGAAAGTACTGTGTAAACTTTAAATTGCCTTACAGGTGTAAATTATTATCTTATTTGTTATTGAAGCTGAAAGACCATGCCACGTTATGTTTAATCTTTTGAGAACCCCATCCTTTGGCATCTTTGAGCCGTTTCCCTGTGTTACATCCTGTAATTTCCTTTAATCCTCACAACAACCTTCCAAGAAGAAGGGGTTATAATCTATTTTATTACTGAAATTCTGAAAGGTTAAGTAACGGTCCTGAGGTCACAGAGCTAGTAACCCATCACTGTTTTTTGTTAAGTTTTTCGTATTTCATTGGCATCACTTCCCTCTGCCACTTCTTCCTTGACTATTGCTTTATATGGGTAATATCCTTGTACTGCAGTAAAGTCTTGGTGTGACAACCGACCTTCATATCCTTAATAGTGTTAATATATGAGCAGACTCTACTCTGTGTTAATGTCAGATATTAACATGAAAAATGGGCCATGTTTAACAAAAGTAGGAGATTAAATCATACTTATCACATATTTATGTGAATGAAGCCTATCTTCCTGTAATACTCATGCTTTTCAAAGGTAGCTAAAAATTTTACCCTGAATTTAAAAAGCACATTATAAGTCCACATGTCAGAAGGGAATATGACATTCAGATCTGCTTCGTACTGATAAACCATTGTTCAGACTTTAGGAATGGCGTTAGGACATAGTTTAAGAAAGATGAACAGTGGAGTAATATTTTGAGTTCACAGGGAATTTAAAATAAATTTAGCTAGTCAACAGTCATATCCATTTTTCATACTTTATGTAGCCTCTAATAGTACCATGCTCATGAGCTTTGATAGATAATTTGGTCAAAATTAAGAATAGAAATTAATCTCTGAAAATCTTCATGAAATCTTTTTTGCTTTTTCTGCTAGGAACCTCAGAACTAAATTTAGTCTTCATTGGTAAACTAAACTTTTACCTGAATAGTAATGTATCTCCCCACCCCTTTCCCTAAATCATGGATAATCTTAGTCTCCCCATTGCCCCCACTTTTTTATACTGTCCTTTCTGTGTCTCTTTATGGTTTACCACCTCAGGTCCTTTTTGGGAAAAGGGATGATATAAACTATTAATGAATTAATAAACTGTAAAGAGGGTTTGGCCATGGTGAAGTTAATAACCATGATCTTTGCCTATTGGGGTCTACCAGGAATGAGAGAAATGTGCATCTCAGAAAAAATGGCATGCCCCTGGTTGAAAGTAAATGAGCCTGGGAGAAGATATTCTAAAACTAAAATGCTTTAATTTTCTTAACAAAGACTTTCTCTGCTCAGACACTTGGAATGATTCTACCTAGATAAAGCCAAACCAAGGAAAAAGGTAGAAGGACCCACACACACAATATATTTTAGATCTACATATTTAAAGGGAACTCATTCTATCTGCCTGTTGAAGGACAGGTCAAAATGTACAGAAAGACCAAAAACAGTCTCCAAGAAGAATTTACTAATCCAGGTCCAACAGACTGAGAATTCACCTGGAGATCCTTTAATATATCAGCTGACATCACTCTTCCACATCCTCGTGGAAAACATACTGTAGGACTTTTTAAGCACAGATCTGTGTAAATTCAGGTATTGGCAGATAAGTAATATATCGATTGATTCAGTGTAGAAAAGCATTCCCTCAGAGCATGCCTGCCCCCTCGAGTAGAGTGAGCTCTTCATCTATACTGCTTCTATGTAACTTCCTATTACTGGTGAGGATTTTCTAGTCATACATACTGTTTAGAATTCTTGTGTCTCATATTTTCCTTACAGATTCAAAATAAACCAGAAAAGAAACCTGGAACACCACTTCCACCTCCAGCCCCCTTTCCAAGTAGCCCCCGACCTCCCTCCCCTGTTCCTCACGTGAATAATGTTGTGAGTGCAACATTATCCATCAACATTCCACGGTTCTACTTTCCTGAAGGACTCCCTGATGCCTGCAGTAATCATGAACAAACTCTAAGCAGAATTGAAGCTGCTTTCATGGATATTGAAGATCAGAAAGCAGATGTTTATGAAATGGGAAAAATTGCAAAGGTAATGTAACTACTAAATGATGTATAATCTCACTTTTTCTAGCTATCCCAATCTCCCTCTCTTTACTGCCTCCTTGCTCTCTATTTTGAAGCATGTATAGAAGGGTTTTTTTTCCACATTGAAAAAAATATATTTGATACTGATATATTAGCTGTGGTACAATTTGAAAAAAACCCTAGTGGTCTCCCAGTCCAACCTCCCATTTAATATGGGAATTTCATTCATGGCATCACCAAAACATAAATTTCCTGCTTGAGTGCCTTCAGTGACAGGAGACTCACTCCGTTGCCAAGCAGCCTGTTCCATCATTAAATAGCTTTACTTGTTAGAAAAAATCCCCTTGTTGAATACTAATCTCTTTTTTTATTCTCATTCGTTGATCATAATTCCTTGCCCTGAAGCCAGACAAGGAACTATTAGGCGAACTCAATGCTGGGATTCTTCTCAGAAATAGATGGATTTGTTATTGCAAGTCTTTGATACTTTTCAATACATCCAGCTGCTTCTAATTTGAGCTCTTAGTCCCTAACCCTTGGACTACTGTAGCACCTTCGGTAACTGGATTCTGCACTTCCAGCCTCCTCCTAGAACAGTTAATACTGAGCATAACCACCAGTTTATATTTGTTCGTGTCATTCCCCAGCTCAGCAAAATGCAAGGATTCCTACCATCTATAGCAGCAGTCCCCAACCTGTTTGGCACCAGGGACCGATTTCATACAGAAGACAATTTTTCCATGGAACAAGGGGGTGAGGGAGGGATGGTTTAGGCAGTAACACAAGTGGTGGGGAGCCGCAGATGAAATTTTGCCTGCCTGCTGCTCACCACCTGCTGTGCAGCCCAGTTCCTAACAGGCTAAGGACCAGTACCAGGGTTTGGGGACCCCTGAACTATAGGATGCTTTGTTTCGTTTGGGTTCTGTTTTGGTCATGCACATACACTATTCTGAAGAGTCAGATCCAACCTCAGGATTTAGCAGTGGTCTCCAGCTGTGCTTCAAGAGACAGAGGGGTTAGCAGGGTAAGGGCTGCATGTGGGCAAGGAGACACCAAGAGGGAGTTCCCAAGGCCCCATGCACCCTTCTACTCGGAACACTATCTCTGTCTTCAGGAAGCATATTTAAAAGTTTGAAAACTACCACTTTTGTGGGTAAAATCCACACTACTATTCCTTGTATCCGCTTGACCACCTGTGCCTGCCTCTACATCTGGGCTTTCATGCTTCTCCCCTCCAAAATGGACTTCTACTGTCCACTCCCACATCACCATTCTCTAAGGCTCTGCTCTGTCATGCCCCCTCTGCTTTCCTGCTTCTAACCCCAGAACATTTGTTACTGCTGTTAATTTGTAAGTAGAGTGATTTTCAAGAAAATGAAAAAGAATTCTTTATTTTTTTTACTCCTTTTTTCATCATCCCCCAGTCTTGCTTTCTTGTTGACACCTTAGGTGTTTCTAGTGAAAAACTAACTCTTTCATTCTAGAAATAAGATCTCACCTATTTCCACTCTATTGCAACATGAGGAAACTGATATCCCACAAGTATGTACCTGAGGTCACAGTTTGTACATGTCAAGAGACATGTCCTCTGACTCCTGCATCATGCTGTTTCTACCTTATCTCCCCTGAAGTGGGCTAATGTAAAATCAGCCACTCCTACTAAGCAGTGTCCACTCAAATAAATTATAAGCTCTTCAGGGCATTTGCAATTTTTTACCCCATGCTTTGAGAGATGACTATTTTATTATGAATCAAGGTGGTAAATTATCTGAATGGGCTGGAATGTTGAACCTAAATCCAAGAGAGAGAATTTAGCAGAGATGAATTAAATCTGCATTTGAAGATAACATGTTAATCACATAAATGCCAAACAGGGTGTGTCTAACATGGCAATGGTTTGCGTAAGAGAGACAGGAGGCTTCTTGAACAAGTTTGAGCAAACAAGCGGGAGAAACTGCAGATTGAGCACCGCGGTATTTCCTTGTGCTGTGCTGGGCTCCCCATATCTGGAGAGCCAATCCAAGGGATCAGTGCCTCACTGTCAGAGACCTGCAGCCTGCTCTGTCTTGAAGGTCTCAGGTCAACCTTCGTCCTCTTGAATATTCCCAGCCCCTGCCTGAGGAGCTTTCCTGCATGCTGCCTCCACCCTCCTGCTCTGGTGCTCCCACCTGGCTCGTGGGAGCCCTCCCTGCCTGTGGCTCAGCGGCCCGCCAGCACTCCACAGTGAACGCACAGTCAGAGGACAGCAGGGAGCCTGAGGACTCCACGTGGTCACGGGGAGTGTAGGAAAGAGTGTAGTCAGGTCAGGGAAGGGGTTGGTGCTGGGGAGTCAGAGGGAGGACTTTCCTGTTCACAGACAGTGAGGATCTATCTGTAGGTGGCATCAGGAAAAACTGCCAGTGTTATAGCTGACAACATAGAGAAGTTTAAAAAGAGAAAACTGGGTCTTCCCTGGTGGCTCAGGGGTAAAGAATCCGCCTGCCAATATACAGGTTCTATCCCCGATCCGGGAAGGTCCCGCGTGCTGCAGAGCAACTAAGCCTGTGTGCCAAAACTATTTAGCCTTTGCTTGAGAGCCTGAGAGACACAGCTATTGAAACCACATGCCCTATAGCCCATGCTCACAACAGGAGAGCCTACCACAGTGAGAAGCCTATGCACCGCAACTAGAGAGTAGCCCCTGCTCGCAGCAACAAAGACCCAGCACAGCCAAAAATAAATTTTTTTTTAATTTTTATTTTATTTTTTAACTTTACAATACTGTATTGGTTTTGCCATATATCAAAATGAATCCACCACAGGTATACATGTGTTCCCCATCCTGAACCCTCCTCCCTCCTCCCTCCCCATACCATTCCTCTGGGTCGTCCCAGTGCACCAGCTCCAAGCATCCAGTATCGTGCATCGAACCTGGACTGGCGACTCGTTTCATATATGATATTATACATGTTTCAATGCCATTCTCCCAAATCATCCCACCCTCTAAATTTTTTAATTATAAAAAAAGATAGAAACTTGTTTAGCCATAGTAACAGTCATTTACATAATAATTTACTGTTTATACCAAATTATCATGTGGCGCAATAGCCAGTATAGACATACATACCTGATTAACCTGAGTTGTGCTTGACTATAGTTCTAAATTCCATTCAGGGATGCCAAGCATTTGTGTTCATTGCCCTCAGACCTTAATTGTCAGTTTAGGTAGCAAAGTGAACTAACATTGCGTGTAAGATGAGGATGTGTGTATGATGACCTCACAAGTACTATATTAGCTCATTTTATTGGATTTTATCCCTTTATTCTTAAAATCATTTATTTTAAAAAATTTATTTAATCATGTCTTCCAGTTCGCTAGTTCCATGTAATCCAACTTGTTCTCGGCTATGGCCAGTCTGTTAGGACTCACTACACCAGCCTTTCCACCACTCTTTGTTCTGCAGACTGTCCTAGCTCCTTGGAGAGACTGATCTCCATTTCTGATTAAATTCTTAGTGTGTAGTTTGTATTTTTTTCCACAGCTTTATGAAGTGATGGAGAGAAACGAATAGAGAATGATCTAAGAGGGACAAAAGCAGCATAGGAACAGAAACTGAGCAACAGCAAGGAAAGTATTTGGCACCACTGAGTTTTAGCCTCTGACAGGCTTGAGGTAGTAGAGGGAGAATTTGAGGGAGAAGAATGAAACTATCTTCTGAACTGTACAGAGCGCTCCAGCTCTTCTCACTAGCTGACATGGCACCAGCTTAACCCTCTTGCCTGTGGCCTACAAGTAGCCTCTTGGTACCTTTATTTCTTTGTCTGCAGAATGAAATAAGAATACCTGCCCTCTCCTGTATGGGGTCATGTCAGGACTGAGTAAAATAACAAGCATGAGACATTTTAAAATGTTAAAGAACCTTGCAACTATTGGGCGAGCATCTCTTCCTACATATCATTAGACAACTTGCGTTTAGTTCTTTATATTGTTGGGTCATTTTTAGATGAAATTATAGGTGTTAATCAAGTTTTCTTGGCTCCAGCAACACTGACACTTGCCTTCTCTAAGCCTGTTTCCTAAACCCATTTTCAGCATGTCCTGTACCTCTTCACTTGTCATCCTGTCTTTTCCTTTGTGAAGAGTCTTGGCATGAGCTTATTCTCTCCTTTGTTATAAAAGTCTCTATTCTGTTGCCCTCAGATTAGTATTATTTACTTTTTTTAGGTTTGTATTGATCTTGCTCCTTTTATCGTAATTCTGTTTTTAAGAAGATGCGGGCCAGTCATACATGTATTTTTTAAATAGCGGGAAAGTATACTTATTTTCTCTGATTTCAGAGCAGTTTTTATTTATTAACTTATTTTATTTTGGCTGTGCAGGGTCTTCCTTGGGGCTTGCAGGCTTTCCCTAGTTGTCGCACATGGGGGCTTCTTTCATTGTGGTGTGTGGGCTTGGTTGCCCCACATCATGTGAGATCTTATTTTCCCAGCCAGGGGTCAAACCCAAGTCCCCTACGTTGGAAGATGGATTCATAACCACTGGACCACCAGAGAAATACCTACATTTTTAAAAGACAGTCAAAGTGTAATATCTGCAGCCCTTGCTATCCACTGCCCTTCTCGTTTTTGCATTTAGTATTTTCTCCAAGGGCTTGAACTTCATGCTGCTCAACCCTTGACTACTCGGGGTGTCCCACTACAAGAAAAATAGGTCAGTCCTTTCACACCCACTTCAAAATGTATCTACTCAGTACCATATCTCTTAGGTTTCTGCCTTTGGGTTATAATAAATTTGTTTTTGTGTTTTTTTATATTACTTTATTTATTTTAATTGGAGGCTAATTACTTTACAATATTGTATTGGTTTTGCCATACATTGACATGAATCCACCACGGGTGTACATGTGTTCCCATCCTGAACCCCCCTCCCACCTCCTTCCCCATCGCATCTCTCTGGGTCATCCCAGTGCACCAGCCCTGAGCACCGTGTCTCATGCATCAAACCTGGACTGGCGATTCGTTTCACATATGATAATATACATGTTTCAATGCCATTCTCCCAAATCATCCCACCCTCGCCCTCTCCCACAGAGTCCATAAGACTGTTCTGTACAACTGTTCTATACTCTTTTGCTGTCTCACATACAGAGTTATCGTTACCATCTTTCTAGATTCCATAAATATGTGTTAGTATACTGTATTGGTGTTTTTCTTTCTGGCTTACTTCACTCTGTATAATAGGCTCCAGTTTCATCCACCTCATTAGAACTGATTCAAATGTATTCTTTTTAATGGCTGAGTAATACTCCATTGTGTACATGTACCACAGCTTTCTTATCCATTTGTCTGCTGATGGACATCTAGGTTGCTTCCATGTCCTGGCTATTATAAACAGTGCTGTGATGAACATTGGGGTACACATGTCTCTTTCAATTCTGGTTTCCTCAGTGTGTATGCTCAGCAGTTGGATTGCTGGGTCATATGGCAGTTCTATTTCCAGTTTTTTAAGGAATCTCCACACTGTTCTCCATAATAAATTTGTAAATGTTAATCCCAGTGATTTGCTACTCTTTATGAGCTGACATGTACATTTTAACAAAGTCTTCTGAATAAAAATCATAATCCAAGGAAATGAAAGTGGTTTAATAGTGGACGTAGTCCCACAGGATGGTAAGTGCACAGGCCCTGAACGTGTTTCAGCTGAGCTGGTGACCACTTCCCAAGGATGAGCTAGACGATTCCTGATCCCTTCCAATTCTGAAAAATCTGTAGTGACTCTAATGTTGGGAGCTTCAAGTACTTTGGCAAGCCAGTCCCACCCAGTCTCTCTCTGTATTTTCTCTCTCTTTTTGTGGCTCTGCACCACCACCTCCATAATACAAGCTGTTCTTTTAATTTTCCAGGCAGTTGCCAATAGCCTATCACATATAAGAGCATTTTCTTGGCATACTACCATTCCTCATGAAAGGGAGGCTTGGGATTGGGGAAAGTGGATTTGACAGTAACCACCCAAAGTATATTAATTGTGATCTTTGTACCTTGGCAATCATAATTTACACAATAAACAAAATCCATTTGGTTGCTAAGCAACACCTTTCCCTCATTCTTGACCTCAGTGGAGGTATTTGACCTCTGGACTTAGGAAATTTTAAATTCCACCCTACTTGCAGAATGTGATTGGGTGGCCCTGGCAGAAGCAATCTCTTATTGCTGCCCTGTACTTACTACCGCCCTTGGCTTGAATCTCATCATCCATGTCCTCATCTCTGACATGAACCCAGCAGTCCTGGGCATTCTCTCAGCATAACTAATCTCAGATGAAGTACTGTTCAGGCTTCTGTAGGATCCCCTATGCACAGAGGCCCCACATCAGGAGCAGTTTCACCTCAGCCTAATATGGATTCACACCTAGTCATCTACCAGAGGAGAAGCTTCCCTTTGTAGAATAAGACTCAATAGTCCTATATCTATTAAGAATATCTTTATCCAGTAATAAGATGTGACTCTTTGAAGAGCTTCTGATTTGGGAATACGTTTTATGTGTGTATACAAAATTGGGAACATGTGGAGATTATTTTTCTGCTAATATTTAGATATTAATACTTGGAAGAATTTTCCCTCTAGAAAAAAAAGCAGGTAAATTTGGTATGAATTATTTCTTATAAAAGGATAAGAATAATTTTTCTTTCTTCTTATTATTTTTAATATAAATTCATTTATTTTAATTGGAGGCTAATTTCTTTACAATATTGTATTGGTTTTGCCATACCTTGACATGAATCCACCACAGGTGTACATTTTTCTTAATTGGAAGAAAAAGGTTTTTTATTGAGAAGAAAATCATTACCTTTTAGGATGTTGTATTTTAGTTCTTTCTAAGGCTGTTATAATATGTTGTCATTGGTGATATGTTCTGATATATAAATAAATGATAGCATTTTAATTTTTGCCTCCCATTTTTCACCTGAATTGTAACCATTTAAATAGATTTATAGCTGTTTTCTAAAACAGTCCAGGCTTTTCAGTTTCTCCTTGAACCTGGGGCCTAATAACACAGTAAGCAAAGGAGAAAAGGAGAGAGAGAGCGTATTGATACCAAGTGACTGGGTAGTAAAGGTGGCTCTATTTTTCTCCCATAGGAAGGGAGGCCATTTACACAACCATGACATTCAGTCACTTATTTTTCTTTCTAAAAGTAGAAAGTACGTGATGTAAGAGTGGTAGGAAGGGAGGGATATTGGTTGCTTTAACTATAAAATTTACGGGAAAGAAACATCACTATAAATGTACTTTAAGAAAAGGCAGATGGATATTCATCTTCTTCGTGACACATGTCATCCTCTTGTATTGTTTTCCCCCTGATCGCTGAATCTGCCCCAGCTGATGTATCTGCTCCATCCCAGTTTTGCTCCCCCAGGTCCCCTTCTGTCCACTGTGGCCTGAAGGGTAAAAGCCACAAAGGCCCTTTCTATGGCCATGCCATCTCTTCACTGCCCCTTGGCTCACACTGCATTTGTGTTTTATTTGCAGGCCTGCGGCTGTCCTCTTTATTGGAAAGCCCCCATGTTCAGGGCTGCAGGGGGAGAGAGGACAGGATTTGTGTCAGCACAGTCATTCATCACCATATGGAGAAAGTAAGTAAGAGAGCAGCTACTCGGGCTGGGCAAGGAATTATCTGGTCCTCGTGACATGCTTTATAAAGGACACTAATTTTACTCATTCGTTAATTTCCCTCTTACCCTGTTTCAGCAAGTAAAATTCAATGATTGACAACTTTTTATGCCCACAAACAAATTCTTTCCCTAAGCCTTTATCTTACATGTCTCTGATCGTTAAAGCAGATCTCCAAAACTACTTGTTTAATAACTATTTGATAGTTTCTTAGTTTCACTTGTTAACAATTTGAGTCTTAGGATTGGACTCTTATAGCAGTGACATAAATGTTCCTTTAAGGGGAGCAAATCATACGTGTCACATGCTTTCATTCTCATCTGATCCAATTTAGAATTGTATCCAGTTGATTTATTAAAAATAACTGAATTCTGGGACTTCCCTGGTGGTCCAGTGGTTAAGACTCTGTGCTTCTAACCCAGGGGGCTCTGGTTCCATCCCTGGTCGAGAGTTAGGATTCCCACATGCTGCATGGCCGAAAATAAATAAAGATCTTTCTTTTAAAAAATAACTGAATTCTAATAGATTTTAGTCATTACTTTTTGAAAGCTCCAGTTAAGGAACAAAGGGTTAGTATATTTATAAAGATACTCCTGGATTTTAATATCCTGACAAGTTCTCTTGAATTTAAATCCAACTTGCTTCTCTCTTTTCTTTTTTCTGCCTTCTTTCTTTAGAAATTATTTCTTGATATATTTATGCACAATTTAAGGGAATGTTATAGCTTGCCCCTTCTACCTCTTTTAACCGATCAGCCTTCTCTAAGTATGTTGCTCTTACTTTCTGGGCTGGATACCCTTCCTGATGAACTACTGGGAAATGCTGTTCACCTGCCATCACTATCATCATTGTTATTTAAAATCAGCATATAATAGCAGCAAAACTCAACTTCAGATCAGATCAGATCAGATCAGTCGCTCAGTCATGTCTGACTCTTTGCGACCCCATGAGTCTGGCATTCTGGAGGCAGCACGCCAGGCCTCCCTGTCCATCACCAACTCCTGGAGTTCACTGAGACTCACGTCCATCGAGTCAGTGATGCCATCCAGCCATCTCATCCTCTGTCGTCCTCTTCTCCTCCTGCCCCCAGTCCCTCCAGCACCAGAATCTTTTCCAATGAATCAACTCTTCATATGAGGTGGCCAAAGTACTGGAGTTTCAGCTTTAGCATCATTCCTTCCAAAGAAATCTCAGGGCTGATCTCCTTCAGAAGGGACTGGTTGGATCTCCTTGCAGTCCAAGGGATTCTCAAGAGTCTTCTCCAACACCACAGTTCAA
>NW_011494956.1:15234767-15250565 GCF_000754665.1 Bison bison bison | reverse complement strand
GATCCACACAGTCAAAGGCTTTGGCATAGTCAATAAAGCAGAAATAGATGTTTTTCTGGAACTCTCTTGCTTTTTCCATGATCCAGCAGATATTGGCAATTTGATCTCTGGTTCCTCTGCCTTTTCTAAAACCAGCTTGAACATCAGGAAGTTCACGGTTCACATATTGCTAAAGCCTGGCTTGGAGAATTTTGAGCATTACTTTACTAGCGTGTGAGATGAGTGCAATTGTGCAGTAGTTTGAGCATTCTTTGGCATTGCCTTTCTTTGGGATTGGAATGAAAACTGACCTTTTCCAGTCCTGTGGCCACTGCTGAGTTTTCCACATTTGCTGGCATATTGAGTGCAGCACTTTCACAGCATCGTCTTTCAGGATTTGGAATAGCTCAACTGGAATTCCATCACCTCCACTAGCTTTGTTTGTAGTGATGCTTTCTAAGGCCCACTTGACTTCACATTCCAGGATGTCTGGCTCTAGGTCAGTGATCACACCATCGTGATTATCTGGGTCGTGAAGATCTTTTTTGTACAGTTCTTCTGTGTATTCTTGCCATCTCTTCTTAATATCTTCTGCTTCTGTTAGGTCCATACCATCTCTGTCCTTTATCGAGCTCATCTTTGCATGAAATGTTCCTTTGGTATCTCTGATTTTCTTGAAGAGATCCCTAGTCTTTCCCATTCTGTTGTTTTCCTCTGTTTCTTTGCATTGATTGCTGAAGAAGGCTTTCTTATCTCTTCTTGCTATTCTTTGGAACTCTGCATTCAGATGTTTATATCTTTCCTTTTCTCCTTTGCTTTTCACTTCTCTTCTTTTCACAGCTATTTGTAAGGCCTCCCTAATCCTTTCCTGCCACCTCAAAGCCCTTACTAGTAAAATGCTTGAGAACATAAGTGATTAATAACTATATTCTTATTTTGAAAAATCTAGCCACAAGTTGAGTTCACCAAGTTCTTCTTGCACTACAATAGAACTAAAGTGATCAGGAATAGGAAAGACTAAAGATCTCTTTAAGAAAGTTAGAGATACCAGGGAACATTTCATTCAAGGATGGGCACAATAAAGGACAAAAACAGTATAGACCTAACAGAAACAGAAGATATTAAGAAGAGGTAGCAGAAGAACTACACAGAAAAGATCTTTATGACCCAGATAACTACGATGGTGTGATCACTCACCTAGAGCCAAACATACTGGAGTGTGAGGTCAAGTGGGCCTTAGGAAGCATCACTACAAACAAAACTAGTGGAGGTGTTGAAATTCCAGCTGAGCTATTTCAAATCATAAAAGATGATGCTGTTAAAGTGATGCACTCAGTATGCCAGCAAATTTGGAAAACTCAGCAGTGGCCACAGGACTAGAAAAGGTCAGTTTTCATTCCAATCCCAAAGAAAGGCAATGCCAAAGAATGTTCATACTACCACACAATTGGACTCATCTCACACGCTAGCAAATTAATGCTCAAAATATTCCAAGCTAGGCTTCAACAGTACGTGAACTATGAACTTGCAGATGTTCAAGCTGGATTTAGAAAAGACAGAGGAACCAGAGATCAAATTGCCAACATCTGTTGGATTATAGAAAAAGCTAGAGAATTCCAGAAAAACATCTGCTTCATTGACTATACTAAAGCCTTTGACTGTGTGGATCACAACCAACTGCGAAAAATTCTTAAAGAGATAGGAATACCAGACCCTTACCTGCCTCTTGAGAAATCTGTATGCAGGTCAAGAAGCAGCAGTTAGAACCTGACATGGAACAACAGACTGGTTCCAAACTGAGAAAGGAATATGTCAAGGCTGTATATTGTCACCCTGCTTATTTAACTTTTATGCAGAGTACATCATGGGAAATGCCAGGTTGGATGAAGCACAAGCTTAAATTAAGATTTGGGAGAAACATCAATAGCTCAGATATGTAGATTACACCACCCTTATGACAAAAAGTGAAGAGGAACTCAAGAGCCCCTTGATGAAAGTGAAACAGGAGAGTGGAAAAGCTGGCTTAAAACTGAACATTCAAAAAACAAAAATCATGGCATCCAGTCCCATCACTTCATAGCAAATAGATAGGGAAACAATGGAAACAGTGACAGACTATTTTCTTGGACTCCAAAATCACTGCAGATGGTGACTACAGCCATGAAATTAAAAGACGCTCGCTGCTTGGAAGAAAAGCTATGACAAACCTAGAGAGCATATTAAAAAGCAGAGACATTACTTTGCCAACAAAAGTCCCTCTAGTCAAAGCTGTGATGTTTCCAATGGTTGTATGGATGTGAGAGTTGGACCATAAAGAAAGGTGACTGACAAAGAATTGATGCTTTTGAACTGTGGTGTTGGAGAAGACTCTTGAGAGTCCCTTGGACTGCAAGGAGATCAAACTAGTCAGTCCTAAAGGAAATCAATCCTGAATCTTCATTGGAAGAACTGATGCTGAAGCTGAATCTCCAATACTTTGGCCACGTCATGCAAAGAACCAACTCACTGGAAAAGACCCTGATGCTGGGAATGACTGAAGGTAGGAGGAGAAGGGGACAACAGAGGATGAGATAGATGGCATCACTAACTTGGTGGACATGAGTTTGAGCAAGCTCTGGGAGACGGTGAAGGACAGGGCAACCTGGCATGCTGCAGTCCATGGAGCCGCAAAGAGTCGGATACGACTAAGTGACTGCACGACAACAAAGTGATGAGGAGAAATAAGACCACGAGTTCACACCAGAGCCAAAAGCTATAAGTGCCTCATGCTTTCCAGGTGAATTTTGATCATTCTGTTGCAGGGAATAGTTCTAAGTTGTTCAGATCCCAAGGACTGCAGTGGCCATGGGAGAATCACTCCTTATACACTAGTGGAATGACCCTCCAGAAGTCAGGGCCATGGTCACCATTCCCTCTCTCCTACTGCAAATAGGACACAGCTGGATAGAAGTCTAAAAAATGAGGTTTTTTCCAGTGTATGGTTAAGCAATAATAAAAGCACAATAATTTCTTGGAGTCCAGGATTAGCAAAAAAAGCACTAATTAGGCAGAAGTAAGCCAGTTTAAAAAAAAAAAAATGGTATTTTCCATTCTGGCTATTGTGGCACCTAAAACCAGAGGGAAGAAAACAGAGCTGAAGGCCTAGGAGTCCCTCTCCTTTCCCCACCAGTAAAGCCAGGACTTCAGCAGGGTGGTCTGCTTGTCTATTATTAGTTACTATTGTTGTTATTTTAAAGCAGCATATAACAGTAGCAGAATTGAAGAACTTGAAATGTGTAATGTTCTGGCTTTCAGCTACCTTCTCTCCCCTGGGTAGGTGCCAGGTCCTAAAAAAGGCCTCAGGTAGAGTGTGAACAAAGGGTAGAGAGAACAGGGATGTTACACAGCTCTTGTCAGGGTATCTTCAGCCCCTGAATTCAGCATTGTTGGCAAAACCCCTCTAACAGTCTGGGAAAGCAGCAAGAGTGAGTTGTGATTGTTTCAGATAAAAGTTTGAACAACCTGGGAGATTCAAAAATAAATAAATAATAGGAAGTAGCTCATTCTATAAATGATTAGAGCCAGAGACAAGGGCTCGCATTCTAAGTTATTTTCACTATGCGAGGACCCTGTCTGGGTGAGCCTGAAGCTGACTGTGGCAGAAGAAAACTAGTAATCAACTTGTTTACCTACAATTAACTTTATAATGTTAAGGATAGTAACAGCCAGGTTTTTTTGGCCCTAAGACTGTGTCACTGAGATAGAGTGGACATTTATGTTGGTGGATAGAGCAGCAGCATCCACAACAGCTGTATTTCTTTATTGAGATGAATCATTTTCACTTTGCTGCTAAGTCACTTCAGTCGTGTCCGACTCTGTGTGACCCCATAGACGGCAGCCCACCAGGCTCCCGTCCCTGGGATTCTCCAGGCAAGAACACTGGGGTGGGTTGCCGTTTCCTTCTCCAATGCATAAAAGAGAAAAGTGAAAGTGAAGTTGCTCAGTCGTGTCCGACTCTTAGCGACCCCATGGACAGCAGCCCACCAGGTTCCTCCGTCCATGAGATTTTCCAGGCAAGAGTACTGGAGTGGGGTGCCATTGCCTTTTTCCATTTTCACTTTATCTCCAAGGAAAAGAGATTTCTGCAAAGTCAAAAGGGGGAAAAAGGACATGAAGCACAAGTCCTCATTTTCCATTACTGCAGGAAACTGCTTATGAAATATATAGCATGAGCAACTGTCCCTGTCTTTTTTTCATTAAAAAAAAAAAAAATCCTATGAATAGATAAGTGTAGGGTCTTTTTTTCTATTTTCTGGCCAGATACTATAATGACTGGAGTGCCCTCTAGTGGCAGCTCCTCTCTTGTGCGCTCAAAATGCCTTTTAAAAACCAGGGTGATTTAAAGGAGCACCAAGTAGGGCTATTTTGGGAGACTAAGCAACTAAGCATGATGGTTTGAATTACCACACTCACCTTGAAGAAGACATGTGTTTATTTTTATAATTTTTTACAAATTTTACCCTTTGCTTAGTGACCTGGGTCCAACTTTAGCATATTAAGACTTTCAAGTACAAAAAAAATAACAGAATTAAAACACCCAGTCCAGTGTTCTTGCCTGGAGAATCTCAGGGACGGGGGAACCTGGCGGGCTGCCAGACGTCTATGGGGTCGCACAGAGTCGGACACGACTGAAGCGACTTAGCAGCAGCATATACATACACACGCTGACTTACCCCAGTAATAGGCTCTATATAATCTTGTGGGGAAAGTCAAATACAAAAGTCACAGCATAACAGTAAATAATTTTCCTCCTGTCCCAGTGCTCATGGGGTGGAGGTTTCTGAGCCCTCTTCTGAGTGTTTTGAGTGTGAACTCCTCACCAGGCTTTTGTTCCCCTGCCTCTGATCCCCCTCCCTTCCCTGTTCTGCTGCCCATTTCCTCTCTATTCTTTGACAACTGTTTCTGCTACAGTCAAGACATTTTTAGGGGAAAGAGATTGCTCCATAGCATTTCGTTTTGAGTTCCTAGATTACCAACTTTGTGACAGAACTCCTCTCAGAATCGGTAATATTGCTCCAACTTTTATATGCTTTACTTCTTACCTTTTCATGTCAAAGTGTCATTTGTTCATTAACAAAACAACATTTCATCTTAAGAGCTCTGGAAGATAGTTTAGAATAGCTATGTTTACCTTCTTTCTCCAGTTTTCGTGACTTTTATTATGTCTTTTTCTCCTGGCGAATGAAGTTCACCAGCCTCTAGCACTGGCTGAACATCATAATTCATCTTTTCTTTCTGTTGCATGCTTCTAATACCAAAAGGCCATACCTGACTTAACTTCACCCTCTCAGAATCTCTCATCTGGTATATCTGTGCAGTTTGTACATAGTGCTGCTATCCTTTCTTCATGAAAACACTATTTTCCAAAGACCTCCCTGCTTTTTGAACATCCCACTCATGTTCAAATCATAAGAGATGGTTCCCATCAGCACCTGTTTCACTGATCTCTTTCTGAAACGTGTATTTATTTAACTTTGGGAGCCTTAAGCATGCTGAAGAATGATAAGGAAAATAACTTTAAAGAGTGTTCTATGGCTTTAATAATCACAAATGGAATCAGTTAAGTGGATATCTGTTGGTCAGATCACAAACATTTTTTAAGAATCTTCAGTATGAAAGTCACTGTTTTGAGTGCTAAAGGAAAAAAAAAAAAGAGCTATAACTTTGCCTGCCCTTTAGGTGCCAGAGAAATAAAAGGAAATCCATGGTACAATGGCATATGTAATACACATAAACTAAATATAGTACAAAGATCAGTAAGGGATTTAGCTATCAGAGAAGGCTTTTTGAAAGAGGTGAGTTATTAGCTGGACCTTAAAGAATAACCTGTATTCAGATAGCAAAGTTGGGAGAGGTGGTTTTCCAGGAGAGATAAACAGCATGAGAAATGGCACTAAGGCAAGAATGCACACGGCACACTCAGAGCAGAGTGGGTCAGGCCGGCTGCCCAGAGTGGACGTTTCAGTTTAGCAAAGTGGTGAGATAGGCATACTGGCTCTAGCCTAATTGAAGAGGGCCTTAAATGCCAAACTTAGATATTTAGATTTCCTCACATAAGTGGTAAAAAACTGTTGAACATTTTTGGAAAAGGGAATTATATAATCAAAGAATGTTTTAGAATGATGAATTATCTGTGATGTGAGGTTGGATGGACACTGAAGCCTGTTTTGACCTTCTTCCCTTCTGAAAGTCTCAGCATGAAATAAAAAGACCCTGGACTTCATGGTAAACTGGAAACAGGAAGGAAGAAATGGTTGTTTAAAATGTGTTCCCATGCTATATTCCAAGCACTAGTGGTCCAGGCTAGAAACCTGGACGTCATCATGGACTTTCCCCACTTGTACCCCTCCACACCAGTCAACTATCATGTCCTTTCATTTTCAGCTGTATTTGCCCCTTTCTCTTCGTCTCACACTGCCAGTATTATTGCTCAAGCCCTTAGACAAACTTCTGCCTGGTATTTATGAAAAACACATCTGATCATGTTCCCTGTCCAAGTTAAAATTTTTCTGTGAATAGGCGGAAGTCCAGGCTTCTTGACCTGGACTTGACCTGGACCTGAATGTGAAAGGGCCTCCAGGATCTGATCCTAATGCTCATGTCCCCTTCCCTTCCCACCTCCAGTGCTTGCAGTTGCCCAAATAATTTGTGCACTCTCATACCAGGCATTTGTACATGCAGCCCTCTTCTTTCTTTAATTTTATCCTTTAACTTTACAATATTGTATTGGTTTTGCCATATATCAAAATGAATCCGCCACAGGTATACATGTGTTCCCCATCCTGCACCCTCCTCCCTCCTCCCTCCCCATACCATCCCTCTGGGTCGTCCCAGTGTACCAGCCCCAAGCATCCAGTATTGTGCACCAAACCTGGACTGGCGACTTGTTTCATATATGATATTATACATATTTCAATGCCATTCTCCCAAATCATCCCACCCTCTCCCTCTCCCACAGAGTCCAAAAGACTGTTCTATACATCAGTGTCTCTTTTGCTGTCTCGTATACAGGGTTATTGTTACCATCTTTCTAAATTCCATATACATGCGTTAGTATACTGTATTGGTGTTTTTCTTTCTGGCTTACTTCACTCTGTATAACAGCTCTCTTGACCCACAGCAGCCCCTTTTCCACTTCACAACTCTTCAGGGAATCTCACTGGCCATCTTGTGTCTTTCCATGACACCCTGAATTTATTATTTCTCTAATAAGATTATCCAGGAGTATGATCTTATTGGTGTATCTCTCTCACTGGACTGTAAGCTCCTTACAGGGCACAACACCATGTCTTATTTTCTTTGTATTCCAAATATACACAAGGCCAGACACAGTATCTGGCACACAATTAGCATTCAATAAATGATTAAAGAAGAAAAGCAAGAAAGTTTGGAGACTAACTGGATGTGGAGAATAAGGAAGAGAAATAAGTTTGAAATGACTTCAAATTTTGAAGCCCAAATAACTTGGAGTGGTACCACAATTGACAAAAATAGACATCCATGAAAAGAACTGACTTTGAGAAGAAGATTCTAAATTTGGTTTTCACTATTTTGACTTTGCTATGTGAGTATAGCATCCAAATTGAAACGTCCAGCAATTAGCGGGATATGAGGAATTCTTAGAGCTTTAAGATTTAATAGCGCCTTCATTTTTTCTTAAGCCTGGTCCTTCAAAGTCTCATTTCAAAAGCCCCCTCAGGTTGGTCCTGAATGTCTGCAAACCTGGACAAACAGAAGTTCATGCCTTACGCGGTACATGGTGGTCCGTCAGATGTGTTCCCTCCTTGTGGGCAGCTCTGGAGTTCTGGTTCCAGATACCCTGAGCTAACCTGAATGGACATTCTTCACGTGTATTTTTACCTGCATTAGTTCAGTTGACTTGGTGTCTCAGAAGCATTCTACAAAAATAATATACCATCTTGTTGTTGAGCTTTAATTAAGAAGGCCCTTGTACAAAATCAGCAGCATGGAATTTTTTCCTTTTTTTTAATCATTGAAAAGAAAGCACTTGATTCTTGACCTAAATGGCCTTCAGACCAGACTGAAATTCCCAACTATTGATGTTGTGGTCACTGTTCACAGTAACCAATCTTCCTAAGCAGTCATTTCTTTTCTAGGTTGCTGAGTAACCATCATGATGACGCCTCTAAGTTTATCTGTCTTCTTGCAAAGCCCAGCTGCAGCTCTCTAGAACAGGATGATTTTATTCCTTTACTTCAGGTAATTTTCATTTCCTTTTAAAATGGGTTTTATTTTTAGAGTTTCAGAAGCTTTTAAAATTTTTTCAACTGTAAGGTATGTCAATTGAGATATACTAATTTAGAGATTGGATTTCTAGACGAGTGGTTTCCAAGCTTATTTTAGCAGCAAAATTCTTTTGTTAAGTAAAAATTGATACAGATAATAGTATAAATAGATAGTATAAAACAGATAATAGTATATATATTATAGCCCAGATGAAACAGGGCTACTCCCACTGAAGCAGAAGAGAGAGGCCTTACTTAGGCTCCCCCTGTGCCCACCCACAGCAATCACAGAAGCACCTCCTGAAATCAGGCATTTGGCCTAGCTAATCAAGCTGACCTTCATTAAGGTTAAAGAGAGAGAGATCTCCAACAGAAAGAGCCCAGTGGGGGAATATTTATATCCAGGCCTTCTGATGAGAATCAGTTGCATGCCAATATTGAATCTGTTTTTATTACAGCATTCTTCATAGCTTGATACATTGCTTGTTAATGTATTCCATATCTAAATATTACATTTTCCTAAGTAGTTCACAAATTCCTTGAAGCTGAAGCCTGCCTTTCATTTCTGTTGAATGCACATCATTTTTTGAGTTGTTCTAGTAAATCCTTGTTGACTGTTAGTAAGGATGCCTGAAAAAGGGCAGAAAGATACATGGACATACTTTAGTTTTTTTTTAAGTTGTATTTGTGGCTACCATATTATTTTTTCTTTTAGATTTTTGAATTGCAACATATACACACATAAAAACACACTAATCATGATGCATCAATTAATTTTCACAATGTGAGCACTTCTGTGTAACTAGCACGCAGATGAAGAAACCAAACGCTACCAGCACCCCCAAACACTTCCTGCTCCCTGCCAGTCCCTGCCACTGTAGGGGAACCACTACCCTAACTTCTAGCGCTGTATGACAGATTCTAATTGTTGGAACAGTTACACATGTTCAGAAAATGAAGTTTGGATGTAATTTATTTTATGTGCAGGGTTTTGAGCTTATTTTAATCTGCATGATAGCTTTGATTATTCTTAAACTCTTCTGCGATATGTTTTTGTTCCCCTTTAAAAAGTATTCATGGGAATGAAGATTGTTAAGTTTTTCACATTTAATTGAGACCGTCATGTATAAAACCCAATGTTATGTGTTCCTATTTATGTTTTCTGTAAATTCTTCAGCCACCCCTCACCCTCACCCACTCATCCATTCCCGGCCCTACTCTGTCTCCTATAAACTGCATCTTTTTCACTCCGTTTGCTGACTAGCTTCAGGTTGGTCTGGCCAGTGGATCTCACTGCCAGGAGGTGGGAGGGCAGAGAAGAAAGAAGTTAGCATGTCTTCCCAACTGTTTGCTTCAGCATACTAATTGTATGTTTCTCTATAATTCAGCTAACGGGGCAAGGCCCCTTCTCCACAGTTGTGGTGCTTACTGGGCTCCTGTTGGTCTGTTCCTCCCTGGTCCCTTGGCCCTAAGGATTGTAACAGTATCTTTCTGTTGCTCATCCCTGGCACCTCCCATTCCCTTGTTTGTTCCCTTACCCACAACTCTTCATTTAGGTGCTTCATGAAAGATTCATATGGGAGAATTCTTTTTCCTGTGGGGACTACCCTGACTGAGTTTTATCAGAAACTTTAATAAAAGCTTTGACAGGAATATAAACTAAGCTATGCCAAGAGAATTATGAACAAACAACAAAATTAGTGGACATTTTTACTTCCTTCCCTTAAATATAAGAAGTTTTATTTTTATATAAAAATTGGATATGTGGCATCTGCTCATAAAAGAGGACAGACTGCTACCCCTCTCATTCTTTTCCAGACTCCTCTGAAGATAAATATTGATATGTTAAAAGGAATAAACCAATGAAAGTGAGTGGAATGTCAGAGAGGAACAGAGGAGGAGAAAAATCAATGTACAGGAGATCTAGTATTTCTTGAAGATAGAAAGTGGAAGCAAGCAAAGGAGACCACAGCCCAGAGCAAGGGGCTCTGGGAGAAGTGAGCTGCAGTGGAGAAGTGAGCTACTCTGTTCCACTCTGCTCATTAGGATCTCCCAGGGAGGCTATGAACTCAGAGTTGGCAGAGTTGATGTGAAGTACTAGGAATGGGGAATCACTGAAGGCTGGGGTACAGAGCAGTTGACCATTTGACTGCTTACCTGGTTCCCAAATATAAAGTGCAGCCGGACTGCACTTGGAGCATGTTAAGACAAATTTCAGTAGAGGAACATCCTAGATAGTATCTGGCCAGTACTTGTCAAAACTATCAAGGTCGTCAGAAACAAGGAAAGTCTGAAAAACTGTCTAAGCCAAAAGGAGCCTAAGGAGGCACAACAACTAAATGTAATATGAGATGCTAGAATAGAAGAAAAGACATTCAGTTTTCACTTTCATGCATTGGAGAAGGAAATGGCAACCCACTCCAGTGTTCTTGCCTGGAGAATCCCAGGGATGGGGGAGCCTGGTGGGCTGCCATCTATGGGGTCGCACAGAGTCAGACACGACTGAAGCGACTTAGCAGCAGCAGCAGCAACTAAGGAAATGTGAATTAAGTATAGCCTTGAATAACAGTAATAATAATGTATCAATATTGGGTTATTAGTTATAACAAATGCTAATGTAAGATGTTAATAATTAGAGACCTGGGTGCAGATATATGGGAACTTGACACTATCTTCTCAACTTTTCTGTAAGGCTAAAACTGTTCTTAAAAAGTCATTTTAAAAAAATAATTACTATATTCAGAGAGATTATATAAGACAAGACTAGATGCTGACACAAGAAAGAGCTGTGCGAATTTCTTGGCCTGGCAACTAAAGTTAAGGATGTCTCTGGGGCACGCAAATGCACACATGTTAGAGAGAGAGAGAGAGATAGACAGAAGTGACGACATAAAGGACCCATTCAACTATTATACAGAGTGAAGTAAGCCAGAAAGAAAAACACGAATACAGTATACTAATGCATATATATGGAATTTAGAAAGATGGTAACAATAACCCTGTATACGGGACAGCAAAAGAGACACTGATGTATAGAACAATCTTTTGGACTCTGTGGAAGAGGGAGAGGGTGGGATGATTTGGGAGAATGGCATTGAAATATATATAATATCATATATGAAACAAGTCGCCAGTCCAGGTTCGATGCACGATACTGGATGCAAGAATTTCAGCATCTCACTAACTGGAATCTAGGGGAGAAAGAAGGGGGGAAATGGAAAGAAGGAAATCATCAAAGAAGTAATACAGAATCATCAAATAAATAATACAAGATGGAGAGAATTAGAAACACAGGAGTGATAGGATGGGTCCAAAGAGCAGAAACCCAGTGGGACTCCTTCAGATTCCTGTTTACTTTCTTGGGGAAGCACATCGTGCCTGTGTGGCCATCATGTGATCAAAAACAGAATATGGCCCTCCAACCCAGCTCTCACGTTCCCTCCAGTCACTGCCCACAGAACCAGAATATTCAGAATATAAGTCTTTTGGTTGAAAGGAGCCTCTGAGTGGCAAACACAATTTTAAAAAGACACACATAAGTCCTCTTGAAATTTTAGAAAGCCACTGAAATCCTCCAGAGAGAAAAACCAGGTCACCCTAATAGGAATAAGAATTGGGGTGGTATTACATTCTCATTGGCAACCCTGGAGAAATGGGTTTGAACTCAGATTTCTATATCCTGCCAAGCTGTAGATCAGATATGAGTTTAGAATAAAGACATTTAAAAACTCAGAAAGTTTATCTCCTGTTTTCTTGGAGAGTTACTTGAATATATACTATAGCAAATTAAACAAACCAAGAAGAAATGCATGAGATCCAGGAAACAATGGATTCACTTAAGAGAATAAGTGAAATAAAGTCCCAGGTTGGCAACTGAAGAGCAGCCACTGCAGAATAGAGAAGACGGGATTTCTCTGGGAAGGAGCTAGGAGGGGAGGAGTGAGTCCATGCAATAGTTTTTATATTTAAGAACAGGGGAACTGAAGAATATAATGAATATGCAGCATTATGTGTCATAATGCTGAAGAAAGGCAGTTAGAAACTCTAAGCTGAAGAAAGGCAATTAGAAACTCTAAGAAAAATAAAAAAAACTCTGAAGTCATATATAAACATGATGCAAACTAAAATATGACAGGATTATAAACAACTGGTGGAAAGTAAGAAAAGGAAGTTCAAAGGACCCCAATAAAGCCTCATCTTCAGTTCAGTCGCTTAGTTGTGTCTGACTCTTTGCGACCCCATGGACTACAGCATGCCAAGCCTCCCTGTCCATCACCAACTCCCAGAGTTTATTCAAACTCATATCCATTGAGTCGGTGATGCCAACCAACCATCTCATTCTCTTTTGTCCCCTTCTCCTCCCACCTTCAATCTTTCCCAGCATCAGGGTCTTTTCCAGTGAGTCAGTTCTTCGCATGATGTGTCCAAAGTATTGGAGTTTCAGCTTCAACATTGGTCCTTCAGTGAATATTCAGGACTGATTTCCTTTAGGATGCCTCACCTTAAAAAAAGAAAAAAAGGAAGTTCATTTAACTTCAGTGCCCAGAATATTCTCCTTTGAATGCCCAAGGGACATGATGTTGGACCAGTAAGAAATGATATGCATTCCTAGTATGCTGCTTAACTGGCATTCAACAGTATTTAGAGTCAAAATGTTGTAAAATATTTTAATGTATAACACCTATAAGTCATCCTATGAATAAACTGAAGAAAATTTTATTATGGTTGCAGAACAGTATTTAAGCAACCTGAACAATGTAGAAGTCAAAATATTGCCAAAATGTGAAGGAGAAAAAGAGAAAATAAAGGTAGAAATGGTATTGTCATCATCCTATAAATAGAACTTAAGGCACTAAGATGAAATGGGGTGAAAATTAAATGTATAAATAGATTATTTCTCATTTACAGAGATAACCAATACAAAAACTAAAAATCATAACCATGATCATAACCACTGGGTAAAGGGGAGTAAAGTGGGCCAGTATAAATTAGCTAAATCCTCACCTTCCCTAGCAGAGAATCATAAACATTGTCTAAAGTTGATAAAGCTTTAAAGAAAAGTAATTGTAGCATAGTATTTCATTATACTTAAATAATTTATGTTTATCTTAAATTTATGTTTAATTATAGAGGTAAACAGCAAAAGAAATAAAAACATAAGTGATTCAACAGAAGTAGGGCTAAGGGTCCATGGGCAGGGTAGGTTGGTAGAATGGTTCTTTCCATCACAAGTTTTTATATACTGCTTGAGTTTATACCATATGTATATATAATTTTTTAATTTTTATTATGGAGAATTTTGAGCATCTACAAATGCAGAATGCTCTATGAACCTCCATATACCCACCACTCACCTCCAGCTCAGTTCTGTTCAGTTCAGTTGCTCAGTCATGTCCGATTCTTTGCGACCCCATGAATCGCAGCACGCCAGGCCTCCCTGTCCATCACCAACTCCCAGAGTTCACTCAAACTCATGTCCATCGAGTCAGTGATGCCATCCAGCCATCTCATCCTCTGTCATTCCCCTTCTCCTCCTGCCCCCAATCCCTCCCAGCATCAGAGTCTTTTCCAATGAGTCAACTCTTCGCATGAGGTGGCCAAAGTACTGGAGTTTCAGCTTTACCATCAGTCCTTCCGAAGAACACCCAGGACTGATCTCCTTTAGAATGGACTGGTTGGATCTCCTTGCAGTCCAAGGGACTCTCAAGAGTCTTCTCCAACACCACAGTTCAAAAGCATCAATTCTTCGGCGCTCAGCTTTCTTTATAGTCCAACTCTCACATCCATACATGACCACTGGAAAAACCATAGCCTTGACTAGACTGACCTCCAGTAATGATCAAAACCTAAAGAGACAGAGAATTTAAAAAACAGTAGCATTTTTAGTAAGTTAAAATCTTGCTATGGGGAAAACATTAACAAAATAGACCAACAATTAGCTAATTTCATCAAGAAAAAAGAGAGAGCACTAATACACAAAATAAGAAATGACAAGGAGCAACAGAATAAATTTTTTAAAAATCATAAAAGACTATTTTTGCAGACCTCATATTTATTCGGAAATAAAATTGAAAACCTAGCTGGAATGGATAATTTCCTAGGAAACTGCTGCAGCTGCTGCCGCTAAGTCTCTTCAGTCGTGTCGGACTCTGTGGGACCCCATAGATGGCAGCCCACCAGGCTCCCCCGTCCCTGGGATTCTCCAGGCAAGAACACTGGAGTGGGTTGCCATTTCCTTCTCCAATGCATGAAAGTGAAAGTGAAGTCACTCAGTCGCGTCCGACTCGTAGCAACCCCATGGACTGCAGCCCACCAGGCTCCTTCATCCATGGGATTTTCCAGGCAAGAGTACTGGAGTGGGGTGCCATTGCCTTCTCCGTCCTAGGAAACTATATCTGACCAAAATTCATCTCATTTTATTTAGAAAGATTAATAGAGTAATTTCCTCGGAAGAAATAGAGATCTTTATTAAGAAACTACCCCACAAAAAGCAACAGGCCCAGGTAGTTTCAGGGGAATTCTATAAAACCCTCAAAGATCAGAGAGTCCTAATGCTCAGTAAATTATTCCAGAGAATTAGAAAGGAAGGAAAACTCCATAGCTCTTTCAATGAAATAACTATTAAACTGATATGTAAACCAAGTAAAGACAGTACAAAAAAGAAAACTGCAAATGAACCTAATTCATGATTAATGATAAAAAGTAACAAAATATTACCAAGCAGATGCACATAACCTGGTGGGATTTATTCCAGGAAGTCAAAATTGGTTCAAAATTAAGATCTTTATTAATATCACATATTGTATCTAAAAGAAAAATCATGATTGTCTCAAAAGATGCTGAAATAACTTTGGACAAAATTTTAACAACCATTCATAAAAACGCTCTGTGTGGATCACAATAAACTGTGGAAAATTCTTCAAGAGATGGGAATACCAGACCACCTGATCTGCCTCTTGAGAAATCTGTATGCAGGTCAGGAAGCAACAGTTAGAACTCGACATGGAACAACGACTGGTTCCAAATAGGAAAAGGAGTTTGTCAAGGCTGTATATTGTCACCCTGTTTATTTAACTTATATGCAGAGTACATCATGAGAAACGCTGGACTGGAAGAAACACAAGCTGGAGTCAAGATTGCCGGAAGAAATATCAATAACCTCAGATATGCAGATGACACCACCCTTATGGCAGAAAGTGAAGAGGAACTCAAAAGCCTCTTAATGAAAGTGAAAGTGGAGAGTGAAAAAGTTGGCTTAAAGCTCAACATTCAGAAAATGAAGATCATGGCATCCAGTCCCACCACTTCATGGGAAATAGATGGGGAAACAGTGGAAACAGTGTCAGACTTTATTTTTCTGGGCTCCAAAATCACTACAGATGGTGACTGCAGCCATGAAATTAAAAGACGCTTACTCCTTGGAAGGAAAGTTGTGACCAACCTAGATAGCATATTCAAAAGCAGAGACATTACTTTGCCAACAAAGGTCCGTCTAGTCAAGGCTATGGTTTTTCCAGTGGTCATGTATGGCTGT
>NW_011494956.1:15221229-15234659 GCF_000754665.1 Bison bison bison | reverse complement strand
TGGTGTTGGAGAAGACTCTTGAGAATCCCTTGGACTGCAAGGAGATCCAACCAGTCCATTCTGAAGGAGATCAGCCCTGGGATTTCTTTGGAAGGGATGATGCTAAAGCTGAAACTCCAGTACTTTGGCCACCTCATGCGAAGAGTTGACTCATTGGAAAAGACTCTGATGCTGGGAGGGATTGGGGGCAGGAGGAGAAGGGGAATGACAGAGGATGAGATGGCTGGATGGCATCACTGACTCGATGGACGTGAGTCTGAGTGAACTCTGGGAGTTGGTGATGGCCAGGGAGGCCTGGCGTGCTGCAATTCATGGGGTCACAAAAAGTCGGACACGACTGAGCAACTGATCTGATCTGATCTGATCTGATAAAAACGCTCAAGGGACTTCCTGGCAGTCCAATAGTTAAGGCTGTATGCTTCCACTGCAGAGGTCACAACAGGTTCAATACCTGGTTACGGAACTGTTAATAAGATCTGATATGCCCTATGGCACAGCCAAAAAAAACCTGCTCAAGAAAGTAGGTATTTGAGATACTTTCTTAACATTGTTACAATGTATATACCTAATGCTAAAGCCAGTGTGTTATTTAATAAGGAAATATTAAAGGCCTTTCTATTAAGATCAGAAACAGGGCAAGGATGCCACTGTCCCAGTACTGTTCAACATTGTACTAGAGTAATTATACCAGAGAAAACAACTAGAGGCATAAGAATGGTTGGAGACATTGTTAATTGGCTATAGTAAGTGAAAGTTGCTCAGTTGTATCCGACTGGAGTGAGTAGCCTTTCCCTTCTCCAGGGGATCTTCCCAACCCAGGGATCAGTCCCAGGTCTCCTTCATTGCAGGCGGATTCTTTACCAACTGAGCTGAAGCCCTACTTCAATACAAAATTAAAAGTTTTTAAAAAAAAGAATGGTTGAAGAAGTATCTATTCATAAATGGCACGACAGTAAACCTGGAAATTCAAGAGAATCAGTGATAGAACTCAAACAATAAAAGAATTCAGTAAAATAGTAGGAAATAAAATTAACATACAAAATCAACAGATCTTCTGTTTATTACCAAAATGGAGTAACTGGGACTGGATTTGCCTTGCCATTTGAAACAACAAAAAACATCAGGCAAGAAATACAAAACAGTGGTTTTCAAGATGGCAGACATCTGGCAACAAAAGAGTGATTTCTGAGAAGCAGAAAACAAACAAGGTTAGCCTTATAATTTCCTTGAGAGAGTTTCCAAGCCACAGTGTACTGCTGGGGACCCTAAGCGGGGTTCAGCGAACTCCTGAGTTTAGGAGAGTTGAGAATCTGGAAGAAAAAGTAGCTAGAATTCTCAAGGCAGAGCACCAAAGAGGAAAGAAGTACACAGAGAGAAAACTCCAGAGATCTTCAGAAGTCCTCCATGAGAATCCAGCAGATATATCTGAGGATAGTCGCCAAAGGTGAAGAAGTGAAGTGAACGTTGCTCAGTCATGTCTGACTCTTTGCAACCAAAATTGGGACCATACCTGTGGGTCACACACAGCCAAGAATAGTATCTGACCCTACCACCCAGACTGGAAAACTTCATAAGACGTAGCACTGAGTAGTCATAGGAGTCTTGCCTCAGTTGTTATTTAGTCACTAAGTTGAGTCTGACTATTTTGCAACCCCATGGACTGTAGCCCACTAGGTTCCTCTGTTCATGGGGCTTCCCAGGCAAGAATACTAGAGTGGGTTGCCATTTCCTTCTCCAGGATATCTTCCCAACCCAGGGATGGTACCTGTGTCTCCTGTATTGCCAGATGGATTCTTTACCCCTGAGTCACCAGGGAATCCCTCTTGCCTCAGTAGTGAAAGTGAAAATGAACTCGCCCAGTCATGTCCAGCTCTTTACAACCACATGGACCGTAGCCTACCAGGTTTCTCTGTCCATGGAATTTTCCAGACAAGAGTACCAGAGTGGGTTGCATTTCCTTCTCTAGGGGATCTTCCTGACTCAGGGATCGAACCCAGGTCTCCCACATTGTGGGCAGACGCCTGAGCCACCTGCCTGAGTAGTGGGGGAGAATAATTAGCCCCAGAATAGACAGTGCTGGGTCCTGTCTAACAGATCAGGAAAGCACAATCTAGAAGGATGAAAGGTTTTTCAAAGTGACTTAATAGCATCCCAGAACAGAAAATATGTATTCTATTCAGAAGTTTAGAATAAGAATACAAAAATATCCAACCCTCAAAAAGACAAAATTCAAAATGACTGGCGTCATCAGGCATGCCAGGAAACAGAAGAATACAATTGATAATTAGGAGAAAAACCAATCAATTGAAACTGACTTGGAACTGACATAGATTTTAAAATTAGCAGATAAGTATATTAAATATCAAAACTGAACACTTTTTTAAAGACCCAAATTGAACTTATAGAGATGAAAACTAAGGTGTCTGGAGTGAAAGATATACCAGATTGGATTGACAGCAGATTAAACATTGCAAATGAAATGGATAGTGAACTTGAAGAAATAGAATAGAAACTACCCAAAATGAGACACAGAGACATATAAAAAGAATTAAAGGAAAATGCAAAGAGCATCAGTGAGCTGTGGAACCTGGCTTCAAGCAACTTAACATAAATGGAAGAGAGGATGCTGTAAAATATTTGTCAGGTCTTAGCCCAAGGACAGAGCTTCTAAAGCCTTGGAATTTCCTGAATTATAAGTGTCTGTGTTCTTCATGGTGGGCTCCTGGGACCATGCCTACATTTATACTAATGAGGTGACTCATCATGAGCCCCAGTGTAGTTATAGGATGAGAGCCTGCCATGCTGGAAGGGCAACCACATGAATAAAGGTTGAGGCTTTCAGCCAGGTGATAACCTGAGATCAGATTATCAGCCTGATCTCCAAAAAAGGGAGGAAGCATGGAGATTGAATCCAATCATACGGCCAATGATTCAGTTAATCATGTCTGTATAATGAAACCCAGTTAAAAACTGGACACTGAAGCACAATTGAGCTCCCCTGGTTAATGATACACAGTGATGTGCTGAAAGTGTAACTTGTCTTGGGGACACAGAAGCTCCACCTTTCAGACCTTGCCCTGTGCATCTCTTACTTGGCTTGTCCTGATTTGTATTCTTTATAATAGAGTAGAAATCATAATATAGTACTTTCCTCGGTTCTGTGTATAGTGTTTGCCCAGTTCTGTCATTTGGGAAAGTTGTTGAACCTCAGAGGATAATGGAAACCCCCAAATTTATAACCAGTTAGTCAGAAGTGTGGGTAGCCTGGGAACCCCAGAGTTATGGCTGGTGTCTGAAGTAAGACGAGTCTTGTTTAGAACTGTGTCATTAACCTCTGAAATCTGCACTAACTCTGGATGGTTAGTGCTGAAATTACATTGCACGGGGACCAAAAATTATTTGAAGAGATAATGGCCAAGAATTTTCTGTACTTGATAAAAACTATAAACCCACAAACCTAAGATTTTGATAAGCGCAAAGCTCAAGAAACACAAAATTATACCAGTGAAAGTAAAAGTCACACAGTCATGTCCAACTCTTTGCTACCCCATGGACCATGGTCCATGGAATTCTCCAGGCCAGAATACTAGAGTGGGTAGCCTTTCCCTTCTCCAGGGGATCTTCCCAACCCAAGGATCAAACCCAGGTCTCCCACCATTGCAGGAGATTCTTTACCACCTGAGCCACAAGGGAAGCCCAGGAATACTGGAGTGGGTAACCTATACGTTCTCTAGCAGATCTTCCCGACCCAGGAATTGAACTGGGATCTCCTGCATCACAGGAGGATTCTTTACCAACTGAGCTATGGCACATCACAATAAAGTAGCTCAAAATCAATAATAGAAAGTTTGAAAAGTAGCCAGAGAAAATAGTCACATTTCATAGAGTGGAACAAAGATAAAGATGACAGTGGATTTCGTGTTGGAAAAATCCAAGCCAGAAGACAGAGAAGCAACATCTCTAAAGTGCTGAAAGAAAAGAACAGTCAACCTTGAATACTATACCCAATGAAAATATCCTTCAAAAATGAAGGTAGACTAAAGATTTTTATTTTTGGACGTAAAAAACTCAAAGAATTCATCACCAGCAGAAATGCATTACAAGAGATGTGTTTCATTTGTTTGTTTTTTTAAAAAGTTGTTTATGCAAGGAGGAATATAATACCAGATGGAAATACAAGTCTACACAAAGGAATGAGCTCCAGAAGTAGTAACTACATACATGTGATTTCTTATTATTCACATCTCTTTAGAAGAAAATTAACTCTTTAAATGAAGCTATCAACACTGCATTATGTTATTTCTAACATATGTTTAAGTACAATTTAACAACAATAGCATAAAGATTAGGAGAAGAGAAATAGAAGTATATTGTTATGGTTCACATATAATCCATGAAGTTGTTTAACATTTCTTGCAAGTAGATTATACTAAGTTAAAGATGTATGTTGTAACCTCTGATGTACCTCTGAAATAACAAGAGCTATAGCTATAGTTATAGCTAATAAGCCAAAAAAGGAAATAAAAGAATTATAAAGCACACTCAGTTACCCCAAATGGAGGCAGAAATGGAAGGACAAAAGGAACAAAGGCTGGATGGGATAAGAGGTTTAAACCTAACCATATCAATAGTCACCTATAAGTGGCGTGCATATCCCTCAAAGGCAAATGTTAGACAAAAATACCAAGACCTAAAATAGTATTAGACAAAAAAAAACAAGACCCAAAGATTAGACAAAAAACCAAGACCCTGAAAGAAACATAAAGACACAAACAGGTTTAAAAGTGAAAGGGGAGGAAAATATATATATCATACTAACACTAATCAAAAGAAGGCTCTTGAAGAAATGCAAATCAAAACTATAATGAGGTATAACCTCACACCAGTCAGAATGGCTATTAAAAAGTCTACAGATAACAAATGCTGGAGAAGGTGTGGAGAAAAGGAAACCCTCCTCCACTGTGGTGGGAATGTAGATTGGTACAGCTAGTGTGGAATGCAGTACAAAGGTTACTCAGAAAACTAAAAGTAGAGCTGCCAGCAATCCACTGTTGGGCACATATTTGGAAGACAAAAACTCTTAACTTGAAAAGATACATGCACCCCAGTGTTCAAAGCAGGACTGTTTACAGTTGCCAATACATGGAAGCAACCTAAATGTCCATTGGCAGAGGAATGGATAAAGAAGATATATATAATGGAGTGAAGTAATGTCATTTGCATCGATATAGATGGACCTAGAGATCATCATACTCATGAAGTAAGTCAGATAAAGATGGATATCATATGCTGTCACTTGTATGTAGAATCTTAAAAAATGATACAAATGAACTTATTTAGAAACAGACTCACAGACATAGAAAACAAATTTATGGTTGAAGGGGAACCAAGGCAGAGGGGGGGATAAATTAGGAGCTTTGGATTAATAGATACACATACTATATATAAAGTAGATACACAACAAGGACCTACTCTATGGCACAGAGAACTGTATTCAGTATCTTGTAATAACCTACAATGCAGAAGAATCTGAAAAAGGATATATTATATAATATATATAAAATAAGTAACAAGGATATACTGTAAAGCACAGGGAATGATGGCCATTTTCTGGTAATAATCTATAATGGAATATAATCTGCAAAAATTCTGAAACTAACATAACATTGTAGACCAACTATACTTCAACAAAAAATTAAATGAAAAAAATAGCTGATACAAATGTGTAAAATAAATGTCTATATTCTAAAAGATAAAGAGATAAAAGACAGGACCATTATAGTTGTTTAGTTGCTTAGTCTTATCTGACTCTTTTGCAACCCCATGATCTGTAGCCTGCCAGGCTCCTCTGTCGATGGGATTTCCCAGGCAAAAATGATGGAGTGCGTTGCCATTTCCTTCTCCAGGGGATCCTCCTGACCCAGGGCTTGAACTTGTGTCTCCTACATTGTAGTTGTCTCCTGTATTGCAGGCGGATTCTTTACCACTAGCCACTAGGGAAGCCCCAAACAGGAAAACGTTAATTCTCACTAGAAATCAAAGAAATGTAAATGAAAGTAGTCTGAAGATAACAATTTACACATTCTAAAAGGACCCGCCAAAAAGTTGAATGTTAATATCCAATGATGGTGAAGTTGCCCAGAAATTGACTCATACATTCATTTACAGCCATATTGTTCCCACCCTTTAGCCAGAAGTGTTATGGCTAAGAACTCAAGAAAGAAATAATTTGGCAAAAGCAGAAAAATCCCTCCACATTCTTCTGATTTCTGAATGTTGGAACTCCCAGGGCTGACCCCTCCGACACCTCTTTTCCATGCACACACTGTTTGGAGGATCTCACCTATATACCCAGACCTGTCTCCTCATGGATCTGCAAGAAGAAAGCAGACCCCAGTAGAGATTTCCCAGTGGGCAGGGAGTGGAGGATTTTGAAGGCACTTCAAGGGCTCTGAACTCAGTCAAAAGGGCTATGAAGACAGGGGGCCAGAGAGAACCCCAAAGCAAGTTTCATCAAGATATTAATTTCTTACATTGTTAATAGCCAAATGTCCCAGGCTTTATCTGCTGGGGGGTAAGGATGAGGTCCCCAGGAATTCTCTCACTGCAGTACCCCTCAGCTTTCCTGCAGGCCCCCAGAGTTCATGTGCCTTGACACCCACCTCCAAAGTCTGGGAATTATTTTTGCAAGGTAACCCATTCATATTTTGACTTCTTCACTGAAGTCCATGTAAGGGAGCAAAATTTGCCTCCCAAAATATCTAGATGTAATTATTTCAAGCTGAAAACAATCGAAGCCCAAAAAACTCAGAAAAAACCTTGACCATCTCCCTAGCTGCCTAAAAAAATTTAGATAGAGGACCTCTTCCTGGAACAGAGTGATCAGAGCAATCAGCAGAAATCTCTGCAAAGAATATGCACAAAGTATGGTGAGTGAAACTGAGCAGGGCCTAGAGATCACAGTCCACTCTGTGTCCTCCTGTCCTGTTGTTTGCCCAGCAAACCTTTGTTTATCAAACATTGCTTTTCCATCTTCACGTGAAGTGCTTTCCTCCCCTTTGAAGTCCCAAACCACCACCTCCAACATCCACTAGTGTCTCTAGCTGAAGATGGCATTTAAAGTAAGAGCTTTGGCCATTTTGCCTACTTACTCAGTTTTCCTGGGTCTCTCCCATGTGTACACATTATTAAACTTCTGTTTAATTTTTTGCCTGTTAAAAGAAAACTCTTATAAATAAATGGGAGGCTTTCTATGCTCATGGATTGAAAGACTTACTGTTTCTAAATGCCCATACTGTCCAGAGCAATCTGTAGATCAATGTAACCTCTATCAAAATCCCAGCAGTTCCATTCTGCTGTTCCCTGGCAGGTACCATTTTTGTTCTCTGCTTCTATGAGTTTGACTATTTTAGATACCCTATATAAGCGGAATCATGGAGATGTTGCTCAGTGAGTATAAAGTCTCAGTTATGCAAGACAAGTACGTTCTAGAGATCCGTTGTACAACATAGTGCCTCCTGTCATTAACAATACTGTGTTGTGCCCTTGAATTTTTGTTAGACGGTAGATTTCATGTTAAGTATTATCAAAAAACAAAAAAAAAAAGGAGAAGCACAAGGAAAGTGCTGGAGATGATGGATATATCTGTTACCTTGATTGCAGCAGTGGTTTCCTAAGGTATGTGCATTTATCCAGACTCAGATAATTGTATATATGTACAGTTTTTGTATATCAATTATTCCTCAATAAAGTTGTTTTAAAATACCAGTGGTATTTTTACAGAAGTGGAAAAAACAGTTCTAAAATTCATATGGAAGTTCGAAGGACTTGGAATAGCCAAAACAATCCTGTAAAAGGAGAATAAAGCTGAAGTCTCACACTTTATGACTTCAAAACATATTACAAAGACACAGCAGTCAAAACAGGATGGTACTGGCATAAATACAGACATGTAGACCAATGGAACAGAATAGAGAACCCAGAAATCAAATTCTTGCTTATATGGTCAAATGATCTTCAGTGTTGCCAAGAGTAACAGTGAGGAAAAGATAATCTCCAACAAATGGTGTCAGGAAAACTGAATATTCATATGCAAAGGAAAGAAGTTAGACCACATCTCATAGCATGTACAAAAATTAAAATGGATTAAAGACCTAAACATAAAACCTCAAACTATATACCTTTTAGAAGAAAACATAGGGAGAAACTTTATGATACTAGTTTTGACAATGATTTTTATGGGTATGACACCAAAACCACAGATAACAAAAGCAAAAGACAACATGGGATTATATCAAATTTTAAATTTATATAATCTGGCTACTATCCAGATTATATAAAGAACTCCTGTGACTCAGTAACAACAAACAAGTAAACAAGTAACCTGAATTTGAAACAACCAAAGGACTTGGATAAACACTTCTCCAAAGAAGATAAAATGTCACATAAGCATATGAAAAGATGTTCAATATCATTAAGCAGGGGAATACAAATTAAAACCACAATGAGATACCACCTCACACCCATTAAGATGGCTACTGTTTGTTTTTTTTAAGTGTTGGTAAGGATGTGGAGAAACTAGAATACTGTTAAGAATGTAAAATGGTATAGCCACTATGGAAAATAAAACAGAAGTTCCATATGATCATCAGTACTACTCCTGGGTATACATCCAAAAGAATCGAAAGCAGAATCTCAAAGAGATGTGTACATCAGTGTTGATAGCAGCATTATTCACTCTAGCCAAGAGGTGGAAGTGATGTAAGTGTCCATCAATGGATGAATGGATTAAGAAAATGTGGTGTATATATATACAACAGAATATTGTTTCCCTTTTTAAAAAAGAGGAATTCTGTCACATGAAGCGATAGATTAATCTTGAGAACGTTATGCTAAGGGAAATCAGCCAGTCACAAAAAGATGTATACTGCATGACTCCACTTATGAGGAATCTAAAGTGGTCAAACGCAGACAAATAGAAGAATAGTGGTTTCCAGGGGCTGGAGGGAGGATGAAGTCAGAGTTCGTGGTGTGATGAGTGTAGCGTTTCAGTCATGCAGGACTGAGTTGGATGGCAAGTGGGTAGAATCTGGTGATGTCCCAGATTGTGCAAGTGATTGACAGTATTGTAGTCTGTTGTAGTCTGTTAACTATAGTTATTTGCACCCCAAAATATCTGGATGTAATTGTTTCAAGCTGAAAACAATCGAAGCCCAAGTGATTGACAATACTGTACTGTAGGTGATTGTGCAAGTGATTGACAGTATTGTACTCTACACTTGTAAATTGTTGGGAGGATGAATCCTATGTTTTCTCTGCCACAAAAAGAAAAGAAAAGGCTGGGTCTATATTAATGTCAAAGTAATTTTTAGAGAATATTGCTGGGGAATGGTAAAGGGGTCAGTTTATCAGGAGGATATAACAATTCTAAATGTTTATACACCTAATAACAGAACTTCAGAATGCATGCAGCAAAATCCAATAGAACTGCAAGGATAAATCCACAATTATAGTTGTAGATTTCCATGTGCTGCTCTTAATAATGAATAGAACAAGTAGAGAGAAAATCAGTAAGGATACATAGAACACTTACAAGACTATCAACCAACCTGACCTAATTGACATTTACTTTACACTTCACTGAACCACAGCAGAATACACATTCTTTTAGTTTTTTCCTGTGAAATCTTTATACATCTTGTTGTCTTTCCCTACATGTTATCTTTTCTACTTTATCAGTTCAGTTCAGTTCAGTCGCTGAGTCATGTCCAACTCTTTGCGACCCCATGAATCACAGCACTCCAGGCCTCCCTGTCCATCACCAACTCCCAGAGTTCACTCAAACCCACATCCATCGAGTCGGTGATGCCATCCAGCCATCTCATCCTCTGTCATCCCTTTCTCCTCTTGCCCCCAATCCCTCCCAGCATCAGAGTCTTTTCCAATGAGTCAACTCTTCGCATGAGGTGGCCAAAGTACTGGAGTTTCAGCTTTAGCATCATTCCTTCCAAAGAAACCCAGGACTGATCTCCTTTAGAATGGACTGGTTGGATCTCCTTGCAGTCCAAGGGACTCTCAAGAGTCTTCTCCAACACCACAGTTCAAAAGCATCAATTCTTTGGCGCTCAGCTTTCTTCACAGTCCAACTGTCACATCCATACATGACTACTGGAAAAACCATAGCCTTGACTAAACAGACCTTTGTTGGCAAAGTAATGCCTCTGCTTTTTAATATGCTATCTAGGTTGGTCATAATTTTCCTTCCAAGGAGTAAGCGTCTTTTAATTTCCTGGCTAAAGGACACTAGGAATCTGAGTAAGAAGGTATGGGTTCAAGCATACCCTTGTCATATAGAATATACATACCTTTAACTCATACACAGAATATTTCCCAAGATAGACTATATTCTGACCATAGAATAAATCTCAACAAATTTTAAATATTCAGTTCACTAAATATGTTCTCTGACCATAATGGAATTAAATTAGAAACAATAACAGATCTGTGAAAAATTCCTAAATGTTTGATAAATAACAACTTTTAAATAACCTATGGGTCAGAGAAGAAGAAATCAAAAGGAAAATTAGGAAATATTTTGAAATGAAAATACAGCATATCAAAATTTATGGGATGCTGCTAAAGCTGTATTTAATAAGTGAGTTTAGCAAGGTTACAGATACATGATCAATATATGAAACTCAACTTTCTATATACTAGCAACACATAATTGAAAATAAAATCTTTAAATACCATTTATAATTCTTCACCAAAATATTAAATACTTGGAAGGAAAGTTATGACCAACCTAGATAGCATATTAAAAAGCAGAAACATTATTTTGCCAACAAAGGTCCATCTAGTCAAGGCTATGGTTTTTCCAGTGGTCATGTATGGATGTGAGAGTTGGACTGTGAAGAAAGCTGAGCGCTGAAGAATTGATGCTTTTAAACTGTGGTGTTGGAGAAGACTCTTGAGAATCCCTTGGACTGCAAGGAGATCCAACCAGTCCATCCTAAAGGAGACCAGTCCTGGGTGTTCATTGGAAGGACTGATGCTGAGGCTGAAACTCCAATACTTTGGCCACCTCATGCAAAGAGTTGACTCACTGGGAAAGACTCTGATGCTGGGAGGGATTGGGGCAAGGAGGAGAACGGGACAGCAGAGGATGAGATGGCTGGATGGCATCACCGACTCGATGCACATGAGTTTGAGTGAACTCCGGGAGTTAGTGATGGACAGGGAGGCCTGGTGTGCTGCGATTCATGGGGTCGCAAAAAGTCAGACATGACTGAGCAACTGAACTGAACTGAAACCTGTAGAAAAGAATACATTTGAATCAGTTCTAATGAGATGGATGAAACTGGAACCTATTATACAGAGTGAAGTAAGCCAGAAAGAAAAACACCAATACAGTATACTAACGCATGTATATGGAATTTAGAAAGATGATAACAATAACCCTGTGTACGAGACAGCAAAAGAGACACTGATGTATAGATCAGTCTTATGGACTCTGTGGGAGAGGGAGAGGATGGGGAGATTTGGGAGAATGGCATTGAAACATGTATAATATCATGTATGAAACGAGTCGCCAGTCCAGGTTCGATGCACGATACTGGAGGCTTGGGGCTGGTGCACTGGGACGACCCAGAGGGATGGTATGGGGAGGGAGGAGGGAGGAGAGTTCAGGATGGGGAACACAGGTATACCTGTGGCGGATTCATTTCGATATTTGGCAAAACTAATACAATATTGTAAAATTTAAAAATAAAATAAAATTTAAAAAAAAGAAGCCCAAAATAGAATATAAACAATAACAAATGAACTCTATTACAAATGGGTAACACAACTACATTAAAGAAGATAAAAGAAGATAAGGAAAGAGCTAAATAACCTTGGAAAATAATATCTTCACTGGATACTCTAAAGACAAAAGATACAAATACTGTAGTCTAGTTAGTAAATTACTTTCTCAATGGGGTAATGGTTGGCAATTCTATTAACAGTTACAAAGGAAAGGGGGAACCTTGCATTATTGAATTAAAATTATCTGTATGATTACATAGTTTTTAATACATATAGATATAGAAAAATACAAGTATATGGGTATGTATGAACTGATACACATTCATGTATTCCTAGTTGTGTCTACTAAGAGGATTCGGTAGCAATGACACCCTAGTAGTAACGAGCACTCCTAGCCCCCAGATTTGGTTCCAAATACCATTCTCCAGTAAAAGGAATCAGGGCTGCTTGGAGAAAAGGTTGATTCTCAGGTGGGAGCATAGACAATATAAATAAAATAGCATAGACAATACAAAATAAAATAAAAACTAGAGTTTCAGCTTTAGCATCATTCCTTCCAAAGAAATCCCAGGGCTGATCTCCTTTAGGATGGACTGGTTGGATCTCCTTGCAGTCCAAGGGACTCTCAAGAGTCTTCTCCAACACCACAGTTCAAAAGCACTATTTTGTGATACCAGAAAATATGGAAGTGTTCACAAAAGGATGGGGTATGTCAGGAGGACAAAGGAGCCAACCTAACAGCTCCCAGGGACCAAAGCTAGCTCAATTTGAGCAGCAGAATAATATTAGTATTTTATGATGCTATTGATAAACTGATATAATCCAACACAATGATAGTATTGGATTATAACCCATAGAATGAAATAAATACCCATGAGTCTATACTGACATAAATTGAACAAATAAATACAAGGGAAGGACAGCTCTTCCTTATAGAAAAATTTCACTTAACAAATGTGGAGGGGATGAGGGGAAAAGCAAAGTAAACACCACTATATAAATTTGGTCAGTCAGTCAGTCAGTTCAGTCGCTCAATCACGTCTGACTCTTTGCGACCCCATGCATCACAGCACGCCAGGCCTCCCTGTCCATCACCAGTTCCCGGAGTTCACTCAGACTCATGTCCATCGAGTCGGTGATGCCATCCAGCCATCTCATCCTCTGTCGTCCCCTTCTCCTCCTGCCCCCAATCCCTCCCAGCATCAGAGTCTTTTCCAATGAGTCAACTCTTCGCATGAGGTGGCCAAAGTACTGGAGTTTCAGTTTCAACATCAGTCCTTTCAATGAACATTCATCCTTTAGGATGGACTGGTTGGATCTCCTTGCAGTCCAAGGGACTCTCAAGAGTCTTCTCCAACACCACAGTTCAAAAGCATCAATTCTTTAGCATTCAGCTGTCTTCACAGTCTAACTCTCACATCCATACATGACCACTGAAAAAACCATAGCCTTAACTAGATGAACCTTTGTTGGCAAAGTAATGTCTCTGCTTTTGAATATGCTATCTAGGTTGGTCATAACTTTCCTTTCAAGGAGTAAGCATCTTTTAATTTCATGGCTGCAGTCACCATCTGCAGTGATTTTGGAGCCCAAAAAAATAAAGTCTGACACTGTTTCCACAGTTT
>NW_011494956.1:15214164-15221035 GCF_000754665.1 Bison bison bison | reverse complement strand
TATCCAAAGTTATTGATATTTCTCCCGGCAATCTTGATTCCAGTTTGTGTTTCTTCCAGTCCAGCGTTTCTCATGATGTACTCTGCATATAAGTTAAATAAGCAGGGTGACAATATACAGCCTTGATGTACTCCTTTTCCTATTTGGAACCAGTCTGTTGTTCTAAATTTGGTAAACAGCACTATAAAAATGCCACAGTCAATTTCTATAAATGGCTGCAAATATTTGTGGGCAAAAATTTACAGAGAAACAGGATACTGACAGAGTCTCAAAGTATCTCCTCCATGATATTTATCAACTGTTAAAGGAACGTAATAAATTTATGGTGGCAGACCCAACAGATACCACTTTAACCAAGTATATTCAAAAATTAATACAAGTTGTAAGACCTATCAACACCACATACTCCTTGTATGACTGAAAAGGACACATCACTTCCGTGGTAAATTCACTAAAAGTGTGTAACTTTAATCATAAGAAAATACCAGGCATGCCACATTGAGAGACATTCTACAAAAAAACTAACCAGAACTCATTAAAGTGTCAGAAAAATGAAACATAAGGAAAGACTGAAGAACTGCCATGGATTGGGATAGCAATGAGACACAAGAACTAAATGCAGTTAGGATCCTGAAACAGAAAAAAAAAGACTTCAGGGGGAAAGCTGGTAAATTTTGAATAAGATCTGTAGTTTAGTATTGCTGCTGCTGCTAAGTCGCTTCAGTCATGTCCGACTCTGTGCGACCCCAGAGACGGCAGCCCACCAGGCTCCCCCGTCCCTAGGATTCTCCAGGCAAGAACACTGGAGTGGGTTGCCATTTCCTTCTCCAATGCATGAAAGTGAAAAGTGAAAGTGAAGTCTCTCAGTCGTGTCCGACTCTTAGCGACCCCATGGACTGCAGCCCACCAGGCTCCTCCATCCGTGGGATCTTCCAGGCAAGAGCACTGGAGTGGGGTGCCATTGCCTTCTCCGGTAGTTTAGTATCAGGTTGGTACAAAAGTAACTTCGGTTTTGGATTGTGAATATTAAATCATTACAACTAGGCTCAAACACATCTTTATCAATCAAAATAGGAACCATTACAGTCAACACATTTTTGCCATCAAAAAATGTTTGTTTATTCCTGTAGCATAAAAATCTGTGCTTCAGGATTCAGTAAACTCTTGGAAAGTATTTTCTGCCTCCCGCTGGTTGTGGAAACATTTTCCTTGCAAAAAGTTGTCAAGATGCTTGAAGAAGTGGTAGTTAGTTGGCAAGAGGTCAGGTGAATAGAGCAAATGAGGCAAAACTTTGTAGCCCAATTCGTGAAACTTTTGAAGCGTTGGTTCTGCGACGTGTGGTCAAGCATTGTCATGGAGAAGAATTGGGCCCTTTCTGTTGCCCAGTACTGGCTGCAGGCATTGCAGTTTTTGGTGCATCTCATCAATTTGCTGAACATACTTCTCAGATGTAATGGTTCGCTGGGATTCAGAAAGCTATAGTGAATCATATGGGCAGCAGACCACCAGACGGTGACCATGCCTTTTTTTGGTGCAAGTTTGGTTTTGGGAAGTGCTTTGGAGCTTCTTCTTGGTCCAACCACTGAGCTGGTTATCACCGGTTGTTGTATAAAGTCCACCTTTCATCACACATCACAATTTGATCGAGAAATGTTTCATTGTTGTTGCATAGAATAGGAGAAGGCGACACTCCAACGATTTTTTTTTTCAGTCAGCTCATGAGGCAGTCATCTATCAAACTTTTTCACCCTTCCAATTTGCTTCAAATGCCGAACGACCATAGAAAGATCGATGTTGAGTTCTTCAGCAACTTCCCATGTAATTGTAAGAGGATCAGCTTCGATGGTTGCTCTCAGTTGGTCATTACCAACTTCTGATGGCTGGCCACAGTGCTCTTCATCTTCAAGGCTCTCATCTCCTTTGCAAAGCTTCTTGAACTGCCACTGTACTGTATGTTCGTTAGCAGTTCCTGGGCCAGATGTGTTGTTGACATTGGTAGTTGTCTCCACTGCTTTACAACCCATTTTGAACTTGAATAAAAAATCACTGAAATTTGCTTGTCTAACATCATTTCTGGAGTCTAAAATAAATATAAAATAAGTAATAAGTCATTAGTCATAAAGCAAGAAATGTGCATTAAGATGATAACCACTTTTATTTAAAAATGTATTCCAGTATCAAACAACAAAGTTCAACAGAGTGAAACCGCAATTACTTTTGCACCAACCCAGTATTACAACAATGTTCATTTCTTAGTTTTGATAATTGTACTGTGGTTTGTTCAGTTCAGTTCAGTCGCTCAGTTGTGTCTGACTCTATGCGACCCCATGAACCGCAGCATGCCAGGCCTCCCTGTCCATCACCAACTCCCGGAGTTTACCCAAACTCATGTCCATAAAGTCGGTGATGCCATCCAGCCATCTCATCCTCTGTTGTCCCCTTCTCCTCCTGCCCTCAATCTTTCCCAGCATCAGGGTCTTTTCCAATGAGTCAGCTCTTCACATGAGGTGGCCAAAGTACTGAAGTTTCAGCCTCAGCATCAGCCCTTCCAATGAACACCCAGAACTGATCTCCTTTAGGATGGACTGGTTGGATTTCTTGCAGTCCAAGGGACTCTCAAGAGTCTTCTCCGACACCACAGTTCAAAAGCATCAATTCTTCAGCGCTCAGCTTTCTTTCAAGTCCAACTCTCACATCCATACATGACCACTGACAAAACCATAGCCTTGACTAGATGGACCTTTGTTGGCAAAGTAATGTCTCTGCTTTTGAATATGCTGTCTAGGTTGGTCATAACTTTCCTTCCAATGAGTAAGTGTCTTTTAATTTCATGGCTGCAATCACCATCTGCAGTGATTTTGGAGCCCAGAAAAACAAGTCAGTCACTGTTTCCACTGTTTCCCCATCTATTTGCCATGAAATGGTAGGACCGGATGCCATGATCTTAGTCTTCTGAATGCTGAGCTTTAAGCCAACTTTTTCACTCTCCTTTTTCACTTTCATCAAGAGGCTTTTAAGTTCTTCTTCACTTTCTGCCATAAGGGTGGTGTCATCTGCATATCTGAGGTTGTTGATATTTCTCCCAGCAATCTTGATTCCAGCTTGTGCTTCTTCCATCCCAGTGTTTCTCATGATGTACTCTGCATATAGGTTAAATAAGCAGGGTGACAACATACAGCCTTGACGAACTCCTTTTCCTATTTGGAACCAGTCTGTTGTTCCATGTCCAGTTCTAACTGTTGCTTCCTGACCTGCATACAGGTTTCTCAAGAGGCAGGTCAGTTAAGTTGTTACCACTATGAGAAGCTAGGAGAAGAACATAGGGAATCTCTCTGTAATATTTTTGTAATTTTCTGTAAGACTAAAATTATTTCCAAATAAAAATTTAAATAAGGTTCATTGGTTTTAGACTGTACTGGTAAGTACAGTCTAAATAGCTAACTGCTCTGAGGAAACAAAGAAAAGAGATGTAACTGATGTCTTTCCATTCATGACTAGCCAATTAATAGATTATTTCTGTGGTAGTATTACTGTTGCCTCTGGTTATTAAATTAACAGTAATTATCTCCATTAGATTCTCCAGACTCATTGAAAATGTTTTAAAAACCTAATTAGAAAAAAAAAAAAAAAAACTCATTTCACATGCTAATAAGGTAATAATGCTCAAAATCCTCCAAACTAGGCTTCAGTAGTATGTGAACTGAGAACTTCCTGGATTTAAAACAAGCTGGATTTAGAAAAGGCAGAGGAACCAGAGATCAAATTGCCAACATCCCCTGGGTCATAGGAAAAGCTAGAGAATTTCAGAAAAACATCTACTTCTGTTTCATTGACTACACTAAAGCCTTTGACTGTGTAGACAACAAATAGTGGAAAAGTCTTAAAGAGATGGGAATACCAGACTACCTTACCTGCCTCCTGAGAAGCCTGTATGCAGGTCAAGAAGCAACAGAATGGGACATGGAAAAACAGACTGCTTCAAGAGGGGGAAAGGAGTTTGTCAAGGCTGTATATTGTCACCCTGCTTATTTACCTTATATGCAGAGCACATCACGCAAAATGCCAGACTGGATAAAACACAAGCTATAATCAAGATTGCCAGGTTCAGGATGGGGAACATGTGTATGCCTGTGGTGGATTCATTTCAATATATGGCAGAACCAATACAATATTGTAAAGTTTAAAAATAAAATAAAAATAAAAATACTTTAAATCCAAAAAAATAAAAGATTGCCAGGTGAAATAACAATAATCTCAGATACACAGATGATACTACTCTTATGGCATAAAGTGAAGAGGAACTAAAGAGCCTCTTGATGAAGGTGAAACAGGAAAGTGAAAAAGTTGACTTATAAATCAACATTCAGAAAACAAAGATCATGGCATCTGATCCCCTCACTTCATGGCAAATAGATGGAGAAACAGTGGGAAACACTGACAGACTATTTTCTTGGGCTCCAAAATCATTGCAGGTGGTGACTGCATCCATGAAATTCAAAGACACTTACTCCTTGGAAGAAAAGCTATGACAAACCTAAACAGCATAGTAAAAAAGCAGAGACTTTACTTTGTCAACAAAGGTCTGTATAGTCAAAGCTATGGTTTTTCCAGTAGTCATGTATGGATGTGAGAGTTGGACCATAAAGAAGGCTGAGTGCTGAAGAATTGATGCTTTTGAACTGTGGTGTTGGAGAAGACTCTTGAGAGTCCCTTGGACTGCAGGGAGATCAAACCAGTCAGGCCTAAAGGAAGTCAGTCCTGAATATTATTGGAAGGACTGATGCTGAAGCTGAAGCTCCAGTACTTTGGCCACCTGATGTGAAGAACTGACTCATTAGAAAAGACCCTGATGCTGGGAAGTATTGAAGGCAGGAGGAGAAGGGGACAACAGAAGACGAGATAGTTGGATGGCATCAATGACTCAATGGACATGAGTTTGAGCAAGCTCCAGGAGTCGGTGATGGACAGGAAGGCTGGCATGCTGCAATCCATGGGGTCTCAAAGAGTTGGAGGTGACTAAGCAACTGAACAACAAAGAAAAAAAAAAACTATTTCACGGTTTTAATGTTCAAATAGTCTTCTATGAGAACAGGATATCAGATTTAAAATAAATAAAAACCTAAATTGGAAAACAGATTTATCAACACAGTGATTTTGATGAACATTAGCTGACTCACATACCTTAACATAAAGTTATTTGGCTACCAGGCTATTATTTTTTCCAATAATTTCCCATGTCTGTAGGTTAAGAAAGAATCATTCTAGTTGGCTTCTGTCTATCCTCCTTTTTGTGTAAATTTCACTTGGCAATCCCTAACAAGATCTATGGGATGAATTTCGCTGACGTGTGTTAGAATTACAGCATGTACCTGTAAGACACTTGATTTACAAATCACCAGATATAGCCAGATTAACATTTTAACTTTCTTGAAGTATACTGTACATATCAAAGTCACACAAAAGTGTGCTTGTGAAATATTTGAGTTTAATAAAATACTAGTTAAATTTTAAGTGTATTGTTCAGTACTGTGAAACAGCAAGTATGCTCAACTGGCAAGTATTGTACAAGAGTTTAAAAAAATTCAGTATGTATCTTAGGGGGTTTTTTGGTATGTTTGTTAACTTAGTTATGATTTTGTTCTTTTTCAGGATGTGGTAGATACACATCCTGGCCTCACGTTCCTGAAAGACGCTCCAGAATTCCACTCCCGGTACATCACCACGGTAGGCTGAGTCCTTTTTTGTCTTAATAAAACTCTTTTAAGTTTCCTTTTTGTCACTGCCTAGTATCTAAGCTTTTAGATCTTTATGTAGAATGGGCCATAATGATTATTTTAAATGGGAGGAAATAAAATTGAATTAATTATTTATATCTCATTCACTTCTTCTATGTGCCTAGTGCTTAAGAAGTCTCTTGTATACAAAATCTAAGTGATATACTCATTCTTTCTGGTCTCCATTAATATTGATACCCAGTTGATCTTTAGTATTTGCAAATAATACAAGAATTTTTCAACAGCCTTTTCCCCCAAAAAAAAAAAAGATGTTATCTAGAGTACCTCAAAATTAGAACTGAGATGATAATGAGAAATGAGTATTTATAATCAGAAAATAAATCATGTAAGAATTTAAAATAACATAATCACAGTCTCCTGTTTTGCAAGGTGTTCTCATTCCGTTTCTCATGCACAGCCTCATTCGATCAGTCACAGGCAGGGCATGCATTACGGGTGAGAGCTCACAGGCCTGCAGCTCACACTGCAGCCACACCAGGCGTTCTCTGCCCTAGCTCCCAGATTATCTGTGCAAGAATTCCACAGATGAACCTCAGGGCACACCTCACATTCACAGCCATACCCGGCTGATAACGATCCCCACCTCTGGTTCAGCTCTCCCAGTAAATAGGGCAGTCTCTTCCGAGGAAGACCCTCTCCTTCTTGGGGCACTTTTTGTTGGCTATGGATTGTTGGGTTCTGTTGAATTACAGAATACTACCACTATTTTTTCTCCTGTAGGAACTTCATTATTTCCTTTTACATTGATTCTCTGCTGACATAAAACTTTATAAGACTTCATTTGAACCATAAGATGTCACTGCCATCTAAGACTGTCTTAGAAGTTGTTTTTGCTTGTAACCACAACCCGACACTAAGCTACCTCTACCACAGTCATCCTGGCCCAGCTGGTCATCCTTGTTTCTCACGTGGATTCCCTCTAATTGGTCTCCCTGCTTATACCCTCATTGCCCTACAGCCTAGTCTCCACAGAGTTATTCTTTGAAAATGTAAGTCAGATCATGTCACTCCTCTGCTCAAACCCTCCAGTGTTTCCCCATCTCATTCAGAATGAAAGCCAAAGTTCTTGCCATTAT
>NW_011494956.1:15211034-15214064 GCF_000754665.1 Bison bison bison | reverse complement strand
TGCCTCAGGTGCTTTGTCTTTACTCTCTCCTCTGCCTGGAATGCTCTTCCTACAGATTGCTGCGTGACCCACTCCCTCACTTCATCCAGATGTGTGCTCAGACATTCCCTTCTTAATGAGACCTTCCCTGATCACCCTCTGCCTTCTTCAGCTATCTTCTCTCTCTGTCCCCTCCCTCTACTCTTCTTTTGTTTTGCTTTATTTTCCTTCTTAGTGCTATAACATCTGATATTTAAAATTTTTGTTTATTGTCCATGTCCTTCTCTATAACATAAACTCCATGAGAGGAGGGACTTCATCTATATTTAGATCCTGCTATATCTCTAATACCTGAAATAGGGCCTGGCACATAATAGATATACAGTAGGTATTTATTGAGTGAGTAAGTGAAGTTATTCATGTGTAGAATTAAGAACTCTACATGTAACCATGGTTTCAATCCCAATGAGAATTACCGGATTCTGATTGTTGACTGTTCTGTAAACTCAGGGCATATTAAAATTGAGTTGGCCAAAAAGTTTGTTCAGGCTTTTCTGTAAGATGTAACAGAAAAACCTGAACAAACTTTTTGGTCACTCAATAATGTATTAGAATCTCAAGAGATTGAAAAGATCTTGATAATCTATTCTAACATTCTGCCAATTCAGAAAATGCTCTGTATAGGAATCATTTGAATTTGTTCTTAGAGAAGATGTTAAAGATCAGAATTATGAAAGCACAAATTTTCCTTTGTACTCTTTCTAGTTTGGTATTTACTAAAGTATGATCTCCAGACCTATGATAGACTGGGATCATCTAGTGACCCCTGGTAGTTTTATGATTTCAGAATGAAAAGCCATGATACAGTTTTGTTTGCATGTAATTCACATTTTCTGAGAAATACTAGTATGTCAATCATTGACCAAGAAGAACTACATAGGGGGTACTCTTTCTACCCCCTTCTGATGCCTATGTCAGAAGCTTTCTCTATCTCCTTTATACTTTAATAAAACTTTATTACACACACACAAAAAAAAAAGAACTACATAGGTCAATTAACAGAATTCAGTTAATTTTCTGCTGACATATGCATGGTATTTGCATATTATTGTTTACTTTTTTAAATTTATACTTTATTGCTAGTATTATGCTACTTTAAAATCCCCTGTTCACAAAAATGAATCCAGTATAACTTGTTCACTTTGCTGCACAGAAGAAACTAACACAACATTGTAAACAATAAAAATTTTTTCAAGATGAATCCATTACTCAGAAGTTGTCATAAAAGTGTAAACTACTTATGATTAAATAGCGATAATGGGGCAGCTCGAAACAGCATCATAACATACGTAGTAAATTAGGTCCAACTGAGAACACAAAATGTGAATCTGTATATACTAAGATAAGTGTGACTGCTTGTTTGTGATAATCCCATACTAACATTGAAAACACCGAGGTGCCAATAAAAAAGTATCGCACTGAATAGAATTTTATTGGACTGATGGTCTGTTCTCCAGTGTCTCTTCTATTATGAAATTTGGTCAGATAATGACATGAAGTCATTGAAAATTTTGTACTATATCAAAGTACAGTGAATCTTTCTATAAAAAATACAAAATAAGCTTTCTAGTATGAAATTAATGTTCTTGCTAAAGGCATAATAGTAAGCACATTTAGAAAAGTGTCAGACTTTGCCCTGCTCATGGCAAAGACAGACAACAGTTTTTCCAAGAGACTCACAAAGATCAGTCAGAATTAATGACAAATGTCTCAAAAAACAAAAATTAATTTATCATCTGACCCTACTGAATATAATTTCAATGGCATACAGCATAGGATAATTAATAGATTTTGTTCACATGCTAGAGTTACTCAATTATTTCACTTTACAGTTGGAAGAAACTGCTGACAGCTTATGACTCAAGTATTAGCTTATGTGTGGCACATAAATGATGAAGAAAACTGGGCAACTTTTATTTTCCATTTATCAGTGAAAACCTGTGCTACAGGAGGAAAAGACTATATTTGTTTGTTTAGTTAATCTTAATTATTTTGTCAGCTGTTTTAGATTGGAAAGCTAGAATACCAACTATGCATATAGCAAATACCCAAAGTCACTCTTATTTCCAGAGAAGAGTTGACATTGAGTAATAAACCTTTTGATATTGAATGAAAATGGAAATTGGAAATACCTGCAAATTGTGACCCTTGAGTATGCATATTTGCATACCATGCAAAGAAATTACCAGTAAATAAGACTCTGCTTATCCTTATTGGCACATGCTGACTTTTGAGGAAAGAGGTAGGTTTTAAAATAAGCGATAAGATTGAAAATACTTTTCTGTAATATTGGTGCTGGCAGTAAAGATATTTCAGTGGCGCCTAGTAGAAGGGCCAGGCTTCTGGCACTCAGGTGTTCACCTGCATCCATGTCACCTACAAAGAGCAATCTCTGTAATTTCTGTGTCTGAGTTTGATCCCCTTGTCTAAAACTCTCTTGACAGAGCCACCAAACACATACTTCCATTCCTAAAAGTGTGAAAAGTATCAGTCACTCAGTCTTGTAACCAACTCTGTGCAACCTCATGGACTATAGCCTACCAGGCTCTTCTGTCCATGGAATTCACCAGGCAAGAATAGTGGAGTGGGTAGCCATTCACTTCTCCAGGGGATCTTCCCAACCTAGGGATTGAACCCAGGTCTCCTGCCTCCAGGCAGATTCTTTACGGTCTGAGCCACCAGGGAAGTCCCCTTCCATTCCTGGTGATCTAAAATTGTGAATTAGAAATTTACAGCCACTATGGAGATCAGCGTGGAGATTCCTTAAAAAACTGGAAATAGAACTGCCTTATGATCCAGCAATCCCACTGCTGGGCATACACACTGAGGAAACCAGAAGGGAAAGAGACACGTGTACCCCAATGTTCATCGCAGCACTGTTTATAATAGCCAGGACATGGAAGCAACCTAGATGTCCATCAGCAGATGAATGGATAAGAAAGCTGTGGTACATATACACAATGGAGTATTACTCAGCCATTCAAAAGAATA
>NW_011494956.1:15194697-15210892 GCF_000754665.1 Bison bison bison | reverse complement strand
AGAGACACTGATGTATAGAAAAGTCTTATGGACTCTGTGGGAGAGGGAGAGGGTGGGAAGATTTGGGAGAATGGCATTGAAACATGTAAAATATCATGTAAGAAACGAGTTGCCAGTCCAGGTTCGATGCACGATACTGGATGCTTGGGGCTAGTGCACTGGGACGACCCAGAGGGATGGTATGGGGAGGGAGGAGGGAGGAGGGTTCAGGATGGGGAGCACATGTATACCTGTGATGGATTCATTTTGATATTTGGCAAAACTAATACAATTATGTAAAGTTTAAAAATAAAATAAAATTAAAAAAAAAAAAAAAGAAATTTCCAATTGAGTAGATATAAAGAAAACTGATTTATAATTCAAATTGTCAAGTTGACTAGAGATCCCCTGGTAAAAAATTATCCAATTTCATTTCTGTCATTGGTAGTATGTAGTTATTCTTACTGCTATTAATTTTTACATTTTTTTATATTTTTATATATTTCTTAATTTCTCTTAAAAACCTAAAACTGGTAGACCAAAAGTTAGGGGGGAAAAACTGCAATTCGTGTAGAACCAGCAACTACATGCTCTTACCACTAGATGGTGCCCCTCCCTTGGTAAGTTAAAATGCTGAATCAGTATTGTGGAACCCAGTAAATGTGCTGATATAGTGGGGCCACTGAATAAGGAGAGTTAGGCTATGGAGAATGGTATACATGTTCAGTTTTTTACAGTACAAGGCAAGTAACTTATCAGATGCTAAAAATAGGAAATTACTTGATATTCAAAATGTTGACAAATTTTAAAAATTCTGTCAGAACAAAAAATGAAAAAATAATAAAATAAGCAAAAATACAGACTCAAGTTTTATACTTTTAAGTATAACATAGTACCTCCATAAGTAATATAAAATATTTAAGTAGTATATATATAAAATTTAGGTAGATAGGAAACTTAGACTTTAAGATAATTTTATATTCACAATCAAGAAATAAGGACAAAATCTAACAATGTACAAAAAGAAAAGTTTGGTGTAATAATATGTGTTGTAATTGACTTTAACTTGAGAAAAGGAACATGGAACTATGATAAAAGATATTCTTAATTTTTATTTTCATATATATATATATATATACACACATATATAATTTCTGGCCTAAAATCCTCTATTTTCTGCCCTGAAGCACCTCATTCAGAGTCTGAGTGGAGCCAGTAGAGAACTTATAAACATCAGCTAGTCCCTGCTCCCACCCAACATAGGAATCCTGTGAGTTTCTGCGTAAATAACTTGGTGAGAAGTAACTTCGCTACTTCATACAACCCATTGCTTAATAGGGCTAATTTTAGGAAACTCTTATTTACATTGAAGCATTTCTATCCAGTAGTTCCAGTAGTTCCAGTTCTAGTTCTACACTATGATGCAATACGAAGCCAATCAACGTCTTCCACCTGAGAGCCCTTCAGATCGTGATCACACCTACACTCTAGTCCAGTAGTATCTTTCACAATAATTTTATATACAGTTCCCTGTTTTATATTTTCTGTGTATCTTATATGTAGCCTATCAATAAATCATAGACAACAGTACTGATTTATGTAAAATATTAATTACTTCCCTAGGTTACATCCATCTGCTGTTCAAAACTCTGAAGAGTTTATTCAGTTAGCTAGCTATGAATCCAACGCATATGTCTCTATCACAAATACAACTCAGAAGTCTTTGTTATACAGCTTTCCAACCTCATTAATTTATCAAGCAATTTTCCAAAGAAGACACACAGATGGCCAACAGGTACATGAAAAGATGTTCAACACTACTAATCATCAGGGAAATTCAAATCAAAACTAAAGTAAGATATCACCTCACACTTGTTAGAATGGCTTTCATCAAAAAGACAAGAAATAACAAAGATGTGGAGAAAAGAATGTAAATTGGTGCAACCAATGGAAGTTCCTCAAATAAAATAGAGCTAATTCAGCAATTCTGCTTCTGGGTATTCATCCAAAGAAAACAGAAACACTAACGTGAAAAGACACATGCACGCCTGTGTTTACTATGGCCTTATTTACAATGGCCAATATATGGAAACAAGCTAAATGTTCATTAACAGATGAATGGATACGGAAGATGTGGGCTTCCCTGACAGCTCAGTTGGTAAAGAATCTGCCTGCAATTCAGGAGACCTGGTTAGATTGCTGGGTTGGGAAGATCCGCTGGAGAAGAGATAGGCTACCCACTCCAGTATTCTTGGGCTTCCCTTGTGGCTCAGCTGATTAAGAATCTGCCCACAATGCAGGAGACTTGGGTTCAGTCCCTGGGTTGGGAAGATCCCCTGGAGAAGGGAAAGGCTACCCACTCCAGTATTCTGGCCTGGAGAATTCAGTGGACTGCATAGTCAATGGGGTTGCAAAGAGTCAGACACAACTGAAAATTACTGAGTAAATCTTAAAATTTCACAAGAAAAAAAATTCTGTAACCATAGTGATGTATGTTAAGTAGACATTGTGGTGATCATTTCACAATATATATGTTCATTCGCTTCAGGCATGTCCAGCTCTTTGCGACCCCATGGACCTTAACCCACCAGACTCCTCTATCCATGGAATTTTCCCAGCAAGAATACTGGAGTGGATTGCCATGCCATCCTCCAGGGGATTTTCTTGACCCAGGAATTGAACCTGTGTCTCCTGCATTGCATGTGGATTCTTTACCTGCTGAGCCATCGGGGAAGCCCTTCACAATATATACAAATATTAAATCATTAGTATGCCAAAAACTACTGTATGTTAATTATACCTCAGTTTTTCTTAAATTATCATGTAGTTATTGACCACCTGTTGATATAGGCAGAGCAATGTATCAGGCACTGGGATGCACGTGAAAAAAGACCAGGTGCCTTAGACTTTGGAGGTGGTGAGAGTCAGGTGTACCTGTGTCTAGAACATAACCACAGGATGACTGAAGGAGCACAGACATGGGTGACGTCAGGAGCACAGAAGACAGCTCAGCCCAAGTCCCTGTTCTGGGGCTTCCTATGGGAATCACTCTTTGTCAAAGAGTCCAGAAACAGAATAGTTGTTTAGTTTAGGATAGATGTCTAAATGTCTTCCCCTTTTTGTTCTTTATGCACTAAAATAGCCTTTTTATAGGGATCTAATCTCTTCTATGGGCTTCCCTGGTGGCTCAGAGGTTAAAGCCTCTGCCTACAATGCCGGAGACCTGGGTTCAACCAAGGATACAGAATTTCCATATCCTTAGATAATCAAAATCAAAGCCAGTATACCAAAAACAAAAACAAAAACCTTGTTTAATTGCTTTTCTCACCCTTGCTTCTTTTTGGAGAAAATGAAAAAAAACAAAAAACAAAAAAACTACCAGGTCAAGGGCAAATTAAATGGGTGGGAATAAGTCAGGTAAAATGCAAAGAATGCACCGTGGCCTCCTACCTCCACCACAGCACATACATCCTCAATTTCAGACACACTTGCCAACCTTCCTCCTCCTCTTTCATCTTGTCCTGGTCTTCTCCAGAGTTTCACCTTTGTTAAGCTTACTAAAACCCAGTTAGTAACAAAATTGTTCATGCCCAAGTCAGGACTTGGTATATAAATTATCCCAAATGTATCTGAGTTTCCAGAGTCTGTAAGTCTTCAAAACACCAATGGATAAGGCTATACTAACTGGAATAATGCCCTCTTGAATCATACCACGTTGGCAGCCTTTCTTCTGACCCAGTAATTGTTAAGCCAACCCAGTGCATACTTCTCACCTCTTGTGCTTTCCAAAAACACCTAGCCCAACAGGCACTGCTTGAGTCAGGCATCACTGTATGAGAGGTTAAAAAAAAAAAAAAAGTGACATGTAGGCACCTAGGAAATGCAGACTTGTGAGCAAAGAATCTTTTTATTCTTAGAATTATAAGGGCAGATGTAAAGTATATGGATGTAGATTTTTAAACATTTTTACTAGAAATGACACTGGATATAATCACAAAACTTGCTTGGTTCAAAGAATATTCATAAGATGGCCTTTGATAACATAATAGGTATCTTTAATGTTTTTATTTGGTTTTGTTTTCCTTCTGGAACCAGGTTATTCAGAGAATATTCTACACAGTCAACAGATCTTGGAGTGGAAAAATTACAGCAACAGAGATAAGAAAAAGCAACTTTTTGCAAGTATGCCTCTCATTGAAATTTATATTTAAGGAGCAATTTAAATGACAATCTTACTTCATTTAACAAATATTTGAGTGCTCATTATGTGCAAAGCCCTATTATGTGCAAAGTCACTCTTTTCAGTTATTAAGCAGTTATCAGCTACCTGGGATGTGTTGGGAGAACAAAGATGAGTAACAAGAGATTTTCACATCAGGGCATGCACTGTGGAACAAAAGAGAAAAGCATACAGACAGCCACACCTGACGAAAAATTCCACAGAAATGTGTCATAAATATGCAGTGAAGGCTTCACAGTAGGACTGGCATGTGATCTTGACCTTGAAGATATCAAGTGTTTACAAGATTAAAAAATTAAAAGAAAAGGGGATTCCAGATAGAGCAAGCAGCCTAAGCAAAGGCCCAGAAGTATGAAAATGTCATGTTCAGGAACTGCAGGACAGTCTTAAGTGGCCACAGGCTCCAAGGAGAGAGTGATCAGTGACCAGTGATGAGGCCTGAGGGGTGAGACGGGGCCAGGTTGGGAAGAGCCTGGCAAAACAAATGGAGGAGTTTCAACTTGTTCCTTTGAGCAATGACGCTTTATCCAGCTCCTGCTGGAGAAAAATACTGAAAATTCCTTTTAAGAAAGAATGTATTTCATTCAATTATTTTTTTTTTACCAAATGAGAAAGTATTGATCACTAGTGGGTGCCTTTTACCGAGGCAGTCTTCATGCTTGATTGTTCAAGCATTTCTACTAACTTAAAGAAAGCAGAATTGGTCACACTTGAAATGAAATGTTTTATTTTAAATAAATCATACTAAATGAAATTTGGGTGAATAATACAACCTTGTTTACACTCTTATTTTTTTCCCATCTTTATCTGGGACAGACAAAATTGGCAAAATTACCAGTCTGTAATAGATATGCAAACATTTCTTATTCTAATAAATGAAAAGTCATCATTACAGTCATTATTAATATTTACTAAACATCTGGTTTTTGCCTGGGCTCTCAGGAGGTTACATGGGGATGGGTTGAGATGGCAAGAATTCCATTGAAAAAAGGCCTTACACCTGAAGAATGATAATCCTAACATTCCTGATGCATATTAAGTTTGTATTTCTAGATCATTATTATAATCCAGATTTTTCTTACTTACAATAACATTTGAGGCAAATATGGTTCAATGACTTGGATAAGATCATACAGCTACTAAGTAACTGAACTGGAAATAGAGCTCAAGTGTCCTGCTTCCCTCTTTTCTTCCCTAACGCTCTCTTTAGTTTGCCTCTTAGTACCTGAATGTATGCACATAAAATGTTCAAATAATATAAACGTATAAAATAATAACCAGAAGTCACTATTTATCTCTTTATCCTGCCATTTCACTCCTTTTACCAGAGGGAACCCATATTATCTGTGGTTTTATTCCTTTTTATGCATGTGTATGGAGTATATATGTATGGCGTATTTATTTAGTTTTGTTCTAGATGGCTGCTTTTTATGAATTTTTTTTAATATGTGAGACCACACATATTCTGTTAACTTTTTTTAACTTAACAGTATGTCTTGATGTTTTTTTATTTCGATCAATATAACTCTATCTCATTCTTTTAACTACTGCATAATCTGTGGCATGGCTATGCTGTAATTACATACATATTGAAGATGTTCAAGTCGTTTTCATATTCTCCCTATTAGAGTAATACAGCGAACACCCTTACACTTTTCTCTTGTGTCCATATGAGTATGAATCTCTCTAAAATAGACTACTGGAAGGAAAATCCTGGATCAGATGGTGTGTGCATTTTCAGTTTCATAGATCCTGCCAAGTTACCTTCCTAAACGCCTGCACTAATGCATACTTAAATTTACATACTCCCACCAGCAGAAGTGATTCATTTTTTTCATTTTATAACAATCCAGTAGATGAAAATGAGAGCCCCCCTGCTTCTCAAGATTTGTTTTATTGTACATATTCTGTTTTATACATTAACGATCATTGTATAAAAACATTACAAGCAAGTTTGGAAAACAGAAGAGAAGGCATATTTTAGCACCCTAATAAAACTAATATTTTTATGTGTACTTCTAGTCGTATTCACATGCATATTGGATTTAGAATTTAATGTAGTTCTTAGTGTGTATAATCGTATATCCTGTATTTTGCACTTAGCATGTCATGATTTTCCTTTGTTTCTATGCAGACTTTATAATTTTTACTGGCTGTAAAATCTTTCATTGAGTCTCTTTTACCATAATTTCATAATTTATCTTGTTTTCAATTTGCCAAATTATTTTGGATTTCCAGTATTCACATTTTAGAAAATGAATCTTATCAAAGTAATACATTTTCATTATGAAATATTAATAGTTATTTTTCTTATAATGCTTTTCACCTTGGATTCCATTTTATTTTCTAATATTGACATGCTTTCTTTTTAAGATTTAGCTAGTATATATTCAGCAGCAACAGCAGTATATATTTTAACCTTACTTTAAAATTTTAAGTTCAGTTCAGTCATTCAGTCATGTCTGACTCTTTGCGACTCCATGGACTGCAGCACACCAGGCTTCCCTATCTGTCACCAGCTCCTGGAGCCTGCTCAAGCTCATGTCCATCAAGTTGGTGATACCATCCAAACATCTCATCCTCTGTCAGACTTATCTCTTATGGACAACATATACCTAGATCTGCTTGTTGGATTTGAGTTTTATTCTCAATCTGAAAATCTTTTAACAGGGAGATTGACCTCTTTGCCTTTATTGTGACTGTTGATATGGCAGTGGTTTAGTCGCTAAGTTGTGTCTGACTCTTGCAACCCATGAACTATAGCCTGCCAGGCTCCTCTGTCCATGGGAATCTGCAGGCAAGAATACTGGAGTGGGTTGCCATTTCCTTCTCCAGGGGATCCTCTCCATCCAGAACTGAACCTGGGTCTCCTTCATTGCAGGCAGATTCTTTACTGACTGAGCTATGAGGGAAGTCCCGACTATTGATTTATCTGATCTTATTTCTGTCATCTCACTTTGTTTTTTCTATTTCCTGAGTTTCCTTATGGTTTATCTTTTTTTGTTTTTTCTGAATCTTTCTAAAAAGGTCTGCATATATCTCTGGCCACTTATGTGATAATTTGACTGATAATAAGAATTCTGAACTCAAAAATGATTGGTTTTGGTGTTTATCCTAGGGGCACACAGGGAGTCAAGAGAGACCCAGATAATATTTCTAGTTCAGGGCCCTGCAGCTCTACCCCCATGCCTTTTGTACCAGGCTGCCCCACACTATCACAGAGGTATACATGAGTCACCTTTCTGGTAAACTTTATGCCATTACAAAGCCAAACCCTGCCAGTGGATGCCCACTCTTCATAACAGAATAGATACAAGACCACTTGTCGTAAAATTAAAAAGTTAAAAGCAGTGTCAGTTTACAGTCGTGTAACTAAAAGTCTGTTGTCTGATTGTCCTGTGCTTCCTAGTCGGGGGACCTCTGATAGGCTGCAGTTCTCTTGGTGATAGTTCTCCCCTTTCCCTGTTTTTGAATCCTTCATATTCTTTGCTAAAAATAGTACAGAGTTCATAAATGCTTGCAGATTGGTCAATTGATTAAAAGATAGGATGATGTTGCCTAGTAAATTTCCTGGTTTGGTACCAAAACCAAAATTTTTAATTCAGTTTAGAATAAAAATGTACTAGAATCTGAATAATGGCCAAAGCTGGGTCTCCATATTTTTAAAATAAAATAATCCTTTTATTCATACCATTTCAGACTCTAGCCCTTTTGGAAGAAGAGGAAGATATAAACCAAATCACAGATTACTTCTCCTATGAACACTTCTATGTTATTTATTGTAAATTCTGGGAACTAGATAGTGATCATGACCTCTACATCAGCCAGGCCGATCTATCTCGATACAATGACCAGGGTGAGTGTTTCTGTGGATATTGACTTAGCTATTTTGAAGGAGACAAGAGTTAAATTGTGCTCACTCATTATGGGGAATTCCCAGTTCTTAAATTATGTATCTAATCAAATCCTCTTGAAAAGGCCAAGAATTTTAAAGTGGAAATGAGTGAAGATACTAATTTTTTATCTAGAAACCAGGTTTAGGAGAAGGGGTTTGAAGGTAAGTAAGAAATTAGAGTATTGGTTTTGATGAATGGATGAGTCTTTATAGTGATGCTGGTTTTCTCCTGATGAATTCAATAAGAACCACATCTATGTAAAGTTTATTTGAAAGAAAATTATATACACCTTTATAAATTCTCAATTTACACTATTTATAAACAGCTAAGGATGAAAGTGATGTTTCCAACTTGCCAGTGCTTTCAAGGATTCATAAAACTTTTTGGAATTTAGCTCTAGAAAACATAGTTTCTCTGCAGATGAATTTGGTGTGCTTTCTTTTGCCAGAAAACAAAAAATTATATATCACATGATACTACCCTTTTTACTTCATTTTGACCAGTAGTAAACTTAGAACCTATTATCTGCTGATTGCATATTCTTAACTAAGCACCAAGATACCTTGATTCATTCTTCTCTCATAAGATTGTCCCTATTTATAAGCCTTTATCCGTTTAGATGTAGCAAAGTACAAATCTTAAATAAATGCTTTGTTTCTGTTATTTAGTGTATCTATGACTACTAGTATATATCTTAAGAAAAGGTTCATTCTACATGTCAATATTCAGACCTTTCCATGTTTAGCAGAATTCTAGTTCACAAAAGTTCACATGCCAACCAAGCATCAAGAGGAAATACTAAATCATACTTATTGATAAAAAATCATTTTAGTACTATATCTGTCCTTCTTTAAGTACAGGTAGGTGTGCCTCATTTTAATTCACTTTGCTTTATTACACTTTGCAAATAGAGCTTTTTTTTTAGAAATTGAACGTTTGTAGCAACCCTGCATTGAGCAAGTCTCGTCAGTGCCATTTTTCCAACAGCATTTGTGCATTTTGTGTCTTTGTCACATTTTGGTAATTCTTACAATATGTCAAAATTTTATTGATTTATTGATATATAACATTATATTTGTTATGATGATCTGTGGTCAGTGATCTTTGATGTTACTATTGTAATTGTTTTGGGGTGCCATGAACCACACCTAGGTGACAGCAAGCTTAATTGATAACTGCTGTTGGTGTTCTGAGTGCTTCACCAACCAAGTCTTCCCTGTCTCTCTCTCCCTCTCCTCGGGGCTCCCTATTCCCTGAGACCCAGCAATATTGAAATCAGGCCAGTTAATACATACCATTAATACGACAATGGTCTCTAAGTGTTCAGGTAAAGTGGCACATCTCTGACTTCAAATCAAAAGCTAGAAACTTAGAGGGGAAGGCATGTTGAAAGCTAGGATAGGCTGAAAGCTAGGCTTTTTGTGCCAGTTAGCCAAGTTGTGAATGAAAAGTTCTTGAAGAAAATTAAAAGTGCTATTCCAGTGAACACATGAATAAGAAAGTGAAGCAGGGAATTCCCTGCTGATCCAGCAGTTAAGACTCCACACTTTCACTGCCGAGGGGCCAGGTTCAATCCCTGGCCAGGAAACTAAGCTCCCACAGGTTGTGTGATGCAGCCAAAAAAGAAGAAGAAAGTGAAATACTTTGTTTGCTGATATGTAGAAAATTTTAGTAGCCTGGATAGAAGACCACACCGGCCACAACATTCCCTGAAGCCAGATTCTAATCCAGAGCAAGGTTGCCTTCAACTCTGTGAAGGCTGAGAGAAGTGAGGAAGTTACAGGAGAAAAGTTTGAAACTAGCAGAAATCGGTTCATGAGGTTTAAGGAAAGAAGCTATCTCTATAATATGAAAGTGCAAGGTGAAACAACAAGTTTCTAGAAGATCTAGCTAAGATCATGAAAGTGGCTACACTAAACATCAGATTTTCAATGTAGACAAAACAGCCTTCTGTTGAAAGAAGATGCCATCTAGGACTTTGATTTCTAGAGAGAAGTCAGTGCCTGGCTTCAAACCTTCAAAGGACAGGCTGACTGTCTTTTTAGGGGTTAATGCAGTGCAGGTAGTGACTTTAAAGTGAAAACAGTGCTTATTTACCATTCCAAAGATCCAAAGGCCCTTAAGAATTATGCTAAATCTCTTTATGCCTGCACTTTGCAAGTGGAACAACAAAGCCTAAATGACAGCACGCCTGTTTACAACATGGTTTTCTGAATATATTAAGCCCACTGTTGAGACCTACTGCTCAGAAAAAAAAAAAGATTCAAAATATGACCCTGATTGACAACGCACCTGGTCACTCAAGAGCTCTGATGGAGATTGTACAATGAGATTAATGTACTTTAAATGCCTACTGACACAATATCCACTCTGCACTTAATGGATCAAAGAGTAACTTCAACTTTCAAGTCTTATTCAAGAAATATATTTCATAAGGGTATAGCTACCATAGGTTATGATTCCTCTGATGGATCTGGGCAAAGTCCATTGAAAACCTTCTCTAAAGGATCACCATTCTAGATGCCCTTAAGACCATTCATGATTCATGAGGGCAGAATATCAACATGAACAGGAATTTAGAAGTCAATTCCAATTCTCAGGCATGTTTTTGAGGGGTTCAAGACTTCAGTGGAGGAAGCAACTGCAGATACGGTAAAAATAGCAAGAGAACTTTAGAATTAGAGGAGGAGCCTGAAGATGTGACTGAATCATTATAATCCCATAATAAAATTTTAACAGATAAGGAGTTGCTGCTTATGGATGAGCAAAGAGAGCAGTTTCTTGAGATGGAATCTACTCCTGGCAAAGACAGTATGAAGATTGTTGAAATGACAACAAAGGATTTAGAATATTAAATGAACTTAATTGATAAAGCAGCAGCAAGGTTTGAGAAGATTGTCTCCAATTTTGAAAGAATTTCTGCTATGGGTAAAATGCTGTCAAACTACATTGCACATAACAGAGAAATCATTTGTGAAAGGAAGAGTCGATCTTTGTGGCAAATTTCATTGTAGTCTTAAGAAATTGCCAAAGCCACCCCAGCCTTCAACAACCATCACCCTGATCAGTCAGCAGCCATCAACATTGGTGGTGGCAAGACCCTCCACCAACAAAAAGACTACAGTTTGCTAAAGGCTCAGATGATTGTTAGCATTTTTTTTTAGCAATAAAATATTTTTATATACATTGGTTTTTTAAAGACATAACTGCTGTTTAACACATAATAGACTATAGTATAGTACAAATATAACATATGCACTGGGAAACCAAAAAATTCATATGACTCACTTTATTGTGATATTCACTGTATTGAGGTGACCTGGAACTGAACCCACAGTATCTCTGTGTTATGCCTATAGTCATACCTTCCTATTACAAGCATAGTATAAAGATGGAGATATTTATAGGGGTATTGGATCAGCTGTATTAGCTATGCACTTTTTGATCATCAGTGGCCAGATCATCTGTATAATGTGAGCTAACCTCCAGAGATCACACAAAACCCTATGGGCTCTAAAGCACCTTTTCTGGCTGTCATAAACGTAGTTCTCATTAACCCCTAAAATATTGTATATACACATATAGTTACTCATTAGAGGCATGTTAAAGGAATGAAGTCCAGAAAAGCAGGCGTTTTGGCCTGCACAACGAAGGGGCCACTGAAACTCTGTGTAATTGCCTACCCACCAACCTGTCCTTAATGGGACAACATGATCTGCAGTTTTAGGAAGTTAAACCTTCCAAATCTAAAGAAAGACTTCAGAAATAAATATCTCTGCCTTTCCTATGTAGCTGCCTTTTGTTCTATTTTCCTCTATTTTCAAATTATTAACCCCATAAACCAGTGCTCAACAAACTGCTGCTGCTGCTACTAAGTCGCTTCAGGCGTGTCCAACTCTGTGCGACCCCATAGACGGCAGCCCACCAGGCTCCCCTGTCCCTGGGATTCTCCAGGCAAGAACACTGGAGTGGGTTGCCATTTCCTTCTCCAATGCATGAAAGTGAAAAGTGAAAGTGAAGTTGCTCAGTCGTGTTCGACTCTTAGCGACCCCATGGACTGCAGCCTACCAGGCTCCTCTGTCCATGGGATTTTCCAGGCAAGAGTACTGGAGTGGGGTGCCATTGCCTTCTCCGCAACAAACTCTAGAGGGCCCTTATACAGCCTTTGGTATGTGTCTAGGAGGGGCTGTGCTGACATTCATTTTCTTAACATTCTTCAACCAAAGTAATGAACCTTTATGTTGACTGTACCCAACGCCACACAGAAGAGTTAGATGCTGGTAGCTGCTCTCTAATGACCTCATCACTGGTTTTGAAATTGTAGTGTGCACACCATTGGCGAGGCGTTTGTTAAAAGAACAGATTCCTGTCCTCACCACATCCCTAGGTCTGAGATCCATTGTTACCTCCTTTTTTGTGACTAATGCTTTTGGTTACTTTGAACTCACAGTGAGGTACACCGATACAGATTACTAGGATCTGTCATCAAATGCGACATACTATCTTAAGATAGAATCATCTCTCTCTGAATAAAATTTACTGATGGAATTTAAAATTGTATATCATGTTATATCCTGGAATTTTAAAGGATACGAATGTAAGAAAAGTATTTTGTGGTTTGTTTTTGGTACCTTTTCTAAAATTCTACCTGAAAAACATTCTCCGTTGTTTGACTCAAACCCCCAACAATCAGTTTCCCCTTGAATTTAATGCTAGGATGAAATCTGTCTTGTTTTAGAGGAAATGTTGTCTTGTCTTGTTGGATAACAAGATCAATATAAATTTTGTACATTTTTGTCTCCGTTGTCAGGATATTCAGAACCAATTTGGTGCCCAACTGTATTAATGTATTTGAGCTGTCAGATACATCAATTTGCGTGTTCTTTTTTAAATGATTGATAGACCAAGCTATCTCAAATTACTTCTTTCAAAAAGTATCAATTGTACATAAAAAGTAAAAATTCAACTACTCGTATTCTTATCATGGAAGATTATTAAGTTTAACCTTGTGGCTACTTGAAAATAAATTTGCCAAAAATGGTACCTTTTGGAGCATGTTTTAACTAGCTTTGTACTTTTTATTTATGTTTAGCTTCATCAAACAGGATTATTGAAAGAATATTCTCTGGGGCAGTAACAAGGTAAGAAAAACCATCTGAGTTTTAAAATGAACTACAGGTAATACTTTAGCAATGTCCTTTTAGCAAGGCTTCCTGCATAATTTGTCAGTGCTGTAGGTTAGATAATACCCTACAAAATATGCAGTGTGGCTTCATATAAGATGGCAGTAATACTTTAATATACAGGATTCTCCAGGCCAGAATACTGGAGTGGGTAGCCTTTCCTTTCTCCAGGGGATCTTCCCAACCCAAGGATCGAACTCAGGTCTCCCATATTGCAAGCGGATTCTTTACCAGCTAAGCCACATGGGAAGCCCAAGAATACTGGAGTGGGTAGCCTATCCCTTCTCCAGCAGATCTTCCCGACCCAGGAATCAAACCGGGGTCTCCTGTATTACAGGCGGATTCTTTACCAACTGAGGTGTCAGGGAAGCCCTGTTTATCTAAGTACAGGTAACAGTATTTGACCTGATTTGTATTCAAATTAGAAACCAGAGTTCCTTCAAATCTGCAAATGCTTCTAATTTCATCCTCGAGGCATTTGAAAATAAGATAGGCAATGAAAGAGGTTGCCCTTTGTGAGATTTCCAGCGTTCTGTGTGTTGTTGTTGTTTTTTAACTTAATTTCCAAAGAAATATTACTTTATTCCTTAAGTCTGTCATCCTGCTAAATTTAGAAAAGTAATTGATTTTTAGGAAACTTTGTAACCATGTGTTTTCTTCAGGGGAAAAACAGTACAGAAAGAGGGACGAATGAGCTATGCAGATTTTGTTTGGTTTTTGATCTCTGAGGAAGACAAAAGGAACCCCACCAGGTATGACTTCTGAGTTTCTTTTGCCCAGATGTTAAACAAATGAACAAAGTTTGAAAAATTCATGATGAATATCTAGTGAATGCCAGGTTAACTAGGGGTGCCAGGATGGGTTAGACTTCGTCTCTGCCCTCAGACTGAGCCCACAGTCACAGTGTATCAGAACGAGTGCTCTTACCCCCAGAAACAAAGGTGGAGTGACGTGGGAGCTGTCTCTGAAGGACAGCAAGCATTTATATGAAATATGGGAATAGATAACTGTGAATTTTTGTTGTTTCCTGATCTTCCTGGTTTAGTAGTAAACTGGAGAACATGCCCTCACTCTGCCAGTAAGAATCATCTCTCTGTTTCTTTGGCATTCCTTGATTGGTAGCTCTGAGTTTATGTACCTGTTTCTTAGACATCTATAACACTGTGTTACACAAGCTAGGAATAAAAAGAAAACAAGAGGGATGCAAAAATCTATGTCCCTTTCTTTTTATACCTGTCTTGTGTAACACAGTCCCCTGCACATAGCTTATGCTCAGGACCAAGGCGGGGGAGCCCATAGTCCCTGATGCTGCTTGCTAGCATCACTGACTCGGCTGTCTGCACATTAATTCAAAAAGTTATCTAAATGTTAGATATATGGTTTGGAAATAATTGAAATAGAAATGAAACTGATTTATTTCATGGGCAGCATGTATATTAAATAACTTTGTTGTCCATTTCAAAGATAGTAATTTATTATTCATTATATACAAATTAGAAAACATGGATAAAGCAGAAGAAAATAAATTTTAATAATAATTTTAATACTAATAATTCTACCACTCAGAAAAAGACACTATTAAAAGTTGGAATGTGTTGGACAGTGCTTTTCATATAAACTTTTATATATTCTTTGGGTATTTAGATTAATTTATTCTCCTAAATATCCCCTAGTAGTTTTAGCTAAACAGTTGTAATAATCCGCTGTGCATGCATGCATGCTGAGTCACTTTAGTCATGTCTGACTGTGCGACTCCATGGACTGTAGCCTTCCAGGCTCCTCTGTCCATGGGATTCTCCAGCCAAGGATCCTGGAGTGGGTTGCCGTGCCCTCCTCCAGGGGATCTTCCCGACCCAGGGATCAAACCCGCATCTCCTGCATTGTCAGGCACACTGTTTACCACGAATGCCACCTGGGAAGCCCAACATCCACTATACTTTTCCTTAAAATAAATTCCCCAGAAAAGGAATCACTAAATTAAAGGGCATAGATATTAAGGGCTTTTATAAAAACTATTAAACTTATTTTCAGAATGTATTTTCATTTTATACTTTCATCAACAAAGTATTGAGTGTATTTCCTATAACCCTTATTCACACTAAGTATCTTCCTCTTTAAGAATCTTTCCCATTTGATAAGTAATAAATTCAGCATTATCTTACATTGCATTTCTTTCATTACTAGAGAGGCAGAAGTTTTTTCATACATTTTTCACCATTTTTATTTCATCTAAGGTGACTTGCCTTTTTGTGTCTTTTGCTCATTTCTGCTGGACTAATTTTTTAAGTTTATTGTTCTATCACAAATACACATTAAATATTAAAAACTTTAAATATATACATTCAGAAACCTTAATATAAAATTTATCTGTAATTCTTTGACCCATAGCTAACATTTTGGTATGTTACCTCCTACCTCATCCTCATCCCCCTCCTTTCTCTTCCTTTCCCTCCTCCTTTCACCCTCCTCCTCCTCTCTCTGCACCAAATGACACAGTATACTAAATGGTATCATATTATACAATTTTGTGACACATTTCTTCACATAACAGTTTATTTCTATGCCAGTAAGTGTGCTTGTTTATATTATTAATCCATTTTTTGAATGCTTCAGTTCAGTTCAGTCGCTCAGTCATGTCTGACTCTTTGCGACCCCATGGACTGCAGCATGCCAGGCCTCCCTCCATCACCAACTCCCAGAGTTTACTCAAAGTCGTGTCCATTGAGTCGGTGATGCCATCCAACCATCTCATCCTCTGCCATCCCTTTCTCCTCCCGCCTTCAATCTTTCCCAGCATCAGGGTCTTTTCCAGTAAGTCGGTTCTTCACATCAGGTGGCCAAAGTACTGGAGTTTCAGCTTCAGCATCAGTTCTTCCAATGAATATTCAGGACTGATT
>NW_011494956.1:15183590-15194597 GCF_000754665.1 Bison bison bison | reverse complement strand
AGACTCTTCAAGAGTCTTCTCCAACACCACAGTTCAAAAGCATCAATTCTTCAGCACTCAGCTTTCTTTATAGTCCAACTCTCACATCCATACATGACTACTGGAAAAACCTTAGGTGGTTTTAATTATCTAAATCCTCAAAGCTTTGAAAGCTGTGCATTTTTCTGTTTCTTGCCTTTGGGGTGTTCTTAATTAACCCTCTTAATCTTTTACCTTTCATATTTACTTACTTATAAAAAAGCTTTCCTCAAATACTTCCCATCTTTTCCTTCTGTTATTCCATAAGAACAAATGACATAAATGATAGAAATTATAATAAAGAAGCTTTATATAACAAACATGAATATATACTTGTTTGCCTTCTATCAGCTTCTTTAAAAAACATAAATTATATACAATAATGATTAGAACACTGTATTATTGGGTTTGTAATATAGAGAGATAATAGCACAAAAAAGAGGGATGAGGCAATCGAGTTATATGAGTAACACTTCAGTATCTCACAGGAATTAAGTATCAGTTTGAAATAATTCTAAGAAGTTGAAATGTATATGGTAAGCTCTAGAGGAACCACTGGCGACCCACTCCAGTACTCTTGCCTGGAAACTCTCATGGGCGGAGGAGCCTGGTGGGCTGCAGTCCATGGGGTCGCTAAGAGTCGGACATGACTGAGCGACTTCACTTTCACTTTTCACTTTCCTGCATTGGAGAAGGAAATGGCAACCCACTCCAGTGTTCTTGCCTGGAGAATCCCAGGGATGGGGGAGCCTGGTGGGCTGCCATCTATGGGGTCACACAGAGTTGGACACGACTGACATGACTTAGCAGCAGCAGCTAGAGGAACGGGAAGGAAATTAACTCAAGAATACATAGTAAAAAAATTGTTAAAAGAGTTAAAGTGTTCCACTTAGAAAATACTCACTTAAATGTAAAAGAAAGCAATAAAGGAAGAATAGAGGAAAAACTCCAAGACACTTAAAAAACAAAAATTAAAATGACAGACATAAGTCCAACTATAACAGTAATAACATTAAATGTGAATGGATTAATCATTCCATCAAAGCAGAGATTTTCAGGCTGGATCAAAAAAAAACTTTTTTTGATACAATTCTTTACTGTTTATATGAGACACATACTAAGTTTAAAGATACAAGAAGGGTAAGAAAGGAGGAGAAAGGGTCAAGATATGTAATGCAAACAACAACCATAAGAAACCTGGAGTGGCCATATAAATATCAGAGGACTTAGAGTTCAGTACAAAAAGTGTTACTAGAGACAACAGGACATTCTGTTTCATAAAGGGGTCAATCCAACAGAAAGACATTATAATTAAAAACATATATGCAACTAACAACACAGAGCCCTAAAAATACATGAAAGAAAAACTAACAGAATTGCAAAGAGAAATAAATAATTCAACAGTAGTATTTGGAGACTTCAGTACCCCACTTTCAGTGATGGAAAAACATCCAGGAAGATCAACAAGGAAATAAATGTCATGAACAACACTATAAACAAAATTAGAAATCAATTGTACCTAACATATCTAGTGAATGTCCCACCTAGGAACAGTGGAATATATATTCTTCCCAAGTACACATAGAACATTCTCCAGGATAGAATATGTGGGAGGCCATAAAATAGCCTTAAAAAATATAAAAAGTGAAATTATACAACTTATGTTCTCTGACCACAATGGAATAAAATTAACAGAAAGAAATTTGAGGTTCCCCAAATATGCAAAAATTTTAATAACACAGTTTAAGTAACCAGTGGATCAAAAAAAAAATACCTAAAGGAAATTAGAAGCTAATTTGAAATGAATGAAAATGAAAGAACAACATACTAAAACTTTAAATGAATAAAAAGCAAAACATACCAAAATGTGTAGGATGAAGCTGTAAATCCATCTACTGAAAAAGAAAGGTCTTAAATCAACAACCTAACCTTCCACTTTAAGACACTGGGGAAAAAACAGCAAATGAAGCACAGCAAACAGAAGAAAAGAATAAAGATTAGAACTGATAAATGAGAGAATAGGAAAACAATAGAGAAAATCAATGGAGCCAAAAGTCAGTTATTTTGAAAATATTAGTAATCTTGATAAGGCTTTAGCTGTACTGATCCCCTTCATGGATCACAGCTTTATTGTGGTAAACAGGCTTGCATAATTCAATGAAGCTATGAGCCATGCTCCACAAGGCCACCCAAGATGGATGGTCACAGTGAAGAGTTCTGACAAAACGTGGTGCCCTGGAGGAGGGAATGGTAAACCACTCCAGTGCCTGCCATGAGAACCCCATGAGCAGTATGAAAAAGCAAAAAGGTATGACACCGGAAGATGAACCCCCCAGGTGAGAAGGTATCCAGTGTGCTACTGAGGAAGACCGGAGGGCAATTACAAATAGCTCCAGAAAGAATTAAGCAACTGGACCAAAGTGGAAACAGTGCTCAGTTGTGGATGTGACTGGTAGTAAAAGTAAAGTCCAGTGCTGTAAAGAACAATATTGCATAAACCTGGAATTAACATGAATCAAGGTAAGTTCAGTTCAGTTCAGTTCAGTCACTCAGTCATGTCCGACTCTTTGAGACCCCATGAATCGCAGCACACCAGGCCTCACTGTCCATCACCATCTCCTGGAGGTGGTCAAATAGAAGATGGCAAGACTTACATTGACATCTTAGGAATCAGTGAACTAAAATGGATAGTAATAGGAGAATTTAATTCAGATGGTCACTATATCTATTACTGTGGGCAAGAATCCCTTAGAAGAAATGCAGTAGCCCTCATAGTCAACAAAAGAGCCCAAAATGCAGTACTTGGATACATTTTCAAAAATGACAGGATGATCATGGTTTATTTCCAGTAATTATATAAATTATTATTATATAGCTTATAATTTATTCAACATCACAGTAATCCAAGTCAATGCCCCAACCACTAATCCTGAATAAGCTGAAGTTGACCAGTTAAATGAAGACCTACAAGACTTTCTAGAACTAACAGCAAAAAAAGATATCCTTTTCATCATAGGAGATTGGAATGCAAAAGTAGTAAGAGATACCTGGAGTAATTGGCAAGTTGGGCCTTGGAGTACAAGATGAAGCAGAGCAAAGACTAACAGGATTTTGTCAAGAGAACACATTGGTCATAACAAATACCCTTTTACAGCAATGCAAAAGATATCTCTACACATGAACATCACCAAATGATCGATTCCAGAATCAGATTGATTTTATTCTCTGCAGCTGAAGATGTAGAAGCTCTCTACAGTCAGCAAAAACAAGACCTGGGAGCTGATTGTGGCTCAGGTCCTTATTGTAAAATTCAGGCTTAAATTGAAGAAAGTAGGGAAAACCAATAGGCCATTCAGGTATGACCCAAGTCAAATCCCTTATGATTGTACAGTCAAGGTGACAAATAGATTCAAGGGATTAGATCTGGTAGACAGAGAACCTGAAGAACTATGGACAGAGATTTGTAACATTGTACAGGAGCCAGTGACCAAAACCATCCCAAAGAAAAAGAAATGCAAGAAGGCATAGCTGAGGAAAGAGAACCGAAAGGCAAAGGAGCAAGGAAAAGATGTACCCAACTGAATGCAGAGTTCCAGAGAATAAATAGCAAGGAGAGAGAAGAAAGCCTTCTTAAGTGAACAGTGGAAAGAAATAGAGGAAAACAGTAGAATGGAAAAGACTAGAGATCTCTTCAAGAAAACTGGAGATATTAAAGGAACATTTTATGCAAGGATGGGCACATAAAGGACAGAAACGGTAAGGACCTAACAGAAGCAGAAGAAATTAAGAAGAGGTGGCAAGAATACATACAAGAACTATACAAGAAAGGTCTTAATTACCCAGATAACCACAGTGGTGTGGTCACTCACCTACAGCCAGATATCCAGGAGTTTGAAGTCAGATGGGCCTTAGGAAGCATTACTATGAACAAAGCTAGTGGAGAATGAAATTCCAGCTGAACCCACTTAAAATCATAAAAGACGGTGCTGTTAAAGTGCTGAACTCAGTATGTCAGCAAACTTGGAAAACTAAGCAATGGCCACAGGATTGAAAAAAGTCAGTTTTCATTCCAATCCCAAAGAAGGGAAACACTGAAGAATGTTCCAACTACCATACAGTTATGCTCCTTTCACATGCTGGTAAGGCTATACTCAAAATCCTTCAAGCTAGGTTTTAGCAATATGTGAATCTAGAACTTCCAGATGTACAAGCTGGATTTAGAAAAGGCAGAGGAACCAAATACAGATCAAATTGCCAACATTCACTGGATCATAGAGAAATGAAGGGAATTCCAGAAAAACATCTGCTTCATTGACTACACTAAAGCCTTTGACTGTGTGAATCACAACAGCCTGTGGAAAATTCTTAAATAGATGGGAATACCAGACCACCTTACCTGTCTCCTGAAAAACCTGTATGCAGGTCAAGAAGCAACAGAACCAGATATGGAACAACAGACTGGTTCAAAATTGGGAAAAGAGTACATCAAGGCTGTATATAGTCACCCTGCTTATTTAACTTCTGTGCAGAGCACATCATGCAAAATGCCAGGCCAGATGTTACAAGCAGGAAGCAATATTGCCAGGAGAAATAGCAACAACCTCAGACATGCAGATGATAGCACTCTAACGGCAGAAAGTAAAGAGGAACTAAAAAAGCCTCTTGGTGAAAGAGGAGAATGAAAAAGCTAGCTTAAAACTCAACTTAAAAAAACAAAATCATGGCATCCAGTCCCATCATTTCATGGCAAATAGAAGGGGGGAAAGTGGAAACAGTGACAGGCTTTACTTTCTTGGGCTCCAAAAATCACTGCAGATGGTGACTGTAACCATGAAATTAAAAGACACTTGCTCCTTGGAAGGAAAGCTATGACAAACCTAGACAACATATTAGATACCAGAGACATCACTTTGCTGACAAATGTCTGTATAGTCACAGCTATGGTTTTTCCAGTAGTCATGTATGGATGTGAGAGTTGGACCATAAAGGAGGCTGAGTGCTGAAAAATTGATACTTCTGAACTGTGGTGTTGGAGAATACTCTTGAGAGTCCCTTGGACTGCAGGGAGATCAAACCAGTCAATCCTAAAGGAAGAATTCAACCCTGAATATTCATTGGAAGGACTGAAGCTGAAGCTCCAATACTTTGGCCACCTGATGCAAAGAGCCAATTCATTGGAAAAGACCCTGATGCTGGAAAGATTGAAGGCAAAGGAAAAAGGGATGGCAGAGGATGAAATGGTTAGATAGCATCACTGACTCAATAGACATGACTGAGCAAACTTTGGGAAATAGTGGAGGGCAGGGGAGCCTGGCATGCTTAAGTCCATAGGGTCGCAAAGAGTTGGACACAACTTAGCTACTGAATGACAACAAATACTGATCAAAAGAAAAAAAGGAACATACAAATTACAAAGGTCAGAATTAAGAGGGAACATGACTACTGACCATACATGAATGAAAAGGATTATAGTGTATGTATTATATATAACAACTTGATACTATCAAATTAACAGACAAAATGAACAAATTCCTAGAAAGACACAAACTACTTAACTGTTTCAAGAAGAAATTAAAAATCTGAATAGGAAAAACAATCCTAGACTGATCTGGCTTCACTAGAGGATGCTACTAAACTAATAACAATTTTTTACAATCTCTTTGAAAAAACAAAAGCATAAAGAACACTTCCAAATTAATTTTATAAGGCCAGTATTACCCAGATACCAAAACCAGACAACACATTAACAAGAAAACTGTAAATGACTATCCTTTATGAATATAGATACAAAAATACTCAACAAAATTAGGAAAATTAATCTAGCAAAATATGAAAAATATTATATATCATGAACAAGACCTTTCCCAAAAATGCAAGGTTAGTTTACCATGTAAAAATCTATCTATGTATCATATTAATACAACAAAGGATAAAAACCATATGTTCATCCTAACAGTTTCAGAAAAAGCACTTGAAAAAGCCTAATACTTCTTCATGGTTAAAAAAGGAAAAAAAAAACAAAAGGTTAAAAATGGATGGGAATTTCCTTGACCTGATAAAGGTCTATGAAAAACCCTATGAAAAACCCACAGCTAATGACTAATTAATGGTGCAAGTGTGAATGCTATTTTCCTAAGATCAGGAAAAAGACAAAGCTGTATGCTCTGTTCAACACTGGATCCTAAACACAATTATCAGGCAAGAAAATGAAATAAAAAGCATCTAAATTGGAAAGGAAGAAGGAAAACTGTTTAAATATGATACTGTATATAGGAAATCCTAAGAAACAAACCAAGAAACTATTAGAACTTAGTAAAGGTTACTTTCAATTTACAAAATTAGTTTATAAGATTGATATATAATATCAATTTATAAAAATCTGTTTCTGTGCATGAACAATGAAAACCCCAAAACTGAAATTGAGATAATAATTCCATTTATAATAGCAGCAGGACTTCGCTGCTGATCCAGTGGTTAATAATCTGCCTGCCAGTGCAGAGGACACAGATTCATCCCCTGGTCTAGAAAGATCCCATATGCTGTGGAGCAACAAAACCCGTGTGCCACAGCTACTGAGCCAGCACACCTAGAGTCTGAAGAAGCCACCACAGTGAGAAGCTCTTGCACTGCAATGGAGAGTAGCCCCTGCTCACCACAACTACAGAAAGTCCATGCGTGGCAGCTAAAAGTAAATAAAAATAAATGTAATAGCAACAAACAGGATAGAGTATCTAGGAATAAATTTAACAAAAGAAGTATAAAACTTATATTGTGAGAATTATAACATGTTGTTGAAAGAAACTAAGGAATATCTAAATGAAACAAAGATATTCCATGTTCATGGATCAGAAGGCTTAATATTAGCATGCAGTATTCCCCAAACTGATCTGTAGATTCAAAATCTCAGCTACTTTTTGTTGTTGTAATACGAGAAAAACTGAATCTTGAATTCATATGAAGATACGAAATGATCAGGATCAGGGTAACCAAAACTATCTTGAAAACAAATAAAATTACAGGATTCATACTTTCTGATTTCGAAATATACAAAGCTGAGGTAAAGAACATGTAATACTAGCATAAAAATAAACAAACATAAATTGAATTAAATTAGAAGTCCAGAAATAAATCCTTACATTTATGGTAATTGATTTTCAACAAGGATGTGAAGACACAATTCATTGGGGGAGAGGAAATCTCAACTCTTCTTTTAAAAGAATACAAAGTATATTCTCTGTTCGTAATGGAATTAATGTAAAAATCAATAAGAGAAAGATGACTGGAAATTAAACACACAATGCTAAGTAATCCTTGGGTCCAAACGCATGTATCAAGAGAAACAGATATTCAAAAGGTAAAGGAATACTATGAATAACATACACACACATAGATGTGGTGACTTAAATTGGCCAATTTCATTAAAGTCACAAATTACCAAAAGTTGTCCAAGAAGAAATATATAATCCAAATAGTTTTGTATCTATTAAAGACAACCGAATTCATAGTTTAAAACTTTCTGAAAAAGACATCTCAACCCAGATAATTGTACTATTGCATTCTTCCAAACAGCTGAAGAAAAAATATCAAATTCTGCCCTACTTCTTTCGGAAAATAGAAAAGGAGGGAACTCCCAGCTTATTTTATGAAACCAGCATTACCTAGATACGAAAACCAACAAAATCATTAACAGGATACTAGCAAGTCAGAGCTCAACTTCTCAACCTCTCAGACCCCTTTCCAAAATCAGCTGATGCCCTACAGGAAAGATAGTCCCAAATGCTAGGCTCCTCCTTTCTAGATTTCCTTCTACATCTGGACACCATAATTCTTCACTGCCCAGTTAATAGTTCAGTGCTTTCAAGAAGGAATTTTACTCCAGATTTTCTCAGTGAGATGGTTAATCCAGACAGTTACTTCATCATTACCAGAACCAGACCCCTTCAGATCAACTTTTCATATTTTGAGATACGTAACTGGATCTTTATTTATAGAAATATTGCCAAAAGAGGTTTTTAAGTCAGAAGCTTTCTTTCATTCCCCTTTTCTGCCTTGTATGTTGCCTTTCTTCTACCTAACAGTTCAGATATTGTTGCAGCTTTATTCTTTGCCAGGTAACGTGTTTCATATGTAATGGCTTATTTAGTCTTCTCCCTATGACTTTAGGTGTCAATGTTCCCATTCCATAGTTGAGAAAACAAACACTCTGAGAGATTGCAGACTTAGTAAGTGACCTAGCTTGGATTAAAGTCCAGGTCTATATCACTCCAAGTTCTGGACTATTTACCACTATAAGGTATGGCAATCATATGAGACAGCACGTTTGCCTATCTTCTTACCACCTAGGCTATGGAATCCCTGAAAGAGTGCTCTCTTGGTGTCCTGAAATTCCTGTTGTTTAACAGAGTCAAGACTAAGCATTGGCCTAGTCTGTTTTCTTGGCTCCTGCTGGCACTTACTTTGCACCCAGTGTATTTGTTCTCAGTGTTTGACATTATCTTACAAAAGCAGAATGTGATCAGAACAGTTAAACCTCACTGTTTTAAAGTAATGAAGACGAGATCTATACATCAAACTCTTATTTAAAATATAGTAGGCAACACTTTATAGAAATCAGATTTGTGGCTTACAAATGACATGGGTAGGGAAAAAATGTGTTTTATGAAAGAAGTAATATACTCTCTAAAGTGCAATGAGTGCTGTGGAAAATACTATTTAGAAAATTGTGATCTTGAGTCTTCCCTATGCCTGGCCCTGTCAGGGTTGGATATGGAAAGTGTCTTTGGATAGATTATTTTTTGTGGACAGGCTCTTGCAACCAACGGCATATTCTTTTGGTATATTCTTTAACCACCCTTCTGATCTGGCTATTTGTCATGTCTGCCTTCTCCCTTGGCCTTCTGATTAGGTATCCTCATTCACCTTTATGTCTGAGGACACTAGGCCAGTGCCTTTGAAGGTAAGAGGTGCTAAATTATGTATATTGAAAATACAAAGGAATATATATTTAGTTATTCCCTAAGTAATCATGAAGTTCCTCATAACTTGCTTCATCAGTAGCATATAAGAATTTATACCAATGATAAGACATCTCTAGTTCAGAACTTAATTTCATCAGCCTGAGGACAAGCCAAAAGGTAATCTTGTTTATGTCTACAATTGTACAATCTTTAATGAGTATAATTATGCTTTAAAACCAAAAATTGGTGGCAAATATACAAAAAATTTAACACTGATTCTTTCTAGGTAGTTATTCCTTTTGTTTTCCTGTTTTCCAATTGTCCTACAATGAATTCCTTCTAGACCTAAGAAAATATTGCCTTTGTTAGAAAGAAAAGAACTAAATCTATATTGGAAAAAATCTTTATAGAGAGTATCTATAGTTTTCAATAAGAAAACTTTCTCTGAACATGTCCTATAAATGTTAAACCCTCCAGCAGACCCTGTTCTAAACTTTCAGGGACAAATAGCTATCTACTGAGGTTTTTTTTTTTTTTCCTAGTTCTGATCTTAGAAACATTTTCTCTTTTTGTGCATTGATCCTTTTCATGCTGTCTAATACTCACAAAATTACATCAGATTCATCTATCACATGATATTCTTTCAAATATTTAAAAGCAGCTCTCATGTGACTTTGGCAAATATCAAGGCAGTTTATTTGCCACTTGTTTTGTGTCCTAGGTTTGTTTCTCTTTTATGAGCTAGCTTTAGCTTTATTTTTGTTTAATTAATTGTGTAACTTTTATTTAAACCAGGAAGACATTTAATTGAATATAAGATTTATCTAAATTAGAAAACAAAGCATTGTATTTTGGGTTTTGCAAACTGATATTGTAGTTTAAATGACATCATCTAGATTATAAAGCAAACTCTGAAGTTAACTGCTTTAGCTTAAAAGACTAATCCCTGCTCCTTGTTTGTTTTTTCTCAACACCATGCAATATTGGCATACTTTATACTTATTTCTTGGCATAACATTAAAGATGAGTTTGTAAAACTGTCAGATATAATAAGGTATGATAAAACAGCAACATAGAGCACTTTGAGTCATACACCTCAAGATGCTAAATTTCAGTGAACCAGAGGCAATATGTATAATGCTGACTCAATTATTTTCACTGCATGCTAGCCTGCAAGAAACAAAAGAAATTTGTCATCAGGTTCTTGTTAAATTTATTTAGTTTTAATTGAAGGATAATTGCTTTACAATATTTTGTTGGATTCTGCCATACAACATGAATCAGCCACAGGTATACATATGTCCCCTCCGTCTTGAACCTCCTTCCCACTTTCCACTCCATCCCACCCCACTATGTTGTCACAGATCACTGGTTTAAGCTCCCTGAATCATACAGCAAATTCCACTGGCTATCTGTCTTGCATATGGTAGTATATATGTTGTCATGCTACTCTCTCCATTCATTACACATCCTCCTTCCCCACCCCTGTGTCCACAAGTCTGTTTTCTATGTCTGCATCTCCACTGCTGCCTTACAAATAGGTTCATCAGTACAGTCTTTCTAAATTCCATGTATATGTGTTAATATACAATATTTTATTTTTCTGACTTTTACTTCACTCTGTATAATAGGTTCTAGGTTCATCCACCTCATTAGAACTGACTCAAATGTGTTCCTTTTTATGGCTGAGTAATATTTCAAGGAAATTTATGACCAACCTAAATAGCATATTAAAAAGCAGAAATATTACTTTGCCAACAAAGGTCCATCTAGTCAAGGCTATAGTTTTTCCAGTGGTCACGTATGGATGTGAGAGTTGGACTGTGAAGAAAGCTGAGAGCTGAAGAATTGATGCTTTTGAACTGTGGTGCTAGAGAAGGCTCTTGTGAGTCCCTTGGGCTGCAAGGAGATCCAACCAGTCCATCCTAAAGGAGACCAGTCCTGGGTGTTCATTGGAAGGACTGATGCTGAGGCTGAAACTCCAATACTTTGGCCACCTCATGCGAAGAGTTGACTCATTGAAAAAGACCCT
>NW_011494956.1:15175430-15183490 GCF_000754665.1 Bison bison bison | reverse complement strand
GATGGCATCACCGACTCGATGCACATGAGTTTGGGTGAACTCCGGGAGTTGGTGATGGACAGGGAGGCCTGGCGTGCTGCGGTTCATGGGGTCACAAAGAGTCGGACACAACTGATCGACTGAACTGAACTGAACTGAATATTTCATTATATATATGTACCACAGCTTCTTTATCCATTCATCTGTCGATGAATTCATCTTAACTTTATTTTTTATATAGACTCTTTAACTTAGTTCTTGTGATTGTGGTTTTCGTTCTGGAGGCTGTGGAACTGTAGTTCTTGCTGCTTCTGTCTCCCCTCTGATGAATGAGGATGAGGCTTATGCAAGCTTCCTGATTGCCTATGATCCATTAGATCATAGGAAAAATAAGGAAATTCCAGAAAAACGTCTACTTCTGCTTCACTGACTACGCTAAAGCCTTTGACTATGTAGATCACAACAAACTGTAGAAAATTCCTAAAGAGATGGGAATACCAGACCACCTTACCTGTCTCCTGAGAAACCTGTATGCAGGTCAAGAAGCAACAGTTAGAACCAGACATGGAACAACAGACTGGTTCGAAATTGGGAAAATAGTATGATCAAGGCTGTATATCGTCACCCTGCTTATTTAACTTCTGTGCAGAGTACATCATGCGAAATGCCGGGCCAGCTGACTCACAAGGTGGAATCAAGATTACCGGGAGAAATATCCACAACCTCAGATATGCAGATGATAGTACTATAATGGCAGAAAGCAAAGAGAAACTAAAGAGCCTCTTGGTAAGGGTGAAAGAGGAGAGTGAAAAAGCTAGCTTAAAATTCAACATTCAAAAAATTAAGATCATGGCATCTTGTCCCATCACTTCATGGCAAACAGATAGGGAAAAAGTGGAAACAGTGACAGACTTTATTTTCTTGGGCTCCAAAATCACTGTGGATGGTGACTACAGCCATGAAATTAAGACACTTGTTCCTTGGAAGGAAAGCTATGATAAACCTAGATGGCTTATTAAAAAACAGAGATCACTTTGCTGACAAAGGTCCGTATGGTCAAAGCTATGGTTTTTCCAGTAGTTATGCACGGATGTGAGAGTTGGACTATAAAGGAGGCTGAGTGCTGAAGAATTGATGCTTTTGAACTGTGGTTTTGGAGAAGATTCTTGAGAGTCCCTTGGACTGTAGGGAGATCAAACCAGTCAATCCTAAAGGAGGTCAACCCTGGATATTCACTGGAAGGACTGATAGTGAAGCTGAAGCTCCAGTTCTTTGGCCACTTGATGCAAAGAGCAGACTCATTGGAAAAGACCCTGATGCTGGGAAAGATTGAGGGCAGGAGGAGAAGGGGACCACAGAGAATGAGATGGTTGGATGGCACCACTGACTTAATGGACATGACTTTGAGCAAACTCCAAGAGATCGTGAAGGACAGGGGAGCTTGGTATGCTGCAGTCCATGGGGTCGCAAAGAGTCAGATGTAACTTAGCGACTGAACAACAACTTAGTTCTTAATTGAAAATGCAACTAACTTTAGTTTATATTTCTCAGTAAAATGAGTTGCCTTTCACTAAAGTCCTATTAGATAATTGCCAAAATCAAGAGTTACTTCCTTCCTATTATCCTAATTTTTATTATACTAAGATAAGTAAAAAGGAATTTCAGGTCACCAAGAGGCCTCAGAGAGCAGTCAAAGGACAGTCTACTGCTTCTATTTGTACTATTCAAAACATTATTACACAATCAGGAAATGTTTCAAGATGGGACAGTATTAAAACTCTGCAAGTAGATGTAATATGATTGGAATTCACCAGAGCCAAACTCTTTTACCTAATGTTTTTGGATCCTGTTTGTTTCCTGTGTTCTTTGACGGTAATATTAAACATCATGCTGGTACAATTTTTAAAATAGATTTCTGAAAAGAATTTTGCAAATATTACATGTTTAGTTTGTTTCAGTAATATAAAATTTATCTTTCAGAATAAAGGTGCATTATGAATCTTAGTGTGATGTACTTGAAAACTATTAATAGTCACAACCTAGTTATTTTTACCTTTCTTTTCTCGAAAGAGATTTTTTAAAACTAGTAAGTATATGGTTTCTCAATATGGCTTAAAGCCTACAAATGGTAATTTATCGAAGAGTCTCTTAGAACCTTAACTTTACCATGAATCACTGGCTCTTCATAGAAAAATATTGTTCTTTATTACCATTTAATGCTATTATTTTCTTATTATATGATAAGTTAGTAACATGGCTATACTTGCTACTAAAAGTGACATTGCTAAATAATAAAATGGTCATAGTAGAGTATGGATAAGTTTTCAAATGAAGATAGCAACACAACCACATGTAGTACTTTTAATCCCTCTTGATATTCCATTAAAATGACAATACAGAGATTTTTATAAGGAATTTTTATAAGATTTTTATAAGGAAAAAAGAGTAAATAATAATGAAGATTTGGAAACCAGAAAGTAAATAAATTTAGCAGACTACCTGAAACCTATGCCACCACAGGAAAAGACAAAGAGGCAATCAGATGTATCACAAAAACCTCCTAACATTCAGGACTTGAGGGGGTACCAGGAATGCTGGAAATAGGAAAGGGATAATGGTAGGATGGCATCACTGACTCAATGGACATGAGTTTGAGTAAACTCCAGGAGTTGGTGATGGACAGGGAGACCTGGCATGCTGCAGTCCATGGGTCACAAAGAGTTGAACATGACTGAGCGACTGAACTGAACTGAAAGATAAAACCAAAAATCAGGAGAGTTTATAGAAAGCTTGTTAAAGAAACAGCTAACCTCCAGATCATCTCCTGTGCCTAGGCAGGAAACCGGTGCCTTATTCCGTGGAGGGTATAGAGAGCTTCTGGACTGGGGCTCACTGGGCACAATTGAAGGTAGGGCTGCCATACTGAAAACAGATGAAATGAGTGTATGCATACTGAAAATAAGATGTCCAGTCTTCATTCCTCTCTGGACCTTAATCCTGGCAGCCTGTCCTGAACCTCTAGGCAGAAGACAAAAAGATGCTTTTCTGGAGAATCTGGCAGCCCAAGAATAAAAGACCTGAAAATTTGACATTGGCTCATCTCAAAGGAAAGAAACCAGCCAGATGATTTTACAGTAAAGTTCAACATCAACAAACCCATAATCCAGAACTTCCCATCGGCTTTTTAACATCTACTCTTAAATAGGAGCAGAGAACAAAGAATCACTAAGTACCTAAGTAAAACTTCTTACTTAAAAGATAGAAACCAAACAAATAGAAGTGGGGGAAAGTAACTTGGATGAAACAGAATTCAGGGAGAAGAAACTTTCAGCAAAAACAACAAATAGTTATTAGTATCCTCAGAGATAAGAGAAGAAATTAAACTCATAGAACAGAATGGTACTTTTAAATAAAAGGAACATTCATGGAACCAAAACAGAACTCTGGAAAATCAAAATTATGATAACAGGAAGAAAAAAAAAAAGGTTTTCAGAAGATAAAGCTAGATAAACCTCAAAAAAAAAAAAAAACCCTGGAAATTGAAGTAATATAGAGACAAATATGAAAATTAGAGAACCAATCTAAGAAGTCCAACATAACTGGAAATTGAAATATAATACAAGATTTACATGGTAATTTAAAAATTTAGCCATAAAAGAGTGATGTCAGCAAGATGGTGAGATATGCATTTTGATTGCTCATCCCCTAGCAGAAACACCCATCTAAACAACTATCCATGAACAAAAATACATTCACAAGAGCTAAGGATTCCAGGTCAGCACCAAAAGACCCAGCCTTTGAGCCCACCTCACCACCAGGTCAACCCCTGTGGCCCCAGGCTCCAGACTTACCCCTATATTAGAGTTCTTGGCTCACCTCAGCACCAGGCCAGCTCCTGAAATCCCAGACTCCAGGTAGGATATTACAGACCCATCCTCCAGACTCACCGAGGACCAAGCCATTTCCTATGGTCCCAGACTCATCCCAGTCCCAAACCAACCCTGGAAACCCAGGTTCCAACAAACGCCAGTAGATGTCAACACTGGCCAGACCCAGGATCTAGCCTTGCAGACTGAAGTTTCAGTACCACAGGGATCAAGTAACATCCCAGCACTAGGCTAGTCCCTACAGAATCAGGCTCAAGACCCCATATTACTGGGTCAGCCCATATGAACCCAAGCACAGGCTCACCCACCTATAGACTCAGGCACTTGTGTGGCCTACCCAAGTACTCCAGCAGCAAACCTGCCCACAGACCCCACCAGAAAACTTGTCTAGAATCTCTGAACAGGCAGACTGGTGAAAGGCTTTCCCTGCCAAAGGCAGTCTGTAAAGACCGAAATAAATGCCTACTTCTTAGATACAGTAACAGCAATTCAATGCAACAAGAGTTACAAATAATCAGGAAAGCATGAAATAATCAAAGGAACAAAATAAAACACCAATAACTGGCCCTAAAGAAATTGAGATCTGTGAATTGGCTGAGAAAGAATTCAAAATAATCATCTTAAAGAATCTCAGTGAGCTATGAAAGAACACAGATCAGCAACTAAGCAAATATCAGGTAAACAATACATGAAGAAAATACCTCTTTGTTCAACAAAGAGACAGAAACCATAAAAATGAACCAAATGGAAATTCTAAAACCAAAGAGCAAAATTTCTGTACAGAAAAAGTATATAGAAATCTTCAACAACAGACCAATCAAATGAAAAAAATCAGTGAGCATAAAAACAGGTCAATTAAAATTACCCAATCAGAGAAAAAAGAATGGAAAGGGAATAAAAAGTCTCCAAGACTTACAGAAAGCCATGAAAATGAACAATATATGCATTATTAGAGTCCCAGAAGGGACAGAGAAAGAGACAAAGGCAGAAAATGTACTCAGCTCATTATTACCTGGGGGATTTTTGCAGAAACTAATGCCTGTGGTGGGCAATTTGTTATGTGAGTGATACTGATATGCCTCCTGTCAGTAACATTTGGGTAACAAAAGACATATGTGTCTGGTCAATGTGTTAAAGAAATAATGACAGAAAACTTCACTTATCTGGAGAGGGAAATAGACATCCAGATCCATGTAGCACAAGGAATCTCAAATATAGAAAATATAAAGAGATCTTCACCATGACACATTATAATCAGATTCTCAAAGACAATTTTGAAATCACCAAGAGAAAACCAACTCATCATATACAAGGGGACCCCTATAGGACTAGCAGTGTATTTATTTTTTCTTTCTCAGTCCACTTGCAATGTATTTCTTAGTGTACACTTTACAGACAAGAAAGAGTGGCATGATGTATTCACATTGCTCAAAGAAAAAAATTTCAACCAAAAATGCTGTACTTGGCAAAGCTTATACTTCGGAAATAAAGGGGGAATAAAGACTTTTCCAGATGAAATCTGTAGGAGTTCATCATCACTAGACCTGCCTTACAGGAAATGCTAAAGAGTTATTCAACCGTTCCTTAAAGGATGCCAACTAACATAAAAATAGAAATTATAAAGCTCATTGTAAAGATAAGAATATAGTTAAGTTCAGAATATTTTAATATTTAAGGATAAAGCATAAATCACTTTTAACTCTGCTTTAAAAGTTAAGAAAAAAGTATATAACTACAGTAATTTTGTAGTGAATACACAATATATAAGATGTAAATTATGACAACATAAAATGTGATGGGAGGAAAAGTAAAACATATAGATTTTGTATGCAGTCAAATTTAAGCTGTTATCAACTTCAAATAAACTTTTATCACTATAAGATCTTTCATGGAAGATAACCACAAATAGGAAACCTGTAATAGATACACAAAAGATAAAAGAATCCAGATACATCACTACAAAAAAATCGTCCACTGAAAAAGGAGGACAGGAAGAAAAAGGCAACAGAACTATAAAACATAAACAAATTAACAAAATGGCAATAGTAAGTCCTTACCAATAAATAATTACTTTAAATGTAAATGGATCAAAATCAACAACCAATAAACACAGATTGTGAAATGATTAAAAACAAGATTGTACAGGGACTTCCTTGGTGGTCAAGGGGTTAAGAATCAGCCTTCTAATTCAGGAGATGTGAGTTTGATCCCTGGAAAATGAAGGTGAAAGTCACTAAGTCATGTCTGACTCTTTGTGACCCCATGGACTGTAGCCCACCAGGTTCCTCTGTCCGTGGAATTCTCCAGGCAAGAATACTGGAGTGGGTGGCCATTACCTTCTCTAGGGGATCTTCCTGACCCAGCGATTGAACCCAGGTCTTCCACACTGCAGGCAGACTCTTTACCAGCTGAGCCACCAAAGAACCCAGGTATCTAAGATCCTACATGGCGTGGGACAACTAAGCCTGCCTGCCACAACAGCTGAGCCCACATGTCTCTACTAGGAAGCCTGAGTGCCACAAACTGCAGAGCCTACATGCCCTGGATCCCACACACCACAACTACAGAGCCCACATCCACAACTACTGAGTCCGCACACTCTCACATGCCACAGCTAAAATGATGCAGCCAAAAAAGAATAAGTAAATATATATATTTTTTAAAAGCCAAGATGGTATGATATGCTGCCTACAAGAGACTCATTTTAGCTTTAAGGACACACATACCCTAAAAGTTAAGGGATAGGAAAAGATATTCAATGCAAATGGAAACAAAAAGAAAGCTGGATTAGCTACCTTTATGCCAGACAAAAGACTTTAAAATAAAGACTAATAAAAGAGAAAGAAGGTCAATGCAGAATGATACAGAATGATACAGAAATCATTGCAGCAGAGGATGTAACACTTGTAAATATTTATCCACCTAACATGTAGGAGCCTCTAAATATATAAAGCAAATATTATCAGACTTAAATGGAGAAACAATAATAGCTGTTGTTGTCATTTAGTTGCTCAGTTGTGTCCAAATCTTTGTGACCCCATAGAATGCAGCATGCCAGCCTTCCCTGTCCTTCATTATCTCCTGGAGTTTGCTCAAACTCTTGTCCATTGAGTCAGTGATGCCATCCAAACATCTCATCCTGTGTCACCCCCTACTCCTCCTGCTCTCAGTATTTCCCAGTATCAGGGTCTTTTCCAGTGAGTCAGCTCTTTCCATCAGGTGACCAAAGTATTGGAGCTTCAACTTCAGCATTAGTCCCTCCAGTGAGTATTCAGGGTTGATTTATATAAACACTTTAATAGCAAGAAATTGGATAACCTAGTTCAGTTCAGTCATTCAGTCGTGTCCAACTCTTTGTGACCCCGTGAACCACAGCACGCCAGGACTCCCTGTCTATCACCAACTCCCAGAGTCCACCCAAACCCATGTCCATTGAGTCAGTGATGCCATCCAACTATCTCATCCTCTGTTGGCCCCTTCTCTTCCTGCCCTCAATCTTTCCCAGCATCAGGGTCTTTTCCAATGAGTCAGCTCTTCACATCAGGTAGCCAAAGTACTGGAGTTTCAGCTTCAACATCAGTCCTTCCAATGAACACCCAGGACTGGTCTCCTTTAGGATGGACTGGTTGGATCTCCTTGCAGTCCAAGGGACTCTCAAGAGTCTTCTCCAACACCACAGTTCAAAAGCATCAATTTTTGGGGGCTCAGCTTTCTTCACAGTACAACTCTCACATCCATACATAACTACTGGAAAAACCATAGCCTTGACTAGACGGACCTTTGTTGGCAAAGTAATGTCTCTGCTTTTTAATATGCCGTCTAGGTTGGTCATAACTTTCCTTCCAAGGAGTAAGCGTCTTTTAATTGCATGGCTGCAGTCACCATCTGCAGTGATTTTGGAGCCCAGAAAAATAAAGTCTGACACTGTTTGCATTGTTTCCCCATCTATTTACCATGAAGTGATGGGACCGGATGCCATGATCTTCGTTTTCTGAATGTTGAGCTTTAAGCCAACTTTTTCACTCTCCTCCTTCACTTTCATCAAGAGGCTCTTTAGTTCCTCTTCACTTTCTGCCATAAGGGTGGTGTCATCTGCATATCTGAGGTTATTGATATTTCTCCCAGCAATCTTGATTCTAGCTTGTGCTTCTTCCAGCCCAGTGTTTCTCATGATGTACTCTCCATATAAGCTGT
>NW_011494956.1:15173185-15175330 GCF_000754665.1 Bison bison bison | reverse complement strand
TAAAGCAGAAATAGATGTTTTTCTGGAACTCTCTTGCTTTTTTGATGATCCATTGGATGTTGGCAATTTGATCTCTGGTTCCTCTGCCTTTTCTAAAGCCAGCTTGAACATCTGGAAGTTCACGGTTCACATATTACTGAAGCCAGCTTGGAGAATTTTGAGCATTACTTGACTAGCATGTGAGATGAGTGCAATTGTGCGGTAGTTTGAGCATTCTTTGGCATTGCCTTTCTTTGGGATTGGAATGAAAACTGACCTTTTCCAGTCCTGTGGCCACTGCTGAGTTTTCCAAATGTGCTGGCATATTGATTTCGCAGCATCATCTTTCAGGATTTGAAAGAGCTCAACTGGAATGCCATCACCTCCACTAGCTTTGTTCGTAGTGATGCTCTCTAAAGCCCACTTGACTTCATATTCCAAGTGGCTGGCTTGGATGTCTGGCTCTAGGTGAGTGATCACACCATCATGATTATCTGGGTCATGAAGATCTTTTTTGTATAATTCTGTGTATTCTTGCCACCTTTTAATATCTTCTGCTTCTGTTAGGTCCATACCATTTCTGTCCTTTATTGTGTCCATCTTTGCCTGAAATGTCCCCTTGGTATCTCTAATTTTCTTGAAGAGATCTGTAGTCTTTCCCATTCTATTGTTTTCCTCTATTTCTTTGCATTGATCGCTAAGGAAGGCTTTCTTATCTCTTCTTGCTATTCTTTGGAACTCTGCATTCAGATGCTTATATCTTTCCTTTTCTCCTTTGCTTTTCGCTTCTCTTCTTTTCACAGCTATTTGTAAGGCCTTCCCAGACAGCCATTTTGCCATTTTGCATTTCTTTTCCATGGGGATGGTCTTGATCCCTGTCTCCTGTACAATATCACAAACCTCCATCCATAGTTCATCAGGCACTCTATCTATGAGATCTAGTCCCTTAAATCTATTTTTCACTTCCACTGTATAATCATAAGGGATTTGATTTAGGTCATACCTGAATGGTCTAGTGGTTTTCCCTACTTTCTTCAATTTCAGTCTGAATTTGGCAATAAGGAGTTCATGATCTGAGCCACAGTCAGCTCCCAGTCTTGTTTTTGCTGACTGTATAGAGCTTCTCCATCTTTGGCTGCAAAAAATATAATCAGTCTGATTTTGGTGTTGACCATCTGGTGATGTCCATGTGTAGAGTCTTCTCTTGTGTTGTTGGAAGATGGTGTTTGCTATGACCAGTGCGTTCTCTTGGCAAAACTCTGTTAGCCTTTGCCCTGCTTCATTCCGTATTCCAAGACCAAATTTGCCTGTTACTCCAGGTGTTTCTTGACTTTCTACTTTTGTATTCCAGTCCCCTATAGTGAAAAGTACATCTTTTTTGGGTGTTAGGTCTAAAAGGTCTTGTAGGTCTTCATAGAACCGTTCAACTTCAGCTTCTTCAGCGTTACTGGTTGGGGCATAGACTTGGATTACTGTGATATTGAATGGTTTGCCTTGGAAACGAACAGAGATCATTCTGTCGTTTTTGAGATTGCATCCAAGTACTGCATTTTGGACTCTTTTGTTGACCATGATGGCTACTCCATTTCTTCTAAGGGATTCCTGTCCACAGTAGTAGATATAATGCTCATCTGAGTTAAATTCACCCATTCCAGTCCATTTTAGTTCGCTGATTCCTAGAATGTTGACGTTCACTCTTGCCATCTCCTGTTTGATCACTTCCAATTTAACTTGATTCGTGGACCTCACATTCCAGGTTCCCATGCAATATTGCTCTTTACAGCATCGGATCTTGCTTCTATCACCAGTCACATCCATAATTGGGTATTGTTTTTACTCTGGCTCCATTCCTTCATTCTTTCTGGAGTTATTTCTCCACTGATCTCCAGTAGCATATTGGGCACCTACCAACCTGGGGAGTTCTTCCATATAAATAAAGTCTCTTTGCCTACCTCCCCCCAGGAAAAAAGACTGGCCTCATATCAAATTATTACAGTTGCAATTTGTGTCTTTTCTTTTTCCTTTTCCACCTCCTTTTTTCCTTCCTTCAATATAATTGACCTATTCAGTTCAGTTCAGTTCAGTCACTCAGTCGTGTCTGACTCTTTGTGACCCCATGAATCGCAGCACACCAGGCCTCCCTGTCCATCACCAACTCCCGGAAGT
>NW_011494956.1:15160306-15173085 GCF_000754665.1 Bison bison bison | reverse complement strand
AACCATAGCCTTGACTAGACGGGCCTTTGTTGGCAAAGTAATGTCTCTGCTTTTTAATATGCTATCTAGATTGGTCATAACTTTCCATTAATTTAATTTCTGATGTACTTCATGATTCACTGTTCTTACATGCTTCAAAAAGATCATTTCAATAAGTCTGCTTAATCTGTCACCATATATGGTTACAGTTTTCTTGTGACGAGAACTTCTAAGATCTACTCGTTTATCACCTTTCTAATATGCAATACAGTGTTATAAACTCTAGGTACCATACCATACATTATATCCCTAGGAGTTATTTTATAATTAGAAGTTTGTAATATTTGACCCCCTTAAGCCATTTCACCAACCCACTCCAGTGTTCTTGCCTGGAGAATCCCATGGACAGAGGAGCCTGGTGGGCTGCCGTCTGTGGGGTCGCACAGAGTTGGACACAACTGATGCGACTTAGCAGCAGCAGCAGCAGCAGCAAGCCATTTCACACACTCTCTACCCTCCACCTCTGGCAAACACCAATCTGTTCTCTTTGTGTGATCTCTTGATTTTGGGTTTTGGTGGTGGTGGTGGTGGTGGTGGTGGTCTTTAAATTCCATATGTAAGGAATTTAAGGATTATACAGGATTTACCTTTCTCGATCTGACTTAACTCACTTACATAATGCCCTCAGTGTCCATCCGTGTTGTCACAAATGGCAATATTTCATTTTTTATAGCTGAATAATATTCCATTGTGTGTATATACCATGTTTTCTTTACCTGTTCATCCATTGATGGACATACAGGATGTTTCCATATATTAGCTGTACAGTGAACAAGGGGGTGAATATCTTTTGGGGATGTTTTTTCTTTTGATAAATACCCAGAAGTGGAACTGCTAGACCATATGGTAGTTCTATTTGCAATTTTTTAAGGAACTCTCTACTGCGTTCCATAGTGGCTGCACTAATTTAGATTTCGCAGTACACAAGGATTCCCTTTTCTTCACATCCTTGCCAACAGTTGTCTTTTTGATAACAGTCATTCTTACAGGTATGAGGTGTCTCATTGTGATTTTGATTTTCATTTCCCTGATAATTGGTGATGTTCAGCATCTTTTCATGTACCTGTTGACTATTTGTATCTCTTCTTTTTTTTCCCCCATTCTTATCTCTTCCTGGGAAAATGTCTATTAAGATCCTCTGCCATTTTTTCAGTTTTTTGTTTTTGTTTTATTTTTTGCTGTTGAGTTTTATAAGTTCTTTATATATTCTGAATATTAATGCCTTATCAGCTATGTAATTTGCAAATATTTTATTCAGTAGGTTGTCTTTTTATTTTTCTTGATGGTTTCCTTTGCTGTGCAGAGCTTCTAACTCTGTTTCTCTGGAGAAGGAAATGGCAACCCACTCCAGTACTCTTGCCTGGAAAATGCCATGGATGGAGGAGCCTGATAGGCTACAGTCCATGGGGTCACAAAGAGTCGGACACGACTGAGCAACTTCACCTCACCTCACCTTTGCTGTGTGGAAGCTTTTTAGTTTGATGTAGCTGACTCATGTATTTTTTATTTTATTAGTTTGCTTTTGGTGTCAAACCCAAAAAAAACATTGCCAAGACCAATGTCAAGGAGATCACAGCCTAGAAGCTTGGTTTCAGGTCTTATATTCAAGTCTTTAATCCATTTTGAGTTGGTTTCTGTGTGTAACATAAGACAGTGGTACAGTTTTGTTTTGTTTTGCATAAAGCTGTCCATTCTTCCAAGTACCCATTATTGAACAGATTGTTCTTTCCCCCATTGTATATTCTTGTATATTCTTGGCTCCTTTGTTATAAATCAATTGATCATATATGTGTAGTTTGATTTCGGGGCCCTATTCTGTCCCACTAATCTATATGTCTATTTTTGTGACAGCCATACTGTTTTGATTATTATAGTGTTGTAGTATAATTTGAAATGAGGTAATGTGATGCTCCAGTTTTGTTCTTCTTGCTCAAGTTTGCTTTGACAAGTTGAGATCTTGTATGATTCCATACAAATTTTAGGATTGTTTTATTTATGTGGAAAATGTCATTGGAATTTTTATAGGGATTGCATTTAATCTGTAGACGACTTTGGTTAGTAGGGACATTTTGACAACATTAATTATTCCAGTCCATTAGAATGAAATATCTCAATTTATATATAGCTTCAATTTCATTCATCAGTGTCCTGTGATTTTTCAGTACACAGATCTTTCACCTCTTTGTTTAAATTTATTTCCAGATATTTTATTTCATTCTTGATGCAGTGGTAAATGGATTTGTTAATTTCTCTTTCTGCTAGTTCATTGTTACTGTATAGAAATGCAAAAGATTTTTGTATATTGATTTTGTATCTTGCAATTTTATTGTGTTTATTAGTTTTTAACAGTCTCTTGGTAAAGTCTTTAAGGTTTTCTGTATATAATATTATCTGTACCTAGTGACAGTCTAATTCTTCATTTTAAATTTGGTTAGCTTTTATTTATTTCTCTTGCCTAACTGTCCCAGCTAGGACTTCCAGTACTACATTGAATAAAAGTAGCAAAAGTGAGTACCCTTTTCTTGTTCTTGGTCTTAGAGGAAAACCTTCCAGCTTTTCACCATTGAGTATAATGTTAGCTGAAAAGCTTCATCTTTTCGAAGAACCAGCTCTTAGTTTCATTGACTTTTTATTATCTTTTTAATCTCTTTTTCATTTATTTCCACTCTGATCTTTGTTGTTTCCTTCCTTCTATTACTTTTGGGTTTCATTTGTTCTACTCTTTCTAGTTCCTGGAGGATTAAAGTTCAGCTGTTTGTTTGAGATACTTGTTGGGTTTTGATATAAGCATTTACCACTATGGCCCTTATTATGTTGAGATATGTCCCCACTATACCCGCTTTGTTGGGAGTTTTTATAATTAATGGATGTTGAATTTTGTCAAACACTTTTTCCACATCTATTCAGATGATCATATGTTATCCTTCCTTTTGTTAATGTGGTGTGTCACCTTGATTGATTTGCAGATGTTGAACTGAACTGAATCTTGGTTTATGATCCTTTTACTTTGTTGTTGCATTTAGTTTACTAACATTTTGTTGAGGTTTTTTCATCTATAATTATCAGAAATATTGGCCTATAATTTTCTTGTGGCATCCTTGTCTGATTTTGTTATTTGGGGGTAATGCTGGCCTCAAAGTTAGTTTGGATATTCCTTCCTCTCCTGTCTTTTAGAATAGTTTGAGAGAACCAGTGCTAAAGCTTTTTAGATGTTTTACAGAATTCATTAGTAAATCTGGTCCTAGGCTTTTCTTTGTTGGGAGATTTTTCATTACTGATTCAGTCACCTTACTAGTAATTGGACTGTTCAAATATTCTTTTTTTCATAATTCAAGTCTTGGTAGCTTATATGTTTCTAGGAGTTTATCCATTTTTTTCTAGGTTGTCAAGTTTGTTGGTGTGTAATTGTTCATAGTAGCCTCCTATAATCCTGTGTTTCACTACTATCACTAGTAATGTTTTCTCTTTCACTTTTGGTTTTGACTTCTCTCTCTCTTTTTGGGAGTATAGCTGCAGGTTTATCAATTTTGTTCATCTTTTCAAAGGACCAGCTGTTAGTTCCATTGACTTTTTATTGTTTTTTTAACCTCTTTTTCATTTAGTTCCACTCTGATCTTTGTTGTTTCCTTCCTTCTAATACTTTTGGGCTGCATTTGTTCTGCTGCTGCTGCTGCTAAGTCGCTTCAGTCATGTCTGACTCTGTGCAACCCCATAAACAGCCTCCCACCAGGCTCCACCATCCCTGGGATTCTCCAGGCAAGAACATTGGGGTGGGATGCCATTTCCTTCTCCAACGCATGAAAGTGAAAAGTGAAAGTGAAGTTACTCAGTCGTGTCTGACTCTTCGTGACCCCATGGACTGCAGCCTACCAGGCTCCTACGTCCTCTCTCTCTAGTTGCTGGAGGATTAAAATTCAGTTATTTATTTGAGATATTTCTTGGGTTTTGATATAAGCATTTATCACTATTAATTTTCCCCTTAGAACAGCTTTCACTGCATCCTGTAAGTTTTGGTATGTTGTATTTTGATTTTCATTTATCTCAAGGTATTTTTTGCTTTCTTTTATTTCTTTGACATGTTGGTTGTTCAGTATCATGTTGTTTAGTTACTACATATTTGAGAATTTCCCAGTTTTCATCTTGCAATTAATTTCTAGTTTTATACAACTGTCAGAAAAGATGCTTGATATAATTTGAACTTTCTTGAATTTATTGACGTGTTTTATAGCATAATGTATGATCTATCTTGGAGAAACTTTCATGTCATTCATGAAGAGTGTGTATTTTGTTGCTTTTTGATGGAATGTTTTATATGTATCAATTAAGTTCATCTGACCTAACATGTCATTTAAGATATGTTTCCTCACTGATTTTCTATCTGAATGCTGTATTCATTGATCAAAGTGTGGTAGTTAAGTATCTTACTAGTATTGTATTGGTGCCTATTTGTCCATTTAAGTCTGGTAATATTTGTTTTATATATTGAGGTGCATAAATATTTACAAATGATACGTCCTCATGTTGAGCTCTATATCATTCTGTAATGCCTTTCTTTCCCTCTTATTACAGTCTTTATTAGGGGAGTTCAACAGTATTGCTAACCCAGCTATCATTTTCCATTCCTTCACTTTCAGTCTGCGCATGTCTTTACAGTCAGTGAATTTTTGTATGCAGCATATAGCTAGGTCTTGTTTTCTTATCCATTTAGCCAGTTTGTGTCCTTTGATTGGAGAATTTAGTCCATTTACATTTAAAGTAATTATTGATAGTTATGTATTTACTGCCATTTTTTAAATTGTTTTCTGATTGTTGTTGTAGTTCTCTGCTTCTTTCTTCTTCTAATGTTCTCTTTATGGTGTAATGACTTTCATGGTATGTTAGATTTCTTTATCTTTTGTGTATTTTTTATAGGTTATTGCTTTTTGGTTACCATGGGGCTTACATAAAAAATTATATTAAGAACAGTCTATTTTAACTTAAGTTTGAATGCATTCTAAAGCTCTACATTCTTGCTCTCTCCTGTCATTTTTTGTTGTCACATTTTACATCTCTTATATATGTATTAATTATAGTTATTTTTAATACTTTTATATTTTAACTTTCATATTTTATAAATAATTCACCATCTTTACTATATGTTTGTCATTACCAGTGAGATATATACTTTCATATGTTTTCTTGTTACTAATTAGCCCCATTTTTTTCAGTTTTAAAAAAAGTATTTTTCTTTTATTTCTTGTCAGGCCAGTTTAGTGGCAATAAACTCTGTTAGCTTTGCTTGTCTGGAAAACTCTTTTATCTCTTCTTCAGTTCTTGATGAAAACAATGCCTGGTAGACTACTCTGGCCTAGAAGTTTTCTTTCCACACTTTAAATATACCATGCTGCTGCCTTCTGGTCTACAGTTTTTCTGGTGAAAAATCAACTCATCAACTTACAGGGGTTTCCTTGTATGCAGCTAGTTGTGTTTTTGTTTGTTTGTTTGTTTTCTCTTGCTGCTTTTAAGATTCTCTTCTTGTCTTTAGCCTTTTACACTTTAATATGTGTTCCTGTGGATCTCTTTGGGTTACTCTGTTTTAGAATTCTCTGGGCTCCCTAGATCCAAATGTCTGTTTCTGTCACCACGTTAGGAATGTTTTCAGCCATTATTTCAGTTAAGTTTTCTGCTTCTGCCTCTTTCTCTCTCTCTCCTCCTTTTAGACCCCTGTAATGCAAATATTGGTCTGTTTGATACTGTTCCATAAGTCGTTTAAGCAGTCTTCACTTGACTTCATTCTTTTTGTTTTGTTTTTTTGCTCCTCTGACTGTATGAATTCTACTGCCATGTCTTTGAATTCACTGATCCTTTCTTTGCTTCATCTAGTCTGCTGTTGAACTCCCCTAAAGTATTTCATTCCATTATTGTATTCTTCAACTCTGTAACTTCTGTTTAGTACTTTTTTTTATATTTTCTGTTTTTGTTGAAGTTCTCACTATATTCATTCTTTCTTCTTCTGAGTTTGGTGAGGATTTTTATGACCTTTATTTTGAACTCTTTATCAGGTAAATCAGTTATCTCCATTTCATTAAGGATTTTTTTCTGAGATTTTTTTCCCCTTGTTCTTTAGTTTGGAACATATTTCTCTCTTTCTTCATTATGCTTGACTCCCTTTGTTAGTTTCTATGCATTAGATAAAACAAACACCTCTCCCATTCTTGAAGTAGTGGCTTCACATAGGGCATGAACACTATGGTTCAACTCTGCCCTAGCTCTTGGTTGTCTCTCAAACCTCTGTACTCGTCCAAGCATCCTATTTTAAGTTTGATGGTTCCCAGTAGTTAAGAGTATGTGAAGACTTGTCAGTGTCCCAAAGGAAGGATCTCAGGCAGCAGCTAGATTCAGGCTGATTAAAAGCTAGCCATGGAATTTTCCAGGCAAGAGTACTGAAGTGGGTTGCCATGTCCTTCTCCAGGGGATCTTCCCAACCCAGGGATCAAACCCAGGTCTCCCACATTGCAGGCAGACACTTTACTGTCTGAGCCACCAGGGAAGCAGGAGACTCTCATCAGTAGCTCTTAAATTATGCAAATATATAAAGTCTTATGGCACCACAAGTATAAGTCCCATTTGCCAACAGAACTAAGTAATTGGGAGATATCCCTGGGCAACAGTCAAAAAAAAAAAAATCAGGGGTGCTAAATAACTATATAAACTCCTTTCTGGGAGGTACTGGCAGGCTGAAGCAAGACAAAGTAAGAGTGAAAGGATGGCATCCATTGCCTTGTGTTCTCTAAAAGCACCGCCATAGGGCCCTAAATGTGAAGCCAGTGCTCTAGCACACACAAGTAGACGTTTTTCACAGAAAGACTGGTGGGTTTATATTTCACTCTGCTGTTTACATAGTGCTCTGGTTTGGTAGCTTACAATGAACTGTCTCTCCAGCTGTCACATTCTCATGGTACCTAGGAATGCAAGGCCCCCTGGCCACCAGAACCAGGTGATCAGGTGTCTCCTGGGTGGCAGCCACTAAAACCAGGGCTCCAGATACAAAACCCGGGGCACCAGACATACATAAAAATTCCCCTCCAGGAGATCCTGGGGCTTTCGAGTGCAGCAGAAAGACAGTATGAAGAAACACCCACCCTTTGAGGCCTCTGGAAAGGATTACCCTTAGATCTGTGTTTAATTAAGAATTTCTGTCCCTCTGACTGCAGCTGTGATGGTAAGCTAATAGGCTTCTTTAACAGACTGGGCTCTTGGGTGTGCTGCCTCTTGCTTTGCCCTGGGAGTGGCAGCTCTTTAAGAATTCTTTCTCCTTTGGTTACAGTCCTGTGGAACCCATGAGTATAAGCCCTGGTGGCCACCAGAGCCAGACAATCCAGAGATGTCCCTGGAGGCAGCCACAGTAACCAAGGTGTCAGACAAGTTTATAAGCTCCTTCCTGAAAGATACAGCCAGAGTATGGCAGAGGGGAAGCTCAAAGATTGCATCCATCAGTCGTCATTCCCTGAGAACTCCTCTGTTGACCTCTGGATGTATGCCAAATCAGAAGCCTGCCCCTTCAGGCCCAAGTTCCTGATTAAGCAAATAGGCTTCTCACTGAAAGACTAGGAGTGTTTTCTGGTCTTCTGTCTGTGCTGTGCCCTAGATATGGTAGCCTGCTAAGAACTGTCTCAAATTGTTACGGTCCCATGCTATGGTATCATAGGCCATGCTGGCTTCCCAAGCCAGGCAATCAAGTGGCATCCCCCAGGTGGCACAATAAAAACTGGAGCGCCTGACATAAAAGCCAGGACACTGGTGAGACACTGGTGTCCTGTAAAGCAGTGGGAGAATGGGAAACTGGTGCCCTCTGGCTGGAGTGAGCCAGAGGGAGTGAAAAGATGGTGCTAGTGTCTGTCCTTTCAGAGTACCCAGGAGGCCCCTAGATGTGCATTAAATTAGATGCTTGTCCCTTAGGCCAAGGCTTAAAGATAAGGAAATTTGCCTCCTTAACAGAAAATCTGGCACCTTTCTAGTGGCTGCTTCTATACTGGGCCCTGGTGCAGGTTAGACCAAACATACAAACTCTTCAAGAGCCTTCTCTCACTTCAGTATAGCCTTGTAGGTCTCATGGACTCCAGCCTCATTGGTTTTCAAAGCTAAATGTTTCAGGGAGAGTCCAGGTCAAGATGGCAGAAAAAGAAAAACTACGCTTATCTCCTCCCACAGACACACTAAAACTACTTTATATGGAACAGATGTCTTTGAGAACAACCTGAAAACTAGCAGAACAAATTTTCTACAACTCTAGATATAAATAAAAGGCCACATCAAGACAGATAGGAGAGGCAGAGATGGATCCCAATAGAACCCGTGCCCCTGAGGCAATGCCACAAGCAGGAGGCATAGCATAACCGAGGAGGGTCCCCTCGAGGAGCAAGAGGCTCAAGCCTCAGGTTGGGCTTCACAGCCCATAGGCCTACTCAGGGAAGGTGAGTCGATGAGTCCCCACGATGTTTGCCTTTGAAAATCAGCTGGGCTTATGTCCAGGAGAGCCTAAGGACTATGGGAAAATAAAGCTCCGCTCTTGAAAAGCTCACACAAGCTCACTTACCCTGAGTCCCAGCACAGAGACAGCAGCTTGAAAGGCACCTGGATCATACAGGAGGGAGACTTATTTTAGTGCATGTGCCATGAAGGGAGGGTTTCTGGTGGCTCTTCCTCCAGTGACAGAAGTGCTGTTTGGCATCCTTTTTGTTTTTACTCTTCTGTTCTGCCAGGTACCATTTCTGTCACTCTCCATCAGTCTACTTAACACCTTGGACCCATCCCCAGCATTCCTCTGAGAACTCATACTGCCCAACCCACCAGCCTCAGCCAGTGCCTCCAAAATAGCACCTGCCCTGCCCTACCTGGCAAGTAGTCCCAACCCCCACCAGTGCCCCTCAAAAATGGCTCCTGCTAGAGGGGACAAGCTTTGCACACTAATGTACCCACAGTAGTCACAGCCAGGCTTCATGGACAGCCAGACTGGGGGCTAGCCCTACCCACGAGGGTGTCAACAGCAGTTGTAGCCACGCCACTCAGCTAGTCACGTCAGGAATCAGCCCCATCTACCAGTGCACACACAGCACTTGCAGCCCAACCACAACAAGAAGGCATACACAGCACATACAGGGGATAACAGGAGGATCTCATGCTGGTGCCTGGGCTTATGGTGCCACTGGGCCCACAGATACTTACATAGGGCCAGTCTTTCAAGAGTGAGAGATATAGCTGTAATATGTAGAAACAAATACAGAGAGGCAAAATGAGGAGACAAAGGAATAGCCTACAAATGAGAAAACAAGACAAAACCAAGGGAAAAAAGCAAAATGGAGATAAGCAATTAACGAGATAAAAAGTTCAAATTAATAGTCTTAAAGTTGTTCACTGAACTCTGGAGAATGGATGAACTTGGTGAGAACTGCAACAATGAGATAGAAGATATAGAAAAGAACCAATCAGAACTGAAAAATAGATTAACAGAAATGAAAAATATTCCAGAGGGAATCAACAGCAGACTAGAAAATGCAAAAGAATAGATCAGCAATCTGAGACAGGGTAGTGGACATCACCCAGTCAAAACAGCAAAAAATAAAATAATTTTTAAAATGAAGATAGCTTGGAACTTCCATGGTAGTCCAGTGGTTCAAACTCCATGCTTCCACTACAGGGGGCACAGGGAAACAGTGGAAACAGTGTCAGACTTTATTTTTCTGGGCTCCAAAATCACTGCAGATGGTGACTGCAGCCATGAGATTAAAAGACGCTTACTCCTTGGAAGAAAAGTTATGACCCACCTAGATAGCATATTGAAAAGCAGAGATATTACTTTGCAAACAAAGGTCCGTCTAGTCAAGGCTATGGTTTTTCCAGTGGTCAGGTATGGATATGAGAGTCGGACTGTGAAGGAAGCTGAGGACCAAAGAATTGATGCTTTTGAACTGTGGTGTTGGAGAAGACTCCTGAGAGTCCCTTGGACTGCAAAGAGATCCAACCAGTCCATTCTAAAGGAGATCAGTCCTGGGTGTTCTTTGGAAGGAATGATGCTAAAGCTGAAACTCCAGTCTTTGGCCATCTCATGTGAAGAGTTGACTCATTGGAAGATTCTGATGCTGGAGGGATTGGGGGCAGGAGCAGAAGGGGATAACAGAGGATGAGATGGCTGGATGGCATCACTGACTCGATGGACGTGAGACTGGGTGAACTCTGGGAGATGGTGATGGACAGGGAGGCCTGGCGTGCTGCAGTTCATAGGGTTGCAAAGAGTTGGACACAGCTGAGCGACTGAACTGAACTGAACTGAAGGGAAGTTGTGCATGGCGCACAATGTGGCCAAAATATAATTTTAAAAAATAAAGTAATAGGATAGTTTAAGGGACCTGTGAGACAACATCAAGTGTATTAACATTCACAGGGGTCCAGAAGGAGAAGAGAGGGAAATTTTTCTTCAAAACATATTTGAAGAAAAATGACTGAAAACTTTTGTAACCTGGTTAGCAAAACAGACATCCAAGTCCAGGATGCACAGAGTCCCAAATAAGATGAACCCAAGAGATCCATACCAAGATACATTATAATTAAAACCTCAAAAGTTAAAGACCAAGAAGGAATCTTTAAGGCAACAAGGGACACCCACATAAGACTCTCAGCTGACTTGTCAGCAGAAACTTTTCAGGCCAGAGGAGACTAACATGGTATTCAAAGTGCTAAAAGGAAAAAAACTTAAACCAAGAATACTCAATCTGGCAAGACTATCATTCAGAATTGAAGTAGAGATAATGGGTTTCCCAGAGAAGTAAAAGCTAATAGAGTTCATCACCACTAACTGAGCCTTATAAGAGGTGGTAAAGGAACTTCTTTAAACCAAAAAGACGAGGCTATAACTAGAAACATGAAAATCATGAAAGAAAAAATATCACTGGTAAGGACAAACATATACTAAAGGTCAGTCACCTACAAAGCTAACATGAAGGTTAAAAGACTAAAGTAGTAAAATCACCTATAATATGAAACAAATAGATGATACACAAAAAGATGCAAAATATGTCAGAAACATAAAATATGGGGGGGCGGGTAAGTAGCTTTTAGAATGTGCTCTTACTTAAATGGCCAATCATTTTAATAGACTGCTGTTTACATAGATTGTTGTATATGAACCTCATGGTAACCATAAACCTGAAACCTATAATATACACACCAAAAAAATAAAGAGACAGGAATACAAACAACACACTAAAGAAAGTCATCAAATCACAAAGAGAACAAGAAAAGAAGAAATGAACAGAGGAACTACAAAACAATTAAGAAAATGGTAATAAGTACATACCTATCAATAACTACTTTAAATGTAAATGGACTAAATGCGGCAATCAAAAGACAAAGGGTGGCTGAATGGATTAAAGCAACAAGACCCATTTATATGCTGCATACCCAGGCTTCAGATCTAAAGACATACACATAATGAAAGTGAAGGGATAGAAAAAGATATTTCAAAACTATGTTGAATAGTAATGGTGAAAGTGGGCACCCTTGTCTTGTTCCTGACTTTAGAGGAAATGCTTTCAATTTTTCACCATTGAGGATAATGTTTGCTGTGGGTTTGTCATATATAGCTTTTATTATGTTGAGGTATGTTCCTTCTATTCCTGCTTTCTGGAGAGTTTTTATCATAAATGGATGTTGAATTTTGTCAAAGGCTTTCTCTGCATCTACTGAGATAATCATATGGTTTTTATTTTTCAATTTGTTAATGTGGTGTATTACATTGATGGATTTGCGGATATTGAAGAATCCTTGCATCCCTGGGATAAAGCCCACTTGGTCATGGTGTATGATCTTTTTAATGTGTTGTTGGATTCTGATTGCTAGAATTTTGTTAAGGATTTTTGCATCTATGTTCATCAGTGATATTGGCCTGTAGTTTTCTTTTTTTGTGGCATCTTTGTCAGGTTTTGGTATTAGGGCGATGGTGGCCTCATAGAATGAGTTTGGAAGTTTACCTTCCTCTGCAATTTTCTGGAAGAGTTTGAGCAGGATAGGTGTCAGCTCTTCTCTAAATTTTTGGTAGAATTCAGCTGTGAAGCCGTCTGGACCTGGGCTTTTGTTTGCTGGAAGATTTTTGATTACAGTTTCAATTTCCATGCTTGTGATGGGTCTGTTAAGATTTTCTATTTCTTAGTTTTGGAAGTTTTGGCCACAGCAATCAGAGCAGAAAAAGAAATAAAAGGAATCCAAATTGGAAAAGAAGAAGTAAAACTCTCACTATTTGCAGATGACATGATCCTCTACATAGAAAACCCTAAAGATTCCACCAGAAAATTACTAGAAATAATCAATGATTATAGTAAAGTTGCAGGATATAAAATCAACACACAGAAAACCCTTGCATTCCTATACACTAATAATGAGAAAACAGAAAGAGAAATTAAGGAAACAATTCCATTCACCATTGCAACGGAAAGAATAAAATACTTACGAATATATCTACCTAAAGAAACTAAAGACCTATATATAGAAAACTATAAAACACTGGTGAAAGAAATCAAAGAGGACACCAATAGATGGAGAAATATACCATGTTCATGGATTGGAAGAATCAATATAGTGAAAATGAGTATACTACCCAAAGCAATTTATAGATTCAACGCAATCCCTATCAAGCTACCAACAGTATTCTTCACAGAGCTAGAACAAATAATTTCACAATTTGTATGGAAATACAAAAAACCTCGAAT
>NW_011494956.1:15159466-15160206 GCF_000754665.1 Bison bison bison | reverse complement strand
AGCCAAAGCGATCTTGAGAAAGAAGAATGGAACTGGAGGAATCAACCTACCTGACTTCAGGCTCTACTACAAAGCCACAGTTATCAAGACAGTATGGTACTGGCACAAAGACAGAAATATAGATCAATGGAATAAAATAGAAAGCCCAGAGATAAATCCACGCACATATGGACACCTTATCTTTGACAAAGGAGGCAAGAATATACAATGGATTAAAGACAGTCTCTTTAACAAGTGGTGCTGGGAAATCTTGTAAAAGAATCAAACTAGACCACTTTCTAACACCATACACAAAAATAAACTCAAAATAGATTAAAGATCTAAACGTAAGACCAGAAACTATAAAACTCCTAGAGGAGAACATAGGCAAAACACTCTCCGACATACATCACAGCAGGATCCTCTATGACCCACCTCCCAGAATATTGGAAATAAAGGCAAAAATAAACAAATGGGACCTAATTAACCTTAAAAGCTTCTGCACATCAAAGGAAACTATTAGCAAGGTGAAAAGACAGCCTTCAGAATGGGAGAAAATAATAGCAAATGAAGCAACCGACAAACAACTAATCTCAAAAATATACAAGCAACTCCTACAGCTCAACTCCAGAAAAATAAACGACCCAATCAAAAAATGGGCCAAAGAACTAAATAGACATTTCTCCAAAGAAGACATACAGATGGCTAACAAACACATGAAAAGATGCTCAACATCACTCATTATCAGAGAAATGCAAATC
>NW_011494956.1:15130915-15159366 GCF_000754665.1 Bison bison bison | reverse complement strand
CTATACATTTAATATTGTTTTAAATAATAAATGCTGGAGAGGGTGTGGAGAAAAGGGAAACCTCTTACACTGTTGGTGGGAATGCAAACTAGTACAGCCACTATGGAGAACAGTGTGGAGATTCCTTAAAAAACTGGAAATAGAACTGCCTTATGATCCAGCAATCCCACTGCTGGGCATACACACTGAGGAAACCAGAAGGGAAAGAGACACGTGTACCCCAATGTTCATCGCAGCACTGTTTATAATAGCCAGGACATGGAAGCAACCTAGATGTCCATCAGCAGATGAATGGATAAGAAAGCTGTGGTACATATACACAATGGAGTATTACTCAGCCATTCAAAAGAATACATTTGAATCAGTTCTAATGAGGTGGATGAAACTGGAGCCTATTATACAGAGTGAAGTAAGCCAGAAGGAAAAACATAAATACAGTATACTAACGCATATATATGGAATTTAGAAAGATGGTAACAATAACCCAGTGTACGAGACAGCAAAAGAGACACTGATGTATAGAACAGTCTTATGGACTCTGTGGGAGAGGGAGAGGGTGGGAAGATTTGGGAGAATGGCATTGAAACATGTAAAATATCATGTAAGAAACTAGTTACCAGTCCAGGTTCGATGCACAATACTGGATGCTTGGGGCTAGTGCACTGGGACGACCCAGAGGGATGGTATGGGGAGGGAGGAGGGAGGAGGGTTCAAGATGGGGAACACATGTATACCTGTGGCAGATTCATTTTGATATTTGGCAAAACTAATACAATTATGTAAAGTTTAAAAAAAAAAGATATTTCATGCAAATAAAAATGAAAAGAAACTTGTAGTAGCAATACTATCAGGCAAAATAGACCTGAAAGCAAAGACGTTACAGTTGACACAACAGAAATACAAAGGATCATAAAAGATTACTACAAACAATTATTTGCCAACAAAATGAACAGCCTAGAAGAAATGGGTAGTTCCCAGAAACATGCAACTTTCCAAAAGTGAATCAGGAAAAATAGAAAATCTGAACAGACAGATGACCAATAATGAAACAGAATTAGAAATTTTAAAAAGCCTCCCAACAAACAAGCCCAGGACCAGACAACAGGTAAATTCAACAAACTTAAGGAAGAGTTAATACCTATCCTTCTCAAACTATTCCAAAAAATTGAAGAGGAAGGAACTATTCTAAATTCATTCTCTGAAGCCAGCATTATGCTGATATCAAAACCAGATAAAGACACTACAAAAAAATTACAGGCCATTATAATGCAAAAATTCTAAACAACATATTAGACGGATATCAACAGTATAGTAAAAGAACCATTCACCATTACCAAGTGTATTCCACAGATGCAAGGATGGTTCTATATACATAAATAAATCAACATGATATATTACATTAACAAAGTAAAGAAAAACCACATGATCATTTGAATGAATGCAGAAAAATGTTTGACAAAATGCAATATCCATTTTTTATAAAAACTCTCAATAAAGTGGGTATACAGGAAACATGTATCAACATAATAAGAGCTGTGTATGACAAACCAGTGGCTCAGAAAATACTTAAACAATGAAAAGCCAAATGCTTTTCCTTTAAGATCAGGAACAAGGAAAAGTGTCTACTATTGACATTTTATTCAAAATAGTATCAGAAGTCCTAGTGACAGCAGTCACACAAGAAAGAGAAATAAAAGGTATCCACATTGTAAACGAAGTAGTAAAACTGTTCCTATTTGCAGATGACATGAAATAAAGTCCCTCTTATGTGGTCAATTAATATACAACCATTCACTGGAATGGGTGAATTTAACTCAGATGACCATTATATCTACTACTGTGGGCAAGAATCCCTTAGAAGAACTGGAGTAGCCCTCATAGTCAACAGAAGACTCCGAAATGCAGTTCTTGGGTGCAGTCTCAAAAATGACAAAATGATCTGTTCGTTTCCAAGGCAAACCATTCCATATCATGGTAATCCAAGTCTGTGCCCTGACCAGTAATGCTGACAAGCTGAAGTTGAGTGGTTCTATGAAGACCTACAAGACCTTCTAGAACTAACATCCAAAAAAGATGTCCTTTTCATTACACGGGACTGGAATGCAAAAGTAGGAACTCAAGAGATATCTGGAGTAACAGGCAAATTTGGCCTTGGAGTACAAAAAGAAGCAGGGCAAAGGCTAACAGCGTTTTGCCAAGAGAATGCACTGGTCATAGCAAACACCCTCTTCCAACAAAACAAGAGGAGACTCTACACATGGACATCACCTGATGGTCAATACTAAAATCAGATTGATTATATTCTTTGCAACCAAAGATGGAGAAGCTCTATACAGTCAGCAAACACAAGACCAGGAGCTGACTGTGGCTCAGATCATGAACTCCTTATTGCCAAATTCAGACTTAAATTGAAGAAAGTAAGGAAAACCACTAGACCATTCAGGTATGACCTAAATCAAATCCCTTATGACGATACAGTGGAAGTGACAAATAGATTCAAGGGATTAAATCTGATAGAATGCCTGAAGAACCATGGATGGAGGCTCGTGACATTGTACAGGAGGCAGTGATCAAGACCATCCCCAAGAAAAAGTAATGCAAAAAGGCAAAATGGTTGTCTGGGGAGGCCTTACAAATAGCTGAGAAAAGAAGGTAAAGGCAAAGGAGAAAAGGAAAGATATACCCATTTGAATGCAGCATTTCATGAATAGCCAGGAGAGATAAGAAAGCCTTCTTCAGTGATCAATGCAAAGAAATAGAGGAAAATAATAGAATGGGAAAGACTACAGATCTCTTCAAGAAAATTAGACCTAGGGAACATTTCACGCAAAGATCGGCACAATAAAGGACAGAAACGGTATGGACCTTACAGAAGCAGAAGCTATGAGGAAGAGGAGGCAAGAATACACAGAAGAAGTGTACAAAAAAGATCTTCACGACCCAGATAATCACGATGGTATAATCACTCACCTAGAGCCAGACATCCTGGAATGTGAAGTCAAGTGGGCCTTAGGAAGCATAAGTAGGAACAAAGCTAGTGGAGGTGATGGAATTCCAGCTGAGCTATTTCAAATCCTAAAGATGATGCTGTGAAAGTGCTGCACTCAATACGCCAGCAAATCGGGAAAACTCAGCAGTGGCCACAGGACTGGAAAAGGTCAGTTGCCATCCAATCCTAAAGAAAGGCAGTGGAAAAGAATATTCAAGCACATTTTCAAGCAAAAAAAACACAATGTTCAAGCACAATTGCACTCATCTCACACACTACCAAGGGAATGCTCAAAATTCTCCAATCCAGGCTTCAACAGTATGTGAACTGTGAACTTCCAGACGTTCAAGCTGGATTTAGAAAAGGCAAAGGAACCAGAGATCAAACTGCCAACATCCACTGGATCATCGAAAAAGCACAAGAGTTCCAGTAAAACATCTACTTCTGCTTTATTGATGATACCAAAGCCTTTGATTATGTGCATCACAACAGACTGTGGAAAATTCTTCAAGAGGTGCGAATACCAGACCACCTTACCTGCCTCCTGAGAAATCTGTATGCAGGTTAAGAAGCAACAGTTAGAATTGGACATGGAACAACAGACTGGTTCCAAATCAGGAAAGAAGTACATCATGGCTGTATGTTGTCACCCTGCTTATTTAACTTATATGCAGAGTACATCATGCGAAATGCTGGGCTGGATGAACCACAAGCTGGAATCAAGATTGCTGGGAGAAACATCAATAACCTCAGATAGGCAGATGACACCACCCTTACAGCAGAAAGTGAAGAACTAAAGAGCCTCTTGATGAAAATGAAAGAGGAAAGTGAAAAAGTTGGCTTAAAACTCACCATTCAGAAAACTAAGATCATGCCATCTGGTCCCATCCTTTCATGGCAAATAGATGGAGAAACAATGGGACGTTTTTTTGGGGAGCTCCAAAATCATTGCAGATGGTGACTGAAGCCATGAAATGAAAAGACGCTTGCTCCTTGGAAGAAAAGCTATGACTAACCCAGACAGCATATTAAAAAGCAGAGACATTACTTTGCCAACAAAGGTCCATCTAGTCAAGGCTATGGTTTTTCCAGTAGTCATGTATGGATGTGAGAGTTGGACTGTAAAGAATGCTGAGTGCTGAAGAACTGACACTTCTGTGATGTTGGAGAAGACTCTTGAGAATCCCTTGGACTGCACAGAGATCCAGCCAGTCGATCCTAAAGGAAATCAGTCCTGAATATTCATTGGAAGAACTGATGCTGAAGCTGAAACTCCAATACTTGGCCACCTGATGCGAAGAACTGACTCAATGGAAAAGACCCTGATGCTGGGAAGGATTGAAGGCAGGAGGAAAAGGGGGACAACAGAGGGTGAGATGGTTGGATGGCATCAGTGACTCGCTGTACATGAGTTTAAGCAAGCTCCAGGACTTGATGATGGACAGGGAAGCCTGGCATGCTGCAGTCTGTGGGGTTCAGAGTCGTACACGACTGAGCGACTGAACTAAACTGAATGTACACAATGGAGCCAAGAATATACAACGGGTAAAAGACCGTGTCTTCAATAAATGATACTGGGAAACTTGACAGCTTCATGCAAAAGAATGAAACTGGATCACTCTCTATGCCGTATACAAAATAGAAACTCAAATAAGATTGAAGACTTAAATGTGAGATCTGAAACCATAAAAAAAAACTCCTAGAAGAAAACATTGGCTGTATACTCTTTAAAATTAGACTTAGTAGTATTTTTTTTTAATCTGTCTCCTCAGGCAAGGGCAGGGAAAATAAAAATAAATAAGACTATATCAGTTTTAAAGGTTTTACACAGCAAAGGAAACCATCAACAAACATAAAGGCAATTTACTGAATAGGAAGAAATACTTGTAGATGATCTATCTGATAAAAGATTAATATCTAAAATATTTTTTTAAAAAACTTACATAACTCAGTATCAAAAAATCCAACCTGATTTTAAAATGAGCAAAAAGCCTGAACAAACGCTTTTTCAAGAAAGACATAGAGATAGCCAACAGACACATAAAATGGCGTTGAGCATCACTGATCATCAGTGTAGTGCAAATAGACCACAGTGAGCTGTCCTCACACCTCTCAGAAGGACTGTTATCAAACAAACAGCGAATGACAAGTGTTGGCAAGGATGTGGAGGAAAGGGGACCCTTATGCTGGTGAGAATATAAAGTGGTGCAACCACCATGGAACAGTCTAGACGTTCCTCAAAAATTTAAAAATAGAACTGCTATATGATCCAGTAATTTCACTTCTGGGTGTTTACCCAAAGAAAATAAAAATGTTATTTTTAAAAGATAGGTGCTCTCCAACATTCACTGCAGCATTATTCACAATACCCAACATATGGAAGTAACCTAAGTATTCATCAATAGGTAAGTGGATAAAGGTGATGTCACACACACACACACACACAATGGAATTTTACTTAGTCATAAAAAAAGAAGGAAAGCTTGACATTTGAAACAACAGGAATGGACTCTAAGGGTATTATGCTCAGTGAAATAGGTCTGACAGAGAAAGACAAATACTATATGATTTCATTTATATGTGGAATTTAAAAATCAAACAAACCAAACAGAACACCAATAGAACACAGTAGAGGTCACCAGAGGGTAAATGGGTGGTTGGGTGAAATAGACGAAGGGAATTAAGAGGTACAGACTTCCAGGTATAAAATAAATAAGCCACAGGGGTGTAATATATAGCATAGGGAATATAGTCAATAATATAGTAATAACTTTGGTAACAAATGGTTACTAGACTTATTGTGACCAATTCATAATGTATCCAAATGTCAAATCTCTATGGTGTACACCTGAAATTAATATAATATTACATGTCAACTATGCTTCAGTTTTTTAAAAGGAAGGAAAAAAGCTAGATTTGAGGGTAGTTGTCTCAGTTGCAGGTCTTAAAAGTTGGGTTCACAACATGGGATTCAAACTCTTTGCTCCTTGGGGAAAAGCTCTGGATTTCCAGTTTCTCCAAATTGTGGGTCAGTGTGCTGGGGTTTACAGCAAGATTGTATCTTAGCATCTCCTATCCACTAAATATGAGTTTTTTCTCATTTTTTCCAATAATATAGTCACTCAAAGAAGTCACTCAGCTAGTTTTTAGGGTTTTTTCAGAAGAAATTGGTCCATATGTAGCTATATAGGTGTGTCCATGGGAGAAGGCAAATTCCTATTTGACCATCTTGAACCAGAACTCTGAAACCAGTCTCTTGAAGATATCTGAACTCCCTTGTTGGTTAAGCATTATATGAAATCAAGCTAAATCTCTCTCACAGAATGGATAGATAAATAAAATATGGTGTATGTATACACACACAATGGAATCTTATTCAGCCTTCAAAAAAGGAGGAAATCCTGTCATTTGCAACATGGATTAACCTGGAGGATATTATGCTAAGTGGAATAAGCCAGGCACAGGAAGTACATGATCTCTTCTATGGGAATCAAAAAAAAAAAGTCAGACTTAATAGAAGCAGAAAGTAGAATGGTGGTTACCAGGGGCAGGGGGTGTGAGGCAAAAAGGAAATGCTGACCCAATGTACAAAGTTGCAGTTATACAGGATGAATAAATCTAGAGATCGAATGTACAATATAATCACTATACATTTAATATTGTTTTAAATGCTGAAAATTCACTTAAGAGGGTAGATTTCAGGTACTCTACATCCCTACTATCCTGCAAAATAGTAATATTGTGGGGAGATGCTATGTTAAGTAGCTTTACTGTAGTCATTGTTTCACTGTCTATATCACATTATTTTGTTATATACCTTAAATACATACAATTTTTACTTTAAATATGTTTTTTTTTTTTTTTAAGTAAAATTAACCACAGTAAGATGGAGAAGGAAATGGCAACCCACTCCAGTATTCTTGCCTGGAGAATCCCAGGGATGGGGGAGCCTGGTGGGCTGCCGTCTATGGGGTCACACAGAATCGGACATGACTGAAGCAACTTAGCAGCAGCAGCAGTAGCAACCACAGTAAGAAAGTAAAAAGAAACACAGGATTAATTTTACTTACATCTCTTATTTAATACCATATATCTAAAATATTTTTCCAATATGTAATCAGTATAAAACTATTGATAAGATGTTTTACTGTTTTTTTCTTACAAAGTCTTCAAAATCTGTATTTGCACTTAAAGACCTCCCAGGGATTTTCCTGGTGGTCCAGTGGCTAAGATTCTGTATTCCCAATGCAGGGGGACCGGGTTCAGTCCCTGGTCAGAGAACTAGATCCCACATGCTGCAACTAATATCCAGCACAGCCAAATAAATAAATAAAAATTAACAGAAAACAAATTTATAAAAAAAAAAAAAGACATCTCAAATTGGGTTATCCACATACGGCTAGTGGTCACCATATTGGACCATGCTGATTTGAATAACAAGAATTCCAGAAAGAGAGTGGATAAGGGGAAAGAGAAGCAGAGAAGAAACAAAACAATTTTAAGAAAATGTCCAAGAATTTAAGAATACTAGTTTCCAAACTGAGGAGGCTCTTAGCCCAGCAAAAGTGAATTCGATCCAGACCAAGGCACTTCATCAGTTTTATGTTAAAACACCAGGAACTCAGAAACCTCTGTAGGCAACAAACAGGTTGCAGTCAAAGATCAGTGGCTTTAGACTTCTCAGCAACAGTGGATAAATTGAGGACAATGAGTCAGTGCCTTTAAAATTCTGAAGGAAAGAACCATCAAGCCATAACTGTATAAATACCAACCACATTAGGGGGTAGATAAAGGGTATTTTCAATGATCTAACATCCAAAAAATGTACCTGCTATGCTCCCTTGTTTAGGAAGATACTGAAGAATGTGTTATACCAAACAAGGAAGCAAACCAAGAATGAGGAAAATGTGAGATATAAGAAACAGGAGAAAGGTGAAGGGAATCCCTAGGGTGAAACTGTAAATCAGGCCTAGAGATCAACCAGCCCAGATTGGAGTAGGTCAGAGGGAACTGAAAATGATTTCAAGGAAATGAAATTGCTAGAATACCCAATGGGGCTGATTATGGACATAGAAAACTGGCAGAAGCCTTTGAATTAGTTGAATTAGTAGCATGTACTATATCCCAAAACTAAACAAATAAAAGAGATAAAAGGAAAATGTAAAGTTATAAACTCTGAATGTTGAGTAATTTGTCTATGCTGAGGTTAGAAAGGGCATGTGGGTAAGGTGGAATGAGTAGCAAAAGAACTGAAACCTCATCTTTCATAGTACAAAATTAAACCACAGTCCTTAAATCAGAAATGCAAGAAAGGAACAATATAGACATCTTAACTGAAATGTAAAGATAAAAAACAAAATAAGCAAGTGTTGAAAATGCCTGGATCTGGGGAAGACAAAATTTAAAAAGATGACTGCCATTGTTTCTAATAAATTTTGTAAAACTATGTCTAAGTCCAGAGTATACCCATATATAACTTTTAAAAGAAGCAAACAGTAATAAATCTGAGTGAATAAAAGAGCTTTAACAGGCCATTGCTAATGAGTATCCTTACCTCCTAGCATTGAGTACTGGTTCCGCTGTATGGATGTGGATGGGGATGGAGTGCTGTCCATGTACGAGCTGGAATACTTCTACGAGGAGCAGTGTGAACGGATGGAAGCCATGGGCATTGAGCCCTTGCCATTCCATGATTTGTTGTGCCAGATGCTTGACCTGGTAAAGCCAGCCAGTGATGGTAAGACTGAATAAAGAGCCAAGTTGCATTGTCCATCTACATAACAGAGTGGGGGTTGTAATCCTGGATTGTTCTAAATTATTTAACTTCCCAGTCTTCCATACAGGCTTTCTAAATACAGAAATATTTAAGTTTCTCCTTTATTGTTGGCATAGAACTAACAATTAATGGCAAATTTAGAAAGCAGATTAGTGGTAGCCAGTTGGGGAGGATTGCAGAGGGGAGGGGAGTGAGCCTGTTTGACGGGTACAGAGTTTCCTTTGGGGGTGAAGGAAATGCTATGGAATGTTATAGTGGTGATGCTTGTGCAACAGTGTGAATGTGTGAAAAACCATTAGAATGGTTAAAGTGGTGAATTTTATGTGAACTTTACCTCAAAAAACATCAAATTTTTATAATCAAGTAAGCATATCCATATATCCTTTTAAACTTCAGTAAAAGTTTTTTTTTCACGTCAAAAAAAGCCTTTGAAATTTACCAGATTTGTTCTTACACAGGCAAAATAACTCTACGAGACCTGAAGAGATGCAGAATGGCTCACATCTTTTATGACACTTTCTTTAATCTGGAGAAATACTTAGACCATGAACAGAGAGATCCCTTTGCGGTCCAGAAGGTACCAGTATAGTTTTAACTTCCGTTTGAGGGATGCAATATCAGGGGTTCTATGCTTCAGATAAAAGTGGCCTCTGTCTGCAGGAATTTTGGTATTTTAAAAAGCTAACATTTAAAATATTTCATAACATACTGAAAAGAAAGAATAAAGGACTCAGAGCCCATCTCTTCCCACAGCTAATCTTCAAGTGTAGGTAATAACCTGCATCTGCCTTTCATTGAATGAACTATGTGCTTTGTGTACTTCCATATACATAGAAACTGGTTACAGAAAATTTTGAAATAATTGTCTTTCTCACTTTCAACACTACATCAATAGATACATCTCTATTACAGAGTATACACTGGGCTTGATTTAACTGTACCATTCAATTTCAGGATGGCATGGTAATGAAAACTAGATGCCCTCAAAGATAGACAACCTTCAGATAAATGTAACACTTTTTCAAGCAGTAACGATGACTGTATATGACATCAGTTTGAAGTCATTCTACAGCTGAAGAGCCGTGAAATGCCTTCCCCATACACAAAAACCTGTGGACTCTCAGAAAACCCACATCCAGGAAAAAAAAAACAAACAAAAAGCAGAATATCACCACTTCTCCTTCTATTCCGCTGTTTAAAGAGTAAAAACTATATTGATGGAAAAGAACTGATTGAGTACATACACTACAGGAAACTTCCTCAGTCTTTTATCTTCCATATGTTGCATAACTGTTTGACCTAAATATTAATAGTTAAGAATACAAGGACCAGCTTCTAAAAACAAATACTCTGCACCAGAACTTGGAGCATATCAAGGTACATTATCACTAGCCTAAAGTCAGTATTATATTTCATTGAGTTTAAAATGTCCCATTATTTTATATACCTTTAAGCAAGAAAAAGCAATTATAAATCTAAGATGCATAGCAATTTCAGACATGTTTAAAAGATGGGGTGAAGTTCTTCAAATGGATTACAGTAATTAACACATTATGTACTCAGTATTAAGGTACTTACGTTCTTTTAGCATTACTAACTTTACATCCTAGGGCATTGTTAACCCAATTTCATTATGGAAAAACATCATTTTACCTAGAACATAGAATCTAAGATGCAGTCTGTATTGTAGAAGGAAAAGAAAATATATACTTTCTTCCCCCTTCGTTTTTTTATTTGTATTACAAATTTTACTTTAAATTTTCCTCTTTTTTCTGAGAGGTAGTAATTATCAACATTGTGATCTTCAAAGGATGCTATTAGTAAGTGCTCAGTAAATTCCAGGTACTGTGTTGAAGAGACACTGGGGGTTATATAGAGATGACTCAGTGTATAAAAAGAACGGGTGTATAGAGATGACAAAGACAGGAGAACAAAAGGTGGCAGCCCAGCCCACATAGTACAGTGAAGGAAATGACTAGGGGACAAGGGCTGCTTCTAAGAAGGTAACTCAGATGGCAGGGTATCCAAGCTGGCTGTGAAGGAAGCAATAAAAATTCACTGGAGGAAGGGATGGTATATTTCAGGTTAAGTTTAAGCCGCTCAGTTGTGTCTGACTCTTTGTGACCCCATGGACTGTAGCCTCTGTCCATGGAATTCTCCAGGCAAGAATAGTGGACCGGTATATGGCTGATTCAAGTTGAGGTTTGACAGAAAACAACAAAATTCTGTAAAGCAATTATCCTTCAATTAAAAAATAAATTGAAAAAAAAAAAAAAAGAATACTGGAATAGGTTGCCATTTCTTTCTCCAGAGGATTTTCCCAACCCAGAGGTCGAACCCAGGTCGCCTGCATTGCAGGCAGATTCATTACCATGTGAGCCACCAGGGAAGCCACATTTCAGGTGGGCATATGCAAACCACAGGTCACTCCAGATCGCTGCTTTGCCAAGTGCGAGAGGAGAAGGGGCTAGAGAAAAGTCTCTGATTATAAGGCTGAAGAATCTAGACCCAAACAGTCCAGCTAATGAAGAGTACTTAATAATTTTGTGATTCAAGGTGTAGATTCAGTTTAGGAGTGTGACTTTAGTACCTCTTTAATGTTTAGAGCTTCCCTGATAGCTCAGTTGGTAAAGAATTAGCCTGTAATGCAGGAAACCCCAGTTCAATTCCTGGGTTGGGAAGATCCACTGGAGAAGAGATAGGCTACCCACTCCAGTATTCTTGGACTTCCCTGGTGGCTCAGCTGGTAAAGAATCCACCTGCAATGTGGGAGACCTGGGTTCAATCTCTGGGTTGGGAAGATCCCATGGAGAAGAGAAAGGCTACCCATTCCAGTATTCTTGCCTGGAGAATTCCATGAACTGTATAGTCCATGGGGTCAAATAAAACATTTTTCACATAGGTTTTTTCAGGATGTAAAAATTTGTGATGACCTATCTCCAATTTTTGTTTTTGATTCTGTTTCCTGTGGCCATCCCCTTCCCAATCAGGATGTTGAGAATGACAGTCCTGAGCCCTCCGACTGGGACAGGTTTGCTGCTGAAGAGTATGAGACCCTTGTAGCAGAGGAGTCTGCCCAAGCACAGTTCCAGGAAGGGTGAGTAAGTTTCCCTGTGTCTTTTTTAACAGGGGTAACCACATTAGGATCACCTTTAAAAAAATCAAGATTTTTGTCATATCATAAAAATGAGTGATTTTAACCCAATTTTAGTTGAGTGAATATTCCTCCGGCAGTATTCTCTTCCCTTCACTGATTTTATGAAAAGTCTTCTCATGTGCCATTTCCTTTAAAGAAGTTGTACCTTTTACTGAAAATGGAGATCACTGTGCAGTCATACTGCTGTTAGGGATGTTAGTAAGCCCTATAAACACAGGAGAACTGAAGCTCTTTTAAATAATAAAGACCATTATGATCATCAAAACAAACCTTTATCAGACATGGTTTTGTGCATTCAACTCTGAAGAAGAAGTTAACTTCTACTAAGGGACCATGGTAAGAAATTAAATTATCCAAGACTTTTACTACTTAGAACATTTAGTAACTGTACTTTGTTGGCTGTTTTCACCTTCTAGTGATTTCTTTAGCAGTTCCTTTATAGTCACTGTTTCTGTAAGGCTCTCAATCAATCCTCATTTATTAATGTAATACTTTTTTGAATAGGCAGTATACTCACTTAATATTCAAATTAAAGAATAGTAAGTTTCCTGCTACTCAGTTCTCCCCAGAAACAACCACTGTTATCACTTCATGTGCCTTTCCAAGGATGCTCCATCCTGTTCCCTCCCATTCTCACACTCTCTCGTTATACATATGTGTATAAAAGCAAATACACATATACATTTTTTTCTTTTTTTCTCTTACACATATGGTAGCATACTATTTGGTTCTCCACTTTTTCCACACTTTTTATACAGTTTCTGTTACATAAGATAAGTTCTGGAAACCTGCTGTACAACACAGTATCTATAGTTAAAATATGGTATTGTGTGGTTTAAAATATATTAAGAAGATAGATCTTATGTTAAGTGTTCCTACAAAAGAAAAAAAAAAAAGAACACAAGGAAATGTCTGGAAGTAATGGATATATTTAGTGCCTTGGCTGTAGTGATGATATGACAGATATATGCATATTCCAAAATCATCAAGATATATTCACTAAGTGTGTCCAGTTTTTTGTATCAAACTTCAATAAATCTAAAAACAGTAACAACAAAGCTTGGGAGAACAGCATGGTGAACTAAATACTTGTATTTTATGATCATTGAGGTATAAATGAGGCAGCATAAATATCTGGGGATCCCTGAGTGTATGAAAAAATTAGTAAAAGAAGAACTGAAGATTGGAAGAAAAACAAATCAATAAATTGGAGATTATTCCATAAATATATTCAGTGAATGTGCTAAGTTTTTTATAACTGCATAATATTCCACTGTATAGTTACACCATTATCTTATATTCCTCTATTCACAGACATTATAGTGAAAATAGTGAAATATTAAGAGATATAAGGTTACAGTGAATAATCTTTTATATATGTCATTTTATACATCTGTGGGATAAATTTCTAGGGTGTAGCTAACAGATAGGGCTTCCCAGGTGGCACAGTGGTAAAGAATCTTCCTGCCAGTACAGGAGACACAAGAGATGCGGGTTAGATTCCTGGGTTGGGAAGATCTCCTGGAGTAGGAAATGGCAACCCGCTCCAGTGTTCTTGCCTGGAAACTTACATGAACAGTGGAGCCTGGCAGGCTACAATCCATGGGGCCGCAAAGAGTGTGACACAACTGAGCACACACAAACACACACACACATAGCAAACAGATAGCAAACTTACAAATACATAGGAGGATTTTGGAGAAGCCAATATGAAATGACACAGATACCCAGAATTAGCAATGGTGGGGAGCCATATCACCCGTAGGCCTAAAAGGACCAGGAGATGACAACATCATCAAAACCCAAAGGAGCAGCTCTATTCACAGGCATGACTTAATTCTTTGTCAGTGAGCTTCATTAGTTAGGAACTGGGGTAAGTACTGATCTTATGAAGCAATTATCACTTCTCTCAAGAACATGTGCAGATGTTTATAATAGTGAAACCTAAAGACAATCTAGGTAATAAGATTAATAAAATTATCATACATATACACAGTTCAATCCCATTTAACCATTAAAAATTCATTTTGTGGGTGTATAATTATTGACCATCAAGAAAAAAATAGGAATATGAAAAAAGGCCTTAAAAGATCTAGTGAAACAGAAAAGAACAAAATAAAGTTATCAGAAAGAAAATTAGGTATATGTAAGGAAAACAAAAGGGATCTAACTTATACATACTAGACAATAGAACAAATGAAGTAGAAAAAAAATTCAAAGATAATAAAAAGTTTTTTTTGAAATAAAAGAAGACCTGAGTCTGAAAGGTCAGAAGTCACACCGTATGTTAATGATTGGCCCCACAAATGTGTGGTGAAGTTAACAGAATTCAAAGATTATTTGGGGGACTTTTTCAGCTTTTTAAAAATGTATGTCACCAGGTAAGAGGGGAAAAAATATCAACCTTGCCTCACAGACTGCCACAGGAAAAATGAATACCGGAAAAGATCATGAAGCAATATTTATCTCTCCCTCAGAGAAAGAAATTCTATACCCTAAAGTTTTATACTAACCCAAGATGACATTCAAGCATGAGAACACAAATGGGAATTTTCTAAAAACTGAAAGGAATAAAGCACCCATGAGCTCTTGTTTAAAAAGGGCATAATCATAAAACAGAGATGAGCCAAAATAAGGATCCCAGAAATGGAACGACCATGGTGGAAAAGAAATAACAATGAGTGTTCAGTCCATTTAAACATAAAGGATAGGGTCAGAACATAGCATTCTGGAAAAAATAATATAACTCAAAGTGGGATGTAGAGTGGAGGAAGAAACGTGTGTAAGTTTCGTTAGCAGGTCCTCAATGGCTCCCCTCTACAGCTAGTAAGTCAAGTTGAGGTTTAAGACTATTAATTAAAGTAAACACTTGAAAAACCAAAGCCAATCTCTAAATATTCTAATTCAATCAGAAAACATGTGTGCACAAAAAAGAAAAACACACACCATGCAGCATAAAGATGACAGAACTAAAATAAATACTTTTTGATCAGTGAATGTAAGTGAAACAAACTCACTTATAAAAATAAAACAATTCCATTATAGAATGGTAACAAAAGCTGAATTTAAAAAGACTAAACAATGACCTCCCTGGTGGTCCAGTGGTTAACACTCCACAATCCCAGTGCCAGGGGCCTGGGTTCAATTCCTGGTCTGGGAACTAGATCCTGCATGCTGCAACTAAGACCCACTGTGCCACAACTGAAAATAAAAAAGATCCTGCAACTACAGATCCCACGTGCTGCAACTAAGACCCATAGCAGCCAAATAGACTTAAAAAAAAAAAAACAACCACGCCCAAAAAGCTGTCCTGATAACATCAAATTTTTGGAGCAGAAACTCCAAAAGGAAAGAAAAGGAGAACTTGAAACCTGTTAGTTGCATCCATAGGAAATTATTCCCTGAAAATATTTTTGTGGTGTATTGTCCAGAGACTATTTACAAAATATATATTAGGCCACAAACAAAACTTCAGTAGACTTCCCAAAAGTATTACAATAATATAGAGTAGCTTCTCATTTCAAGGTGGTAAACAAAGCATCCTGTAGTTTTCAGTCTCTCATGCCATATAAAAATAAGAAATACAGAGTATCACCTGAAGTAAGAAGTGAAGCTTTCAGTGGACTAACAGGACAGCAGATGGAATCATATTGAAGAGGGAGCCAGAGCTTAGGTTCTCTGCCAGAAGATGAGAAAGATAATTGCCACAGATAAGGGAGCAGTACTTAAAGATGATCCATACCTTAATATGACTGAAAACAAGAGCAAAAGGGAGGTTCAATCCAGGTAGGTTGAACCCTATACATCCCATCCTACTCTTAAAGGAAAGACAAAAGCAGTAAAAATGGAATCTTGGAGCAGCATGGCCCCATTCAGTTCAGCCACTCAGTCGTGTCCAACCCTTTTCAACCCCAGGGACTGCAGCATGCAAGGCTTCCCTGTCCATCACCAACTCCCAGAGCTTGCTCAAACTCATGTCCATTGAGTTGGTGATGCCATCCAACCATCTCATCCTCTATTGTCCCCTTCTCCTCCTGCCTTCAATCTTTCCCAGCATCAGGGTCTTTTCCAGTGAGTCTTCTCATCAGGTGGCCAAAGTATTGGAGTTTCAGCTTTAGCATCATTCCTTCCAAAGAAATCCCAAGGCTGATCTCCTTCAGAATGGACTGGTTGGATCTCCTTGCAGTCCAAGAGACTCTCAAGAGTCTTCTCCAACACCACAGTTCAAAAGCATCAATTCTTTGGTGCTCAGCTTTCTTTATGGTCCAACTCTCACATCCATACATGACCACTGGAAAAATCATAGCTTTGACTGTACACACCTTTGTTGGCAAAGTAATGTCTCTGCTTTTCAATATGCTGTCTAGGTTGGTTATAGCTTTTCTTCCAAGAAGCAAGCGTCTTTTAATTTCATGGCTGCAGTCACCATCTGCAGTAATTTTGGAGCCCAAGAAAATAAAGTCTGTCACTGTCTCCATTGTTTCCCCATCCATCTATTTGCCATGAAGTGATGGGACCGGATGCCATGATCTTCATTTTTTGAATGTTGAGTTTTAAGCCAATTTTTTCACTCTCCTCTTTTACTTTCATCAAGAGACTCTTTAGTTCCTCTTGGCTTTCTGCCATAAGAGTGGTGTCATCTGCATATCTGAGGTTATTGATATTTCTCCTGGACACATCTGAAAAGCACGTCAAGGCTGTATATTGTCACCCTGTTTATTTAACTTATATGCAGAGTAAATCATGCAAAATCCCAGGCTGAAGCACAAGCTGGAATCAAGATTGCCAGAAGTATCAATAACCTCAGACATGCATGGACCATCCATCCCCCTGTTCTCACTTAAAGTGCCAGCAGGTCCACACTGCTGTCTCCTGAGCAGCCAGTGCAGGGCCAACAGTACACGGTAAAGGAGACAAATATCAACCAACAAAATACTCAGCAAATGAAAGAACTTTTAACCCTGGACTCATTACAGCAATCAGAACTAGACATCAAGATGGGTATATTTACTATTTGCTTTTATTGGCTCTACTGTGTGGCATGCAGGATCTTAGTTCCCCAGCCAGGGATCAAACTCATGCCCCCTGCAGTGGAAGCTCAGAGTCTCAACTACTAGACCACCAGAGAAGTCTGTCTATTTTTAGACAGATAAAATTTTAAATGAAAGAAAACACAATCATTGGGTGATGTGATAACAGAATGGACACATCTGAAAAAATTTTTATCTATAATATTGATTGTAATACAGGAGTAAGAAATTCCTGTAGAAACCAGTAGAAATAATAGCCAGATAATTCCCAGAATTTTAGCTATTAAAACAAATAAAAATATAAACAGAAACAGAAGTCAGCTAATTTTTTCTGGCCAGGTAATAAATATTTTAGGCTTTGCAATCTCTGTCACAATTACTTGGCTCTGCCACTGGGTTGGGAAAGTAGCCCTAATATGTAAGCAAATGAATGTGGCTGTGTTCCAATAAAATTTTTAACAGACACTAAGATACTAAGTTCAGATCATTTTAACGTCATGAAGTATTCTTTGATTTTTTTTTTTTTTGAAATTTAAAAAGGTAAAACAATTCATGGGCTATTATACCAAAACAGGTGGTGAGACAGATTTGGACCACAGATTGCAGTTTCCCAATTCCTGTACTAGAGTGAAATCTCAGTACATAAAAAGATAGAACTGGAAAGCTACTAGAGAGAAAAAAAAAATGCCCATAATATAAACACAAAAAGAAACAGCATTTATTTAAAAACAACTTTGAACCTTGAATTCTGTTCCTATTTAAATGCAAAGGATAGATGAAGACATTTTTAGACATCAAGAGATGCAAAAATGTTTACCACCCACAGACAAACTTTGAAAGAAATATTAAAGGGTTTTCTTCAGCAACAAGGTAAATGTATCCTAGAGGAATAGTGGGATATAAGCAAGAACAAAATTAGCAAAATTTATCCTTAGAATTCGGAGAAGGCAATGGCACCCCACTCCAGTACTCTTGCTTGGAAAATCCCATGGACGGAGGAACCTGTTAGGCTGCAATCCATTGGGTCGCTAAGAGTCGGACACGACTGAGCGACTTCACTTTCACTTTTCACTTTCATGCATTGGAGAAGGAAATGACAACCCACTCCAGTGTTCTTGCCTGGAGAACCCCAGGGACGGGGGAGCCTGGTGAGCTGCCGTCTATGGGGTCGCACAGAGTCGGACACGACTAAAGTGACTTAGCATAGCATAGCATCCTTAGAATTTTTATAGATACCATTAACAGATAGTAAAAGGTCAGGGTGAATCTTTATTAAAGTGGAGAATACAGACACTGATAAGTTTATATTTTTATAATGATAACTATAGAGTTAAAATGTCTTAAATTTTTTAAGGAAAATCACTAAAAGTAAATATTAAATGGAAAACTTTCTAATCATTTTCAGAAAAAGACAGTAGACTGTTTAACTGGAAAATCTGTATATAGAAAACTCAGTCTACTAAAAGACAAGTGTGTTTAACCAGTATTCTTTTGGTAAGAAGTGACTTTAACTCACATTGGCATAAAGGGAAAGCAAAGCCTTAGCAAAAAAGAAATTGTGGGCTTAAAGAACTGAAAAGTCCGGAGCTAGTACTGACTTCAGAGACTTAGATTGTCTCTCTTTAATCTCTTAGGTAATGCTTTTCTTTCATTCTTTCACTCTTCAGCAAATTTTTAGTATGTGGTGGCAAAATGATAGCTTTACATTCAAATAAAAGAGCAAGTCCCTTTCCCACCAGATTCTACAAAAGCCCAGGACTTGTTTGGCTGTAATTGGCTTATTTTGGGTCTAGTCCCTGAACCAGCTCTAGAAGGAGTCAGACCTAGAAATTAGCTTGGACAGAAGTTCAAGTTCATCCAAACCACATGTTTTCTCAAGGAAAATTTGGGAAATTTGAACATGACGGTCAAAAAAGGGGAAACGCATGCTGGTAAAGGAATAGCAGATGTTCACTACAGTATAAAGGAGACAAAAAGACAAAGACAGTACAAAATAAATAGACAAAATAAGTCCAGATATAGTATGAATCACAAAACTCAGAAGGGATTAAAAATCCAACTGTACACTCTTCTTTAGATTCATACCTAACGCAGAGGCAACAGTCAAATAAACAGTAAATAAGAGGAAATCAGGTACAGTAATGTTTATGAGACAAGTAGAATTGAAAGCTTTAAAAGAAACATCAGTATTTCAGCAGTTGGCCGTGAAAACAAGTCACCAACTTTAAGCAATACAAAAAGCAAATCTGATAGAAATACAAAAGAAAACTTGACAATCCCATAGTCATATAAAACCCAACAAATCAAATAGGACAAAAAATTCATAATATAGAATTAGTAAACATTCATAGGGGTACTCAAAAATAGATTTGATACCCGACAAATATGGAGCCATCACAATACAGTGCCTACTTATTAAGGCATGAAGAATATCACATTTTTAAAAACTACTAACATATAGGCCATATTTGTTACTTATGAAATTAGCAACAACAACAAAAACACACATATCTGGAAAGTTAAAAAAAACATTTTGAAAAATTACATATATCTTAAAATAACTGTTAAGCTACAGAGAAGATCAAAAAACCAATTACAGGGTTTTTTTTAGAACCAGGCAATAAAAGCATTATATTTATTAAGATATGTAGGATATAAACACGGGAAAAGTTGTAATCTGTAGAAAGAAATAAATTAGGCTGTCATCTCAATATGCATGAAAAAGGATGACAAAATAGACCCAAATAAAGTACATGAAAAGAAGTTAAACAACTGTATTTCAAACAAAAAATAAATCTATTAATTTATACATACACAACCAGAAAGCATACTGTGCCAAGCACTATTCTAAATATTTTAATTCATTTTAATCACAAAACTCATATCTTGTAGATGCTTTATCCCTGTTTTACAGATATTAAAACTGAAATACAGATTAACTTGTCAAATCTACCAACATGTATAAAAGAATACATCAAAAGAATACATCATAAGTAAGTTGATTTTATCCCAAAAGTGCAAGTGGTTCAACTTTACAAAATCTGTCATTAACAGATTAAAGGAGAAAGAAAAGAAAAGAAAATATAGACTGATTCTTTGAAGGCATGTGATAAAATATATTTTCTAATTTGGAGAAAATGAAACTAAGCAAACTTAAAAAGAACACCTCCTTAATGGGTAAAGGGTATTAATCCCATACCCCAGAAATAACTAGCTAAAAATATAATAGGGAGAAAATCCTATTTGTGATAGCAACAAAAAACGTTACTTGAAAATATATATGACAAAAATATAAAATTTCACTAAAAATTACAAAGATCATTCTCCATGTTAAAATTGTATATAATCCCCCCAAATATGTTATAGAACTTGATCAACTAATTCTGAAACTCATATTGAACAATAAATACAAAAGAACTAAAGTGAGTTCTGAAAAGAATCAAAGGTATGGTAGGGCACAGGGGATGCATAATCCAAAGCTATAGTAATTAAACTCCGTATAGGATCCATGCCAAAACTGAAGACTTATGACACTGTGTCAAGAAGTCTAGTCAGTAAAATGTTGACTCTCTGCAGACTGAAAAAAGTACATATTAAGCTAATACCTGCATGTAAATAAATACTTTAAATGCAAAAAAATGATGGGAGAAATTTATAAGGGAATTATAGATTTGAGTATATTTTAAAAGTGACAAATTCTATATCACAATCAAAAGGCATAGGGTTGAATCATCAATAATGTTCTTTCATTATTGGAATCTTCAAAATCAATAGTTAAGAACATGACTATTAACCAATTCTAAAACATCAAAAGATAGAAATTTCACCAAGAAATAACAATGAAAATTCCCACTTCACCAGAAGGTAAAATGTAGTAGCCAGATATAACTATTTTAAATGCTATTTTTACCTAACAACAGCCTCAAAATACATAAAACAAAAATTGTCAAACAATTCAACAATTAATAGTTTAAGATTTCAACACTTCTCTTACAGTAGTTGATGCTAGTAGAGACAATTACTAAAGACACAGAAGACTTGAACAACACAGTGTATTTGATCTAACCAGCATATGTACTCTACAAAACAGTAGCAAAATACACATTTTTCTCAAATGCACATGGAACTTCTTCAGGAAAGACCATATGTTAGGTGAAAAAAAAAGATTCAATAAATTCAAATAAAGTATGTTGTCTGATCATAATAGGATAAAATTACAGATTAATAACAGAAGGAAATCTAGGAACCCCAAAATGTTTAGAGATTAAATAACACATTTCTAAAGACACATGGGTCAAAGGAGATACTGCAGGGAAATTTGATGTTGTCCTGAAACAAATGAAAATAAAAGATGATATGAAAATCCATGTGTGGGGTGCAATTAAAGCAGTGCTTAAAGGAATATTTATGACCCAGAAAGTTCTAACATCAGTAAGATAAGCTTCCATCTTAAGCTAACAAGTAAGAACCAATCAGACCCAAAATAAGTAGGAAGAAGGATATAATAAAGATCAGAGTAGAAATCCATGAAATAGAAAATAGGAAAATACTATGAAAGAATTTATGAAATCAAAAGTTGGTTCTTTAAAAATATTTTAAAATAGAAAGCTTTAGATAAAGAGAGAAAGGAATAAATTAAAATCAGGATAAAGGAGGATACATCACTATAGATATACTTATAAAGGAGTATTATGAACAGCTTAATCTCAGTAAGTTTCACATCTTAGATGACATGGGACAAAATCATCTAAAAACTCAAATTACCAAAATCAACTCAAATAAATTTAATTATATCTATTAAAAAAAGAAAACAGCTCAAGAAGAAATGGAAAATCAGGATAGGCCATATCAAGACACTAAATAAGTTATTAAGTTCTCCCCAAAAGAAAAGTCTAGGTCCAAATGGTTCATACATTTAAAGGAAAAAAATAATACCAATCTTTCATTAATATTTTCAGAAAATAATAGGAGGGGACACTTCAAAACTAATTTTAGAAAGCTGGTATTACCCTGATACCAAAGCCAGACAAAGATACCAATATCCCTTATGAAATCAATATAAAACTTTTTACAAAATATTAAAAGTATCAAATCCAGCAACATATAAAAAAGATTATACACTATAAGTAGGTTTACCCCAGGAATGGAAGGCCATCTTAACATCTGAAAATCTACTAATATAATAAACCATATTAATACAACACAGGACAAAAAGCACATGATCATTTCCATAGACACAAAAAAAGCCATTTGACAAAATCCAACATCCATTCAAAATATCTCTTACCCAAGTAAGGATAGAAAGGAACTTTCTTAACCTGATAGAAGACATCTATAATTACATTATTTACATTATACTTATGGCGAAAAACTGAATGCCTTCCCATTAAGATCCAGAGCAAGGAAAATAGGCTTCTGTTCCTCCCCATTTCTAATCAACATTGTAATGAGGGTCCTATCCTGTGCATTAAGACAAGGAAAAAAAAAAAAACATTAAAAGTATTCAGACTGCAAAGAAAGAAGTAATCTATCCCTAGGTTATATATACTTTAAGTAGAAAATATGAAGAAATCTGCATAAAAGCTACCAGAACTAATAAATTCATTAGCAAGGTCTCAGCTTCCCTGGTGGCTCAGATGGTAAAGAATTTGCCTGAAATGTGGGAGACATGGGTTCGATCCCTGGGTCGGGAAGATCCCCTGGAGAAGGGAATGGCAACCAATCCCAGTATTCTTGCCTGGAGAATTCCAAGGACAGAGGAGCCTGGTGGGCTACAGTCCATGAGGTCACAAAGAGTCGGACATGGCTGAGCAACTAACACTTTCATTTTTCTTCAGAATACAAAATCAGAATATAAAAGTCAGTTGTATTTCCATGTACTAGTAATGAACAATCAAATAGAGAAATACAAATAAAAATAATTATTCACAACAGCATCAAAAAGAAAAATACTTAGGAATAAATATAACAAAAGAACACACTTTTATATATGTATAATAAATGTAACAAAAGAACACACAAATATAACAAAAGAACATACTTGCACACTGAAAACTGCAAAATAGTGTTGAGAAAAATTAAGGAAGATTCAAATAATAATAGAAAGCTCAGTATTTTTAAAATGTCAGTTCTCCCCAAATTGATGTAAAGATTTAACCCACTCCCTATCAAAATCCCTACAGGCTTTCGTTAAAACTGGCAAACTGATCCTAAAATTTATATGGAAATGCAAAATACCTAGAATAGCCAAACACTTTTTTTTTTTAGCTTTATTTTTTTTTCTTTTTTTTTTTTAATTTTATTTTTAAACTTTACATAATTGTATTAGTTTTGCCAAATATCAAAATGAATCCGCCACAGGTATACATCTGTTTCCCATCCTGAACCCTCCTCCCTCCTCCCTCCCCTCTGGGTCGTCCCAGTGCACTAGCAAACACTTTTTTAAAAGAACGAAGTTGAAGAACTTAGGCTACCTGATTTCAAAACTTATTAGAAAGCAAACAACCATCAAGGCACTGTAGAATTGATAAGTATGTGTGTGTTAGTCACTCAGTCACGTTCAATTCTTTGTGACCTCCACGGACTGTAGCCCACCAGGCTCCTCTGTGGAATTCTCCAGGCAAGAATACTGGAGTCTATAGCCATTGCCTTCTCCAGGGGATCTTCCCAACCCAGGGATCAAACCTGGATCTCCTCCTGCATTGCAGGCAGTTTCTTTACCATCTAAGCCATGAGGGAAGTCCCAGAATTGGTAAGTATGCACAACCAATGAAACACTCTAGAAATAGATGCTCATACATACGACCAAGTAATTTTCAACCAAAGGAGAAAGGGTAGTCTTTTCAGAAATGAACCTGAAATAATTGGACGTCCTTCTGCAAAAAAAAAAAAGAAAGAAAACCTCAATCCATATCTCACACCATATACTTTTGTATACTTATTTTTATAAGTATCTCAAATTCCCTGGTTGTCTACTGAGATCCTTCGAGCTGCACAGTGCAGCCAAAATAATAATAATAATCTCAATAAATATAAGAGTTGAAATCCTAAAGTTTTTAGAATAAAACACAGGAGAAAATCTTTGTGACCCTGAGTTATGCAAGAGCAATAAAATATTGATACATTGGACTTCTTTCAAAATTAAAAAGTATTGCTCTTTAAAGACACCACTAAGAAAATGAAAAAGACACATTGGGGGGAAATATTTCCAAAACATCCTGTTAAGGACTCCATCCAGAATATATAAAGAACTTACAACTCACTAATAAAAAAGGCAACCTAATTTTTTAAATGGACAAAAATTTGGTTAAACAATAACTACATTAGAGGTTCCAACAGCAAATAGATACATGAAAAGATGCTCTATATCACTAGTCATTAGGAAAATGTAAATTAAAACCACAATGAGATACATACACAGCCACTAGAACAACTAAAACCACCAGTTGGCAATGCTGTGAAGAAGCTGGAACCCTCATATATTGGATTGATGTGTATGTAAAATTATGTAGCCTCTTTGGAAATGTTTGGCAGTTTCTTAAAAAGTTGAACAAACATTTGTCATATGAATCAGCAATTCCACTCCTAGGAATCTACCCAAGAAAAATGTTCACCCAAAGACTTGTACATGAATGTTTATAGCCGCACTATTCATAGTAGCCCCAAAGTGAAAATAATCCAGATATCCACTAAACTGGCAGATTAATAACCAAAATACAGTATATCCATATAATGGAATGCTCTTCAGCAATAGAATGAACTATTGACTAACACAACATGGATGAATTGTAAGTGAAGTGGAAGAAGCTAGACAAAAATATATTCCAATCTTGTATGATTCCATTTATGGAAAATTCTAGAAAATGCATTCTAATCTATAATGACAGCAATCAGTGGTTACCTTGGTAAGGCAAAAGTAATTACAAAGGGGCAGGAGGAAACTTTCATGGGAGGGAGGGATATTTTCATGATCTCGATATGATGTTTTATAGATGTAAACAAAAGTCAGAACTTACTAATCGTACACTTTAAATATAAGCAATTTATTCTGTCAGTTATACCTCAATAAACAAAAGAACTATTAATACATGCAGCAACACAGATGAATCCAAAAAAATATCATTTTACATGAAAGAAGCCAGACACCAAAGACTACATAATTCCATTATATGAAATTTCTAGAAAAGGCAAAATTATAGAGCCATGAAACAGATCAGTGGCTGTCTAGGTTCCAGGAAAAAGTAGAAAATGAATACAAACAAGCACAGGGAGAGGAGGGGCAGATGGAGAGATGAAAGTGTTCTAAATTTAAATTGTGGTAATGATTGCACAATTGTAAAAATTTACTGTGTGTCCTCAGTCACTTCAGTCATGTCCAACTTTTTGCGACCCCATGGACTGTAGCCTGCCAGGCTTCTCTGTCTGTGGGATTCTCCAGGCAAGAACACTGCAGTGAGTTCCACTTAAGATGAGTGAATTCTGTGATATGTAAACTAAACTGAAAATTTTTGTAAAAAGCAAGCACCGAAAAAAGTTGAGATTAACTGGCAGGAATTTTTTAAAAGACAATATTAATTCAATAAATGTTTGCATTCCTTCTATACACTAAGCATTATTGGATATTGATGAACGCAGGATCCCTGCCTTAGCAGGAGAAACAGACAGATGCAATTAAAGTGTCTCTACTGCTCTCTCACAGAAGCAACACACTGTAGTTAACAGATATTGCTGGTAGAAACAAAGTGGCCCAACCTCCCTGGAAATTAATTTGACAATATGCTGCAGAAGCCTGAATTCATACCCTTTAACTCCCAATCCTGGGCATCTACTGTAAATAATCAGAAGTTTAGATAGAACTCTTCTAACTAAATTGTAAAATTAAAAAATTCAAAACAACACAAATGTACAATAATAGAATAGTTAAGTAAGTCATGGTATTAATATCTGTGTCATATTATGCAGACATCTAAACTACGTGTTGCACAAAAACATAACACGGAAAAATCAAGTTTACAAAATTATGATATAATCCCAGTATTACAAATGTATATCTATATATACATGAGCTAAATAGTAAGACTCCAAAATATTAAGTGATTAACTCTGAGCTGTAGAATTGCAAGTAATTTGGCTTTTTATTCTGTTCTGTAATTTATAATGTTTGTATAATGAACATGTACTATTTTAATAAATAGGAAAAGTTATTTTTCTCCTTTATCTGCTTACGTAGGTAATATGTATTAACTACAGAAGAGTAGAAATAAAGATAAAAATCTTCACCTAAAATCGACCACCCAGAGATAGCCTGACATCATTTAGGAGTATGCTTCTAGATACTTCTTTGCAAATATTAATAGATAAGTAATTTGTTTTACAAAAATGGAATTTGATATAACATACTGTTTTGTAACCTGCTTTAGAGGAAGGAGAAAAGAGATAGCAGATCTAAACACTTAGAAGTTTATTAGTCTAAAGAGACAAGAAAATGATGGCAGCTAAAGAGAATTATTATGTGTCAAGTAAAAAAAATTTTTGAGCTGTGGTAGTGCTCAAAGAAGGTCCCAGTGTGTGTGTGGAGGGGAGACAGAGGAGAAAAAGGGATGCAGACAGAAATACAGGTGAGGAGGGGTCACGAGAGGAGATGCAGAGACCAGCTGTAGTGAAATTCAACCGGTGCATATGAGAGGCTTCTGCTGGACACCCCTCTTCTCATGTTATGGGAGATAAGGCCTGCACAGAGCCCATGTGGGTGATGAGGTCTCAGGGAGAGAGGGGAAGCCTTAACAGCCGCAGCCTGTAGAGCAAGCACTGGAATGTCACCACAAGAAACGAAAGGCCTGTTTACAGTTGTTAATAACTGACTGACACAGTTCAAAAGCAAGGCCAGATCCAGAATTCCAAGGGTATGTTGGGCTTCATCTCAAAAGGAATTACAAATAAGTCAGGGTGAGTTTGTCAAACAGAAATTACCAGAATCAACTATTAGAAAGGGAGGAAGAACGGCAGTACCATGGAAAGAGCCACACAGATCTGATTCTGTCTTCTTACTCACCAGCTGGGCAGGTTATCTGACTCCTTGCAGCTCAGTTTCAACTACCTTCCAAGGTGATTGTAAGAATCAAAGAGAATATAACTCTATAAACACCTGCCACATAGTACTGATATAAATACGTGACAAAGAGTAGCTATTACTACTACTCCCTGAAGAGGAAGAGATATTATACAATATAACATCATGCTTAAAACCACAGAATTTGGAGTTAGACAAATTTAGTTAAGTTCAAATCCTTGCTGTCACTTACTAGTCATCTAAGCCTCAGCATTCCCTATACAATGAGGATACCACCTGCCACACCAGACTGTTTTAGAGAAGACAACATACATAATATATTATGTTCTCAGGCACAGTGCCCATGTAATCAATTTTGTTGTTGTTGTTGTTTAGTCTCTCAGTTATGTCCCTCTTGTTTGCGACCCCATGGACAGTAGCTCACCAGGCTCCTCTGTCTATGGGATTTCTCAGGTAACAATATGGAGTCGATCACCATTTTCTTCTCCAAGGGATCTTCTACTCCCAAGGATCAAATCGACATCTCCTGAAAGTCTCCAGCATTGCAGGCAGATTCTTAACCACTGGGGAAACGTGTAATCAATAAACAATGGCTCTTATTAGTACCATGGTTTCACCAGTGGCTCCACAGTAAAGAATGTCTGCAGTGCAGGAGACATGGGTTCCATCCCTGGGTGGGGAAGATCCCCTGGAGAAGGAAATGGCAACCACTCCAGTATTCTTGCCTGGAAAATCCCATGGATATAGGAGCCTAGCAGGCTACAGTCCATGAGGTTCAAAAGAGTCCAACACGACTGAGCGACTAAACGATAACAATTATTACTACCTCTGTGATCGTGGCCACATTACCTAACCTCTCTGAACTAGAATTTAGTCAGGGAGTACATTAGCATGGAGAAGGAAGTGGCAACCCACTCCAGTGTTCTCGCCTGGACAATCCCAGGGATGGAGGAGCCTAGTGGGCTGCCGACTATGGAGTCGCATAGAGTCGGACACGACTAAAGCGACTTAGCAGCAGCAGCAGTACATGAGTGTTCCACTGGCTGCCTCTTTCCCCTTCATTCCCAGAACATGGCACAGTTGACACACAGTAAACATTTGTTGCATGAGAATTAGAGATTTCACAATAAACTGTGGAAAATTCTGAAAGAGATGGGAATACCAGACCACCTGACCTGCATACAGGTCAGGAAGCAACAGTTAGAACTGGACATGGAACAACAGAGTGGTTCCAAATAGGAAAAGGAGTACATCAAAGCTGTATATTATCACCCTGCTTATTTAACTTCTATGCAGAGTACATCATGAGAAACGCTGGACTGGACGAAACACAAGCTGGAATCAAGATTGCCAGGAGAAATATCAATAACCTCAGACATGCAGATGACAACACCCTTATGGCAGAAAGTAAAGAGGAGCTAAAAAGCCTC
>NW_011494956.1:15097442-15130815 GCF_000754665.1 Bison bison bison | reverse complement strand
GATAGCATATTCAAAAGCAGAGACATTACTTTGCCAACAAAGGTCCGTCTAGTCAAGGCTATGGTTTTTCCTGTGGTCATGTATGGATGTGAGAGTTGGACTGTGAAGAAGGCTGAGCACCAAAGAATTGATGCTTTTGAACTGTGGTGTTGGAGAAGACTCTTGAGAGTCCCTTGGACTGCAAGGAGATCCAACCAGTCCATTCTGAAGGAGATCAGCCCTGGGATTTCTTTGGAGGGAATGATGCTTGAAGCTGAAACTCCAGTACTTCGGCCACCTCATGCAAAGAGTTGACTCATTGGAAAAGACTGATGCTGGGAGGGATTGGGGGCAGGAGGAGAAGGGGACGACAGAGGATGAAATGGCTGGATGGGATCACTGACTCGATGGACATGAGTTTGGGTGAACTCCGGGAGTTGGTGATGGACAGGGAGGCCTGGCGTGCTGCGATTCATGGGGTCGCAAAGAGTCGGACACAACTGAGCGAATGAACTGAACTGAACTGAACTGAACAGTATCTAACAGTATCTAGCATATAAATGCTGGGGGAAGTGGACCTGCTTGTGTTTCCACTGGAACACAGGCTCCTTTAAGGAAGAGCACCTGTTTCATTCATCCTGTAGCCCCAGCACTGGGCAAACTCTTTGGGAAGTAGGAGAGCCTCAGCAAATCTTTACTGAGTGGCACAGAAGGTAGCACTAATCTGGCAGCCACCTTCACTACAAGGATAACTGCAGAAGCCTAGACAACTTGACCTTCCAGAAACAACTTGAAATTCTCTACTTTACCATTTCACATTACAGGCCACCTCTGGGCCAAGTGCCTGTACCCCCTGACTCAAGGCTGTTGCTTGGGTAATACCTTCAGTAAGCAACCTAGTAATGAAACAATGAGAAATGCAGTATGACTCCATATTTTAGTTTGGTGATGGAGGGCCAAGGGTCTCCTTAGGTATGAATTTGCAAACACCGTGAATTACCCCATCTAGCACACAGTGTGATAACAGCATACAACAGCATTTGTATAAATTCAGCCAAGGTCATAGGGGAAGCCAGAAACAGGTAACAGTTACATACCTCTGGCCAACTAAACATGTCACATACATGAAGATAACAAGTTATGACACCCAATTAATTTATAATTAACTTTCTTATGGTTTTTGCAATAAAGTTTAAAACGCCACAAGAATTGTGAAAAGTAGGCTAAAGGGTCCTCCATGTTGCTATCTTGAGAAACTGGGACCTGTAATAATTAGAAACAAACTTCTCTACCAATCTGACAAAAACTTGATTACTTCAGATTTTTAGTTAAGAGTCTTTCACATTATCCTAAAAATACATTCTTACAGGATATTCTGGTATTTCACCAACAGCTTTACATTTGATTAACCTAGATTAAACACAATTTTCTGAGTCTTTATCTGATTAGTAGAGAAAGACAGGCTTTGCTGAAGAAAAATTGAAAAATATAAAAAGATTAAAATCATCCTCAGTTCAGTCATCCAGAGATAACCATTATGTATACTTTGGTGTATTTCTTTTTGATGCTTAATGTTACTAGTGTGTTCAAAAACATGACTTTTAATGCTTCAGAGTACTCTCTCAAGCAATAACACATCCATATTCCCTACCTTCGGACATTTAGATAATTTAGAATTATTTCCCACTGGATGTTTTTAAAGGTGAATTTCTCCTTTATGTTAAATATAAACATATATTGAATTACTATTTATGAGATGTACATTTAGTTCAATTAGTACTGGAAAGTACGACACTGTAGGTTAGTCAGAAGACCAGAGAAGTTTAAAATTAAATAAATTTTATTTCAGTAGATATGCACTGGTATGTAATTTATGCCAGGCATTGTGGCTGGTAATAAAAATAAACTCTGTCCCTTCCTTCAAGTTCAAAATTAGAATATATTTAATCCAAAATTTTTATAATATCTACAGCCAAAATAAGAATTACTGATGGCTCATGACCTGGAACTGCAAGAGATCCTTAGCCATCAAAAAATAAATAGGATCAACTTTCTAAGATAGAAAAGTAAATGGTACACATTAGGAAACTTTACCAAATTTGAAGTGATTGAATGGGTCAATAAGGAAATTCTTTGAACCAAATATCCAACTTCTAAAGTATTTCTGATAATTCATTTTATGTAAATGGCTTAGGATGAGTGAGTGAGGTCGCTCAGTCGTGTCCAACTCTTTGCGACCCCGTGGACTATAATCTATCCGGCTCCTCCATCCATGGGATTCTCCAGGCAAGAATACTGGAGTGGGTTGCCATTTCCTTCTCCAGGGGATCTTCCCAACCCAGGGATCAAACCCGGGTCTCCCACACTGCAGGCAGACACTTTACTGTCTGAGCCACCAGGGATATCTTAGGATATCTGTTCTTAAAAGTATAAGGGTAAAATTCATCTACTCCTATTTCTACAGCAATATAGACTTCAAACTAAGAGGACTAGTTAACATTTTATTCTGTGCTTATAGCTACCATGTATCTTAGATTTCCTGACAAGCCCTGAATTGAATATTCTATCCCTTTGCCCCTGTAAAGTCAGAATCCCCAAACTGGAATCAAACCATAACTCGCAGACATCCTAAAACTGCCTACAAATCCTTTGTCAGACCACACATGTGCCAGTCATTATTTCTGTTCATTCTAGCTATTTTACTTCCATCCCAGGAATCTGCAGAACTAGCCTTAATACATTTGCCCAGAAATTGCTCATCTGAAATGGGAAACTTAGGGACACAGTTTCTAAAAGGGGAAACTTAGGGACACAGGTTTCTAAAAGCTACCATATTGCTAGCAAAGATACATGAACCTGTAAACACCACAATGTTTAAAATGTATAACCAACAAAGACCTATTGTACACAGAACTCTGCTCAATGTTATGTGGCATCATGGATGAGGGGGTTTGGGGAGAGAATAGATACACATATATGTATAGCTGAGTTCCTTCTGTGTTCACCTGAAACTGTCACAACATTGGTAATCGGCTATCAGTTCAGTTGCTCTGTTGTGTGCGACTCTTTGTGACCCCATGGGCTGCAGCATGCCAGGCTTCCCTGTCCATCACCAACTCCTGGAGCTTACTCAAACTCATTTCCATCGAGTCAGTGATGCCATCCAACCATCTTATCCTCTGTCATCCCCTTCTCCTCCCACCTTCCATCTTTCCCAGCATCAGGGCTTTTCAAATGAGTCAGTTCTTCGCATCAGGTGGCTAAATTATTGGAGTTTCAGCATCAGTTCTTCCAATGGATATTCAGGACTGATTTCCTTTAGGACTGATTTGATCTCCTTGCAGTCCAAGGGACTCAAAAGTCTTCTCCAACACAATTCAAAAGCATCAATAATCAGCTACATCCCAATACAAAATAAAGTTTAAAAAAAAATACATGAACCATTATTTTCCCTTATGCTAACAATACTGTTACTATTCAATTAAAGAATCTGTGCTCAATTTGATACCTAAGGTTTCTTTGTGAACTGTTTGTGAACCCTATGAGTTCTTTAATCTTCTGACCCCTCTACTCAGTTTAAAATGGCCAATTAAATGAACAGGGAATACATCATAAAATAATTTGAGCCCAGAGGCATTCCAGTGACCTGCAAGCAGGCCTGGAAGTGGTCATTTAGAAGACAATCAGTAAACATTCTTTCTCCCTCAGGAATTCCTGGAGAGCAAGATAAAGAAAGACTTTGGTGACTTCAAGATGACTTCTGTACCCTCACCATTTTACTGACTCCAGCATTCCTCATTATTTTGAAAGAGCACTAAGACATTATTTTTCATTCAGCAGCACATTTTAAGCAGCTAGTGTCAGTCACTATACTATAACCCAAGGAAATTAGTGCGTTACAAAATGGACATTTCACATTTGAGTGGGCATGACACATTTAATTATATAATTATGAAAAATAAACAGGGTAAACCAGTAATAGAGACAGGCTTGCAACTTAGGGAGCTGAGGGAAGAATTTTCTACAGTGATGAGAACCTAAAAATTGAGAAGCAAAGTTATGCAAAAAGCAGGGAGGATAAATATTCTAGGCAGAGGAGTAAATGTGTGCAATGGCTCTGAGGCAGGAAATGGTGCTGAGGAGATTTTAAAAAGCCAGTATAGCTGGAATATAATAAGAGGGAATCATAGCTGGAAAGATTAGCAAGGGTCAGATCATGCAGGGCCTGGGGGAGCTACTGATAAAAAGTCCAACAAGGTAGTACTCTTCTAGGTTGGAGAGGTGCAAGAACAGAGGCAAGGAGACAAATAAGGAAGCTATTACAGACATCTAAATAAGAGATGGTGGAAGCTCAGGCACTGGAAATCAAGAACCTTTTAAATGATATCTCAGATTAAAATATGAGCACAAGTTAACCAAGGAGGAAGAGCACTGCAGGCCCCTGAAAAACATCTACTGTGGCATTAGGTCCCAAGACCTATTCTGACACTGTAAACAGTCTGGTATGGCAAGAGCCAAGGGTATGTGATAGGAGCAAAAACAGGAAGACCAATTGTTAGAAAACTATTGCAGTAATCCAAGCAAGAACGTGTAACATCCTTTACTCAATTAGTGGCAATGCAGAGGACGAGCCAAGACTGTATGCATGTGGTATTATTGGAAGTATTAGGAGAGTCACTGGATTTGAAGAGGGGAGGGAAGAGGAGCTTGAAGTAATGAGATTTATGGCTTTGAGTGGGTAGATCATGGTACTATTTGCTACAATAGGGAAAACCAGGGTTGTAGGTACGATGAGTCCAGGTTCGTATACGCTGCCACATGGGAAGAGCCACATACTAGACAGGTGGATACATGGCAGTCTTCGGCTTAGAAAGAGGCTGAGGCTGGACATGTACGTCTAGAACCCACAAGTGTAGATAAAGCTGTAAGACTGATTGCTCACGGAAGTACAAAGTGAGAAGAGCTTAGTCCAGAACCCTGGGATGCACTGACACTACAAGGGCAAGTTAGAGCAGGATTTCTCAACAGCACTGATATTTTAAGCTGGGTAATTCTGTTGTAGGATGTTTAGCAACATCCCTGGTCTCTATCCACTAGATGCCAATGGGACCTGGCCAGTTAATGACAAATTTGTCTCCAGACATTGCCAAATGACCCCCAAGGTAGGGGGAATCAACCCCAGCTGAGAACTACTGAGTTAGGGTAAGATTCATCAGCACACTGACAAGAGGTTCTGAATGAGCTCCCCTGACCCAAGATTCCTCCAAAGGCTTTATGTATATTACTGTTCTTGGTACCTTGAAAGTACAAAAGAAATGCAGGTGACATTCCACTACATCCAACCCACAACGCATTGGAATACGTTTAGGTACTAGCTTGAATCAAATCTGTTGTTAAAAATTCCATTTCTACATGAGGCTACAGTGGAAAAACACACTCTTTTGTTAAAAAAAAAATTACACAAAACCCTGTCCCCTACTACAGGATTAGGTGTCACCATTCTGCTTCAGTAAGCCCAGGTACTTCTCCACCATCAGAATGTGGTATTTTCTCTCTCACCTCATCTCTCTTCAACCCTTATAATGGGGTGAAGTGAAGTGAAAGTCACTCAGCCATGTCCGACTCCTTGCAACCCCATGGACTAGCAAATCCATGAAATTCTCCAGGCCAGAATACTGGCCTTTCTCCAGGGGATCTTCCCAATCCAGGGATCAAACCCAGGTCTCCCACATTGCAGGCTGATTCTTTACCAACTAAGCCACAAGGGAAGCCCAAGAATACTGGAGTGGGTAGTTTATCCTTTCTCCAGCGGATCTTCCCAATACAGGAATCGAACTGGGGTCTCCTGCATTGCAGGTGGATTCTTTACAAACTGAGCTATCAGGAAAGCCCATATATAATGGGGTAGGAATGAGGAAGCTGATGGCAGAGGGGTTAAGTTACATGGCCAAAGTAGCATTAAGTGACCAAAAGTCCATACTCTAAAGCTAAACCACTTAACCACTATTCCAGATGGTCTCCATTAGGCTGTAAGCTCTGTGAGGAAGGGGCTGGTCAGTCTCTTTCACCATTGTATACCTAGCATTTGGCTCATGCTTAGCAACAGAAGCTCAAATATTTATTGAATATTGAATAGTCTCAGCTCAGACTTAACTCTAATTCATTCATAGATCCGCACTGAGAGAGCACTCACAAACAGCAAATTAGATCACAAAGAGGAAGAAAATGTCTTCCAGTCTGATGGGAAATAAGTAGCTGCATCTGTAGAATTAACTTTTCTTTGAGTGTTTCCCCCCAGAAATAGAGGATCTTCCATCAACCCTGCTTCAATTCCATTAAAGCAAAATTACTCTTATTGCCTCCTTATTCATATACCAGTTATAGTGCAGCCTCTAGGAGATGGCAGAGTGCAAACAGAAATTAAGTATGGACAGCTTTTGCAAAATGACAGTTGTAAATGATTTCTGACAGGATCATCAACGGGTACTCAGAGCAGTTTTCCAAACATCAGATATGCTTTTAACAAAAATGTAACATTCTCTACCCTCAAAGAGTAAGTGCCACCTACTGGGTAGTCCTAACCTAGTATTTTTTTTTTTTTTTTTTTGTCATCAGCCAGTATTGGTACCTTTTTGACAAAACAGTTATATATCCAGAAATTTCTGCACAGGTGAAACAGCCATCATTCCCAGGAGATAAAATATTTTGTCATCCATGCCTGGAGTAGCCAGGAGGGTTAGTCTGGAGGATATAGAACTCTAAAGAGGGGTGAGCAGAGGGAAAATGCTGTGGAATTCTGTAAAAAATGAAACGAAATCCAGGAGTAAGCTTTAATCAGCTCTGTGTACACAGATTTCTTAGAAGCCATGGAAGCTATAAAGCAATTAGAGTTGAGAAAGTTCCCCACTCTGCATCAAAGCCACTTCAGTGAAAGCATTCATGTAAAAGCTCATACTTTCCAGACCTCATACCCTCAATCCATAATGCTTTCATTCCCATCAAAGCCTCTAGGGAAAGCCTGATTCAGCACATTTCAACGTATTCTAACATGAGCTTGAGTGAACAGGGAGAACGTGTTTTCTGTTCCAGGGCACGGTTTCTTCCAGGGTGTTTCAGTTTATAGCTGCCATTTAGCAACTCCAGGTACTTTCACTAGCTGATCTTTAGTCTAGTTTGCTATATTGACTTCTACCCAAACATTAAAACTTTTAAAAAATCAGTAACTCATTTTTGTTCTTTCAGCTCCTTTGAAGATTATGAAACAGAAGAGCCTCCCTCTCCCTCTGAAATTGGAAACAAGGGCAATAAAATAGTGACCTCAAGCCTTTCAGAGAAATGTGGAAAGCTTCAGTCAGTGGATGAAGAATAGTTGCCAGTGGCTACATGAAAGGGAGATACGTATTTCAAAAAAAATGTTTTTGTGAAGATATGCTCTAGTTTGCATATTGCATTTTAAAAGCTTTGATTTCTGCAAGTGTGTATCTGCACTAGGAACTTTTTAACGTTTTTGAGCAATAGCTCTGGATACACATACCCAATTTGGGAGACTCCTCCAGTTTGCCTCAAACCTCCTACAGAGCTTTTCCTCAGAAGCAAATGATATATACATCACCTTCCAACGTCTGTGAATCAGCACTCTTCACCCTGAATGTACCAAGGATCTCTTGGGGACAGTGCCAAGCACGGCTCTCTGCACAAAAGCAGAAGTTGCCTCTGTTGTCCAGTATCGCTGAGGCCCATCAGGGCTCCTATGGAGCCCAGAAGAAACCTTCACTTGCAGAAAACTTGAGTCAAGAAATTCTGGAACTTGAAAAAGCAGTCAGGGCCTCCAGAACTGAATTAGCCCTGGTAATAAAAGCACTGCCAAAACATCTCAGAGACTTCTTTTAATTGTATGTGTACTGGAGTTCAAAGATCTTGAACTTAATGTAATTTCACAATGACCTGCCAAACTGCTAGTCACTTTACATCCTCAGGTATTGTAACCACTGGGCCTTCCAACCTTGCTAGCAAGCTCTAAACCCTCCCCCCATCCTGACTGTGGATCTTATATAAAACCTGAAGAAAAACTTAACTGAGGACAAGTGCAGAATATGACTCCTAATTGGGAGGGAAAAAAGTTTCCTTTTAACTCACCTTAACATTTGTAGCAAATTATTGAGTGATTTATTAATCTAAAAATTAGTGTCCCATCTGTACTTCATATCAGAAAGCCTACTTGAAGGCTTAAATAATTATATATGAAAATTCTTACTAGACATATTCATCACTGAATATTAGACTAGGCTAACAGTAAAGGCCTCTATCTCAACATTATTCCTTCGTGTTGAAAAATAACGTATTCAAAATACTGCATCCACTTCAGTATTTATCACAAAAATGGGAGAAAACAGAGATGCTACCCATAAAAGAAAGCAACTTCATGCTTACTAGAGAGCAGACGTGGTTATTACAGAATACTGTACTTTTCAGCAAACCACAAGGCTAGTCAAATCTCACAATATTGTTGAAGACAAATTGAAAATAAACTATTAAAAAGGATGGAAATTTCTGCTAGTATAAAAGAAACCTCCCAGAAACTTAATATCCACCTCTGTATAAAGTCATTGAAGTTTTTCCCTGGATTTTTTAACCACAAGTCCTAAATGTCAGAATAGCTCCCTTTCCACCCCACATTGGTTCCCTTGCTGGTGTGAAGGCCAAACTTTTGAAATAATCAAACATTGGCAAAAAGTGGAGAAAAGGAGAATCTAGGAAATGTACCATCAACTCGTACAGTTATTAATAGATTTAGCAATCCTTTTGTCAGTATCCTCCCAGTTTCCTGTTGTTTTACCTTCATGATCAGAACTGACATTCAATTTAACTATTATAGAAAAAACTTAGTTTCTAATAGCTCACAAAGAAATAAAACCTTAAAAGTGACTAAATTTTTAGGAAATACTACATGCAATAATCTAAACACATTGGAAATTAGGATTAAAAGTATTTTTGTAGTACATAAAATTTGCCATCTACCCCATCCAGCCTTTACAAGGAAACAAATTTTTTTCAGATAAAAAATACTCAAATGGTAATTAGAAGTTAGATATGGTTTATAGGTTTTAGCCGTAATGGTCTAAACTATTTCTAAGACTCAGCAAAAATTCAGTTTTTCAACACACATTTGTTTTTTTTTTAAACTACATGGCTGTACTTTACCTTGTTTCTCCTTACTGAAGTCATCTTGCTTTCATTTTGGTCAATATTTGGTTTCAAAAGCCTGTAATTATTATAAAAGATAGCTACCAGTATCATTCCACTTAAGCGCTTTTAATTTAGGTCATCCAAAGTAACACATTTTCAGAAACAAGAATGTGTTTCACTGTATTCCCCTCTTAGTATTAAATATAAGAAATGTGAATTCTGAGGAACTAAAATAGGGTATATTTGACTTTCTGGTAAAGATCATGCAGAATATAATCATTATTGCCCAACTGGAAATTTCAAGTTGTTACAATATCCAAGATTCCTTGATAAAAGTTAAATTGAAGGTATGACCTTAAAGCTAGTCAATGATGTAAGTTTCAGAGCTTAACATTAACTGCCAAGGTAATCAAACTAATGAAATTATGTGTATTTTCCCTGCATCTTATCTATGTCATTGTGTACTGTTCAAAGTATTTCTAAAACTCTAGACTGATCAAATGAGAGAAGTCATTTGCTCAACTTTGGAAATGTTATGGTGTGTTTGGGTGGAGAAGCCTGCATGATTTAACTTTTGTTCTTCCCTTTTTGCAAAACTAAATAAAGTTGTCAAATACACACTTTTGGTTTTAATGACACTTGCAACTCATTTTTATGTTTGAAAAGAGTAGCATTATAAACAAGCTTGAGTTTCAAAGAAAGTAACTCTTTGAACCTCTGGGAAAACTTTATAAAGAAAGATATGGAAAGATAACACCTCATACTAAGAAGTCATTTCCTCTGGGGATGTGAATTTGGGTTTGGGAATGAGAAGTTCACAAGATCAAAGGAGAATTTAGCCTTATATATTGTTTAAAGAATATGTAATTGTTATTTGGATACTTAAATTTTTTTTAACAAAGAGGGAGGAAAAATACCATCCACACTTTAGATTCCAATTCTAAACTGTGAACTTAGTATTTTCTAAAACATTTTATATTTTTTGCCTATAACACATGGAAAATTTTATTTTTCATCTGTTATGAAACTTTTACTTTGCTTTAGTCACCATCAAGTTGTTTTAAGAAAACTAAGAACACAGTGAAGAAATTCTGTATCCTAGAACTGTACTGCCTCTCTGTTTAGAGGTGTAGACCTATGGAAACTAATCAAAACGATTAGTTCTGTCAAAACTGTCAGCTGTAAAACGTCTATTACCTAAGGTGAAAGATCATTGGATCACTTATGGTAATTACAAGGAATCAAAAAAAAACAAATGAAGATGAGTCATATTAAATGCTGTTATTGTTTTGGTGCTTTTAAATCCTGTTGAAGTAAATCCAATTACTTCAATAATAATTTCTCAATTATCCATTGTTAGCCATTGGTCAGCATTCCTAAAAATAATTCACCATATAAAGAAAAACAACATAAAAATCAAGGCACAGTAATTAATTACTCTTCCCCAAACGTATATAATACAGGCCATTCAAAGCATGCTATCCCAAACTCCTCAGTATTCTACAACATAGAATTAGAAAACTAACATTTATTGATAGATTTAAGGTGTAATACAGGTTTCCAAAAGTGTGGCAGTGAGAATACCAGCATAAAAAAGAGAAACTTGTGCTAAAAACAACCTGAATTCATCATTGGCAATATTACATAACAATCAAGGCCCTCACATACTAATGATTTTCACTTTGTCTATATTGCCAACCTCCCATGCATCAAAAAACACGAAACTAAGATTATCAAACTTGGGAAGCAATAAAGTACTCAAGGAATTTTAAGATCATAATATTAGGAAAGTTTGGGAGATTTGCAAAATATATTCTAATCATCCATGTGTACAATCTCGTTATTTCTAGTCATTTTTGCAGTGATCATTAGTGAGTAAAGAACAGATTTACAAGTTTATATAGCAGGGCATCTGCATCCAACGTAAAACTGTTACAAACTTTAGGCAAATACATGTTTCATAAGACACTGCTAACACTCAGAGGAATTAAATAAAATTCCAAAACTTGGAAAGCAAATAAAGACAAGACAACTAAGAAGCATTTTCCACCATTTACTCTTGTTATCAAAAATAGTTCAACTCTTCTTGCAAAACAAAAACAAAATAGTACATACTGGACACATACATCACATTTTTCTTCCTATGGCTTTAGCCCACCCCCACCCCCCCAAAAAAAAAAAAAAAAAAAAAAAAAAAGCCCAACAACAACAAAAACAACTCTACCTGACCACATTCACAGAAAATGACACCAGGATACACTACAAAACAGAAGGAGGTGTCATCTGCTCTGTGTCCAAAGGGTTCTTCTCCATGTCTTGTACTAGGTGAGTAACCATCATTGAACATGCTGTGTGCCAAATCAAAACATAACTTCAGCATATGTCAGATCTCAGAAAAGATGGTGAACGTAGTAGAAACTGAAAATTTTCCAGCAGTATTTTTCTTTAAATAAGCACTGTCAAAGCAGCAACTCTTCTTTTAAATCATAAGGTCATTGCTTTACAACCTAGTCAGTCCTTGTTTTATTTGGGCTGTGTGTGCTATTTCAAGCAACTGACTAGATTTCCCTTCAAAAGAATGTTTGTGACTCACTTATCTCCCCCATAAAAATTACAGGGAAGACAAGGATTTAAACTGAAACATAGTTTGTGCTTTACATGCAAAAGAGTATTCTAAAGAAAATCCAACTAGCTTCAAACCTACCTAAATGCACAGGCTTCATAAAAAGGCATTTTTATTAGGCCTCTATAAAGAAGTCTCCACAACAAATAGCACCCTATTAAAAAAAAAAAAAAAAAGGAAAAAGCATCTCCAAACTAAAGTCTGCGGCAAACTATTAGAGGAAACAAAAAATCACTTTGAAGTGGCCAGTGGCAATAGGTATAATGCATAAATCTGAGTAAGTTTTGGAGCATTATTCCAAAAATATTTCAAGTCAATCCCAATTTCTAAATAAAACATTTGTATAATTTTTTAAAATTCTGTCACATAGTATAGTCTAAATTCAATTACCTTCAGAATAAAACTACCCTTCTCCACTTCATTTATCTAATCAGGACATTGCTCAAAGTGAAGGAAAGATTTAGAGTTTTTCCCCTAGAAATGAGTCAGACTTAACTAAAAATGGGATTCAACTCAGAAGAGTTTTGTGGCATGAACAGCTTAAACATCCACAGTCTGACAGAATTTCAGTTTGTTCACTTTTAAAAGACAGATTTTTTTCAACATTCTAATGAGGGGCAAATTTTCTTTCATAATACTGCTGATTTAAAAACTGCTACATACACCAGTAGCCAATTTTCATGATCAGAAATGGTATTATGTCAGTACAAAGGTTGAGCTGGACACATCAGCTTTTCAACAGGAGAAACATCAATGGCATCTGAAGGTAGCACTGAGTCTCCTGAACAAACTAATGGCTACTTTTCCACAAAATATGAGCACAATCCTTATGGACTGACTAGATACCACTTCCTTACATTTAATCATAAACTTTGATTATGCACAAAGCATGACCATAAACAATGAGGTTAATGTTATTTTCCTTGCCAAAGTTCATTTTGTATAAATCAGTTGCATCAGCATTTGTTCTCAAACTATGAGGTTCTGTAAGAACTAAGGACATATAGTTGTAGGGTTACTCCTCCATTATCTGCAAACTATTTCCCCGACACTAACACATATAACTTAGCAATGAAAACACTTGATACAAGTGATCTATATGCAGGAGCTCCGGCAAGTTAAACCAACAAAACCATAGCTGCCGTAAAACTGTAGCTATTTTCCTACCAGAGGTAGGTTTAAAGACCCACTGATTTAACAGTCGAATCTCATGTCTATAGCTTCATCCAAACTTTTATCATCATGTGTACTGGCAGCTAAAAACGTCGTTACTGGGGACCCTGTGACATTAATTACACTGGTGCTGGTACTAGCATTGCGCACAGCAATGCTAGTCACATTAATGCCCAAAGTGAGCCTGGTCTGCTCCAAAGCCTTTTCTGGCACAGCAAATGCCTCCAGCTTCTTCTCCCCATTGGCCATATAGGAGTTTTGGCAGCCACGACATATACAATCTAAGCAGGCTTTGCGGTTAGAGTAGCAAGGGCAGCGTTGGCCGCGGCATGTAAGAACACTTGGATTTTGAGTAGCACGCCCACATTTACATCCTTTCTTTTCCTGGGGCTTTTTATACACAGTCTTGGTAGGACTTCCTGGCATAAAATGATGACTGGGAATCTTTTCCTTTACTGTTTTGTCTTTTTTAAGAATACCTGGCTTGGTTTTAGAGTGAGATTTCTTGGATCCATGTTCATGACTCTTTTTCATGCTTTTAGTAGATAAAAGCACAGTTTTGCTGATTTTGGGTGTTGTGCCTCCATTGGGAACAGTTGCTATAGGCTGAAGAGAAATTTTGCTCTCCCGTTTCACTGTCACAGGAGCAGATGCCCCCAATGTTGGGCCTCGGATAATGGTAGAAATTGGAAGTGGTTGAACTTTCTCACTGTCGCTTTCTGACCTGGATCGTTTTCTATTCAGTTTTGCTACCTTCGGAGTTGCTGCCGTACACGATAACCCATGAAGTGCAGGACTGGTGGACATAAAAACATTATGGCTAAGAGACTGGGAAGAAAGCTGCAGAAACGGTCCATTGGATACAGTGGCTTCCAAGTTGGGCTGCAAATTAGGGCAACAAACTTCTGTGTTTGAAACAGTTTCTAAGCTGCGGAGTACTTCCTCAACACTCAATAACAGAGAGTCACCAGGTTTTATATCTTCACTGAAACTGCAAATATCAATGCCTGTGGAACATAAGTCAGAGGCTACCGTGTCACAGACAGGTGGCAAACTGTCAGACAGATCTTCAGTTTTTATGTCAACAGTGTTACATACATCAATCGTATTTGAATGTTCAGGTGAAGGAATATTTATACCAAATCTATCTATTGAAAGCCCATTGTAAGTAGGCAAACCATTGATAACAGAACTGCCAATAGCAATGCTGAGGGTGCTTTCAGATATTGGAGATAAACTAGCTTGAGGATCAGTTGTGGGTTCTGAGGTTGAAGGTAAGGGGGAATGTGTCAAACACAAAGTAAAGGATGAATCTGAGGGTTTTTCCGTCTCCTCACCAAACAAGGATCCATCATTAAGCAAAGCCAAAATATCAGAAGAACAGTCGACTGCTTCTATTATATCCCGTGCCAATGCAGTCTGTGTTATATATTCACATAGTTTTTTGTAGCAGTTCACTAGGATGCTTAACTGCTTGTTTTCCTCAAACTGCTCATAGTCTTTGCACCAGCTACATGAAGGTTTCATCATCATTTTCTTGCCTTTACAACTTTTGCAGACATAGTGTTGGCAGGTTGAGTTGGTGGGTGCAATAGGATCTTGTAGCAAATGTCCTAAGAGGGAAAAAGGAGGAAAGCAAAGATTTTAGTAAAATAAATTTATAATTTTATATACTGAAGTTGAGATTATAAGTAATCTATTAAAATTAAGATGGATTAAACTCACCAGACAACAAAACAGGATACAAAAAAACGTATCTTACAGGAAACAGAAAAATATTCAATAGCTCACTTCATTTCCATGCTATATTCCCCATTTCTTTTTCTCAAACGATCTTCCTCTGTCTGTTTCTCCCCCAAAATGGTATATTCTGGCTCACTTTCTTACTCTCTTCTCCAAAGGCTATAAAGAGGTGGAGATCAGTCACTGAAAGTACAAACCAGGCTTATAACCCTTGGGACCTCAACCTACTGCAACAATTGTCTAGACACTGGGAAAAAGATAAGAGCAAGAGTTAATTCCTATTCTTATTCTTACTCATTTCTCTTCCTTAAACTGAATGTTTTGTTTCATTTGACAGATTCAGTTAGGTAATGACAGGCCAACTATTTCCTGGAAATCTTTTGAGGCCTTGTGGGTAGATAAACAAAGCCCCCCAAAAAAGGTTAGTCCTTGCCTCATCAGAAATTGTTTGAGGTTATTCATTAATCATCAGTACAAAAGCATCTTCACGAAAAAAGTATAACTGCAAGCCATGTTACTGTATATACTAATCATAAACTAGAAAAGAGATGACCAAAATATAGTTATGATGAAAAAGAACTATATTCATTTATTTAAAAAAAGGAAATACTACTAAATCCTTTTACAGAAGATCAAAATACAGTAACAACAAAAAGAACTATATTTAAATGTAGCTTAAAAAAAATTAAGTAAAAGAATTTAATATTGGGCTCAAAATTTTGTCAGAATAGAAAATGACCATGGTCAAGTATCCAAGTACAGCAATATAATATAAAAGTGAAAGTGGGGAGGGGGAGTGAAAGTGATTACTCAACTTGATCGAACTCCTAAATTATAAATGACCTATACAAAATGAATCAGAAAGGGGGAAACAACTAGATACAGTCCCTATCTCTACCCTTAGTCCCCAAAGAAACAACTGTTCACTGCTTTCCAATTCAGGACAAATAATAATGAACTCAAAGCAGCATTTGTTTTCTCATAAACATTACATAATTTAAGATTGAGACAAAAGGTACTTCTGGTTATAGATGGTGAAATCAGCAAACCCTCTCCCTTAAAAGCAACTATAAACCTGAAAATTTTTGACAGAGAGTCATTTTCACAACCAAAGACATAAAACCATCTGAGAAGCATTTATGTGTGAAACCTGCTGAATCTCAGGTGAGAACAGTGGGGATCTGTGGGGTTCTGCTCTGGGGCTCCCCAACCACCCAGCTCCATCGGTGTTTACCCTGTGAGAACAGGAGGCTGCTAAGATGGAAGAGGATTCATTCAGGACACAAATACTAACTTAAAAGTAGATCACAGACATAAATCTATGCTGAAAGTCAGAAGCAGAAGAAAATGGAGGGGAAAAAACTGTGACTTTGGGTTGGGCAGTGTCAGACGTGTCATCAAATGCACAAAAAGAAAAAAACTGTCAACTGTGAACAGTTGACTACATATTCAAAAAATAAAAATACTTGTGCTTCAGAAGTCACCATTAAGAAAACAAGAAGATAATCCACAAAATGATGAGAAAAAAATATTTGCAAACCATACATCTGATAAAGAGCTTAAAAAACTTCATATAAATCAATAAAAAGACAATTCAATTTAAAAATCAAACAAAATTTGAATAAACATCTCACTAAATAAAACATGAATATTTAATAAGCATATAAAAATATGCCAAATATATTATTAAAACTATGACACACTGCTATACACCTACTAGTACGGATAAACTCAAAATGACAGATAATATCAAGAGTTGACCAAAATGTAGAGAAAACAGAATCCTTCTGTATCACTGGTAAGAATATAAAATGATAAATCACACTGGGAAACAGTCTGGTAGTTTCTTTAAAAGTTAAACATACACTTACCATACAAAGCAGCAATTCTACTCCTAGGAGCCTACTCAAAAACAAATGACATACATCCAAATAAAGAGATGTTTGTGAACAGGATTGAACCCAGGTCTCCTGCACTGCAGGCAGATTCTTTACCAGCTAAGTCACAAGGAAAGCCCAAGAATACTGGAGTGGGTAACCTATCCCTTCTCCAGGGGATCTTCCCGACCCAGGAATCAAACTGGGGTCTCCTGCATCACAGGCACATTTTTTACCAACTGAGCTATCAGGAAAGCCCATTATTCGTAATAGACAAAAACAATCCAAATGTCCATCAACTAGAGAATAAACAAACTGTGATATATTCATACAAAAGAATAATGCTTAGCATTTATGACAACTATTGGTACATGCCACATCATGATGAACTTCAGAAACATTATGTTAAGTGAAAGAAGGCAGATACAAAAGCATACATTGTTGTGTTATCCCATTTATATAATGGCTTCCCTGATGACCCAAAGGGCTTCCCTGATGGCTCAGAGGGTAAAGAATCTGCCTGCAATGCAGGAGACACAAGAGATGCTGCTTCGATCCCTGGGTCAGGAAGATTCCCCTGGAGAAGGAAATGGTAACCCACTCCAGTATTCTTGCCTGGAAAACCCCACAGACAGAGGAGCCTGGCGGGCTACAGTCCAAAGGGTTGCAAAGAGTCAGACATGACTGAGTGACTAAGCACAACAATTATATAAAATGTCTAGAAATGACAGAAAAGCAGAAATAGTGGTTGCCCAGGTCTAGGGGCAGGACCTGGGGTTAATTTTAAGTAGGCTCAATAGAACTTTTGAGGTGATTAAAATGTTCTAACATCATTTCGTGGTGATGGCTGCAACAACACTTAAAAAAATAAATAAAAACACCTTAAGGCAAGGCCTCTGTAGTTACCAAGTCCAACCTGCTTTCCATCCAATGCAGGAATCCTTTAAGGTATCCTTGACTTAATCTAAGGAAGAGTACAGAAAATATGAAGAGAGAGAGATGTGTACACACTTAAAAGGATAAAGCGTAAAGCTAAAAAATAAAATATGTTACCCTCTTGAGATGGGGAGACTGAACAAAGAGAAATGACCTAGGATAGCACTAGTCCACGGGGGAGCCTGGTGGGCTGCCGTCTATGGGGTCGCACAGCGTCGGACACGACTGAAGCGACTTAGCAGCAGCAGCAGCAGCAGCATTCTGGGTTTAAACTGTTTTGTAACTTTTAACTTGCAAATCATGTAAATATTTTACATAATTATATAAATTTAAAGGAAACGCCTACAAGTCAAAAGCAAAACAAGTAACTGTAATTTATCAAATTGATGGTATAACCATTTCAGTTAACTATTTCAAATATTAAACTTTAAAACAGAAAATTGACTCTAGTCCTTATATTCTTGTTTTGTTTTCAGAAATTATATTTGTTGCTGGTAGTGTTGATAGTTACCATAAAGTGATAGTGTCTAATTGTGAGGTAAAGTAAATGCTGACATTCTTGAAAATCCTGATTTTTTTAGTAAGAAGAAGGAAAATGTTGTAAGATATGAAAGTTAAAATTAAAAATTTGGTAGTCCTGAATTTCAATTGGATTTATCAATATGAACTTAAGTTTTTTTCTCAGACATACATATTTCCTAGCACTATACACTTTTCCATGAAAAGGCATGGAAACAGGAACCAACCACAGCAGCAATGAACTCAGTTAATAATGCTAAAAAACAATTTCCTGTTCAAAGGGATCAGGGCAAATGGTGGATTCTACATCTGTGACATAACTTAGAAGAGATAAATTTTGATTATCTTACGCTAGAAATTTCACAAGGAAACTATGAAAGATCAGGATAATGTTTAAAAAGACTCAGGAGCAAACCTGAAGAGACTTTCAGTGACCAAAGACGAGAAAATCTGAGCATGCATAAATGCAATGGAATATAAAAGCACACCTAAAAAAGGTCAAATCTCTGAAGTTCATTTTTTTAAAAAGGGAGAAAATCAGCTTCAGGATGCTAGTGAACCTGCTCATTAAGTTTGGAAACTGGTAAATAAAGAGGAAGAGCTTCCCCAGCGGCTCCGCAATACAAGAATCCGCCTGCAATACAGGAGACTCAGGTTCGATCCCTGAGTCGGGAAGATCCTCTAGAGAAGGGGACTAAACAACAGCAACAACAAAGACAAGAAGCAAGTGTTTATTCTGACTTACCTATATATGAGCTAAACCACTAAATAACCAAATCATAGATGAGAAGTTTCACTTTATAGGAATAATATAACTAATGAAGAATGACATAATTTGAGTATCATTTTAAGGGCTCCCCTGGTGGGTCAGAGGTAAAGAATCCACCTGCTAATGCAGGAGATGCAGGTTCAATCCCTGGGTTGGAATGATCCCCTGGAGAAGGAAATGGCAACCCACTTCAGTATTCCTGCCTGAAAAATCCCATGGACAGAGAAGCCTGCAGGCTACAGTCTATGAGGTCACAAGAGTCGGACACAACTTAGCAACTCAACAATGATTTGCAGATTATACAAGCTAAGTGAAAAGTAAGGATTATCTCTTGCCCTCATTCCATCACTGATTTTCTTTTCACCAGTCATGTTAATCATGAGCTACCCAGCACCTTTAAAGGACTTATCCCCAACACATTTGTGTTCTCTGATGAGGTTTTAGACTATGCCTAATCCTGAGAACTGAAAACAGGCTAGAAAACACAAAAACTATCATTTATAAATTCATAATTCTACCACCACTGAGTTCTTAAGAACTTCCGCCATGTAGACACATATTACCTATTGAATTGCCCAACCATTCCTCAACTAAGATATTTGAAATTTTAATCTACTATTGAAGATGCCTATCGGCAAACCTGTTTCATGCACTCAGTTAAGTATCCTAATACTGAAAAGCTTCCCAGAGGGTTCTCTTTACCCTTCACGAGGAAGGCAGCTCCAATGATACAAGGAAGGAAGAAAAAAGTTCAAGGGCTTCCTAGAACCAAATGTTAACCATATAATTACTATATGTCCCTAAGGAAACTCCTGCCTACAAAATTAAGAAATATCAAAGAACACTTTTTAAATGGTAAAAATACATCTTGCCCTAGAAAGTAAAATGGAGGGGCAATTTGCATCAAGAGGAAGTGTGTCACTTACTGGTAGACCGTACCATAAAAACTGGGAAGTATTTGGGAAGAGGTTTAACCTGCTTAGCTTATATCCAGTTTCAAACTCATGCACAAAAAGACTTGCTCAAAAATACGCATCTTCAGACCTTAAAAATTGGTAGTTCATGACAAAAGGTTTTTCTCACTGCACTGACTTGAATTCTTAATCAGCAATATATCATAGGAATTACCTTCCTTTACATAATGCAAGTTGTCCTGTAACTAAATGAATTTGATATAATGTGCCTTAATACTAAATGATGCTATACTGACCCTAATAAAGATTAAATTTCATTTTTACTCCTCACGGTAATGAAAGTAACTAATTCCTTTTTTACTCTCCCTTTCCTTAACTTTTCCCATCCCCAAGTAAGATACTTGTAATTTGAGACTTAAGATTTAGTTTTAGATTACCATAATAGTCCTGGGAATTTCTGAGAATACATAACTGTTGGCAAGTAATTTACTAAGATATTCAATACCAGAATTTTTTAATGCTTTTAAATTTGTGAAACTGTTTATTATACTGGTTCCAAAGGCAGAGAGTAGTAAAATTAGCCTTCAAATACCTATCACACAGATTCAGTAATTATCTAGATTATGCCACATTTGGCTCATCTACATCTTTTGATCTTTAAGTATTTCAAGGCAAATTCCAGCAAGTCTCATCTCTATATATCAGTATAAATCAGTACAAAGTACATTTCCTTAAGTAATCAGAATGTTATTACCACACCTAACAAAATTAATTATTTAAATAAATGTAATAAAAAAATGTAAACCAAATTTAGGTTTAACTTAAGGGAAAACATTTTAAAAACCTAGAAGAGGGCTTTAATTCTGGCATTAAAAAAATTTTTCAGAAGTTGTATTTTCTCAGTAAAAATATTTATGGCTTTTGGAGTAGTCATAAAATGTTCCTTTTATTAAACAGATTTAACATAGATCATTCAAATCACTACTTTTGCAATATTAATATACCAAAGCTAAGATCTGTTGCCATGCCCTACCTCTACCAAAAACCACTGCCAGCATCAAGAATAACAAAGCAGCCTAAGTTTGAGGAAAAGGCCTACAGCACCAAAATAAATAGGCAAACTATACAACTAGGTCTCAAATCAGCTTGCCCCTTTCTCTGTACAAGGAATAGGCACAACTCCTTAGTATAAGCAAGCAAGGATATGATCAGTCTTGGCAAACTCTTCTGAATTCATAAGTGATACCAAGTTTGAACAAAGCCAGTGGTAATTAATTCAACTTCAGAATACCACTGGTAAAAGTGTACCATACTATAAAAGTTACTTTCCTTTTTGTTCCACACCAAAACATGTTCTGATAATGAATTTTTTTTTCTGGTAGCTCAGATGGTAAAGAATCTGCCTGCAATGTCGGGTTCAATCTCTGGGTCGGGAAGATCCTCTGGAAAGGGAACGGCAACCCACTCCAGTATTCTTGCCTGGAGAATTCTACAAACAGAGGAGCCTGGCAGGCTACAGTCCATGGGGTCACAAAGAGTTGGACACAACTGAACAACTAACACACACACACACACACACAAATTAATAATTTTTTTCCATCCTTTCATTACATTATTATGTGACTCAACATTTACCTGAATATTTCTCATAAACATGAAAAACCGATAGATGTTAAATCCTTCAAAGTTGACAAATCTGTTACAAATCAAAATAAGTTTTTAAAGTTCATGAGTATTGGAAATCAAGTTCCTAGACATTCAAACTCTTGGGTGAGACGTTAGAGAGTGGAAAGTTTATCAGGCAAGGAAGGATGGGGCAGAAGAACAAATTAGGCCAGGATCTATCACAGCAAAGGCCTCAGACCAACCCCACAGCTCTCAAGCTGAGATGGCTCTTCAAGGTTGTCCTGGCAAGAGAGCCAGGTCTTTAATGGACTAGTCTTTGGATGCAAGATACTCCAAGGAAGGGAATGTAAGTGTGGGTTAGTGTCTCTCTTCAGCCAGCAGCAATTCCCAGAGAGGTCTGACAACTCCAGTAACACTCCCAGTAACTAAGAAAATGAAATCCTTCAGTTCTAAAGTGGGGATTTGGGTAGTGTATACATGACAACCACTATGATTAGTCATTTTAGCTGTCCCAATCTGATGAATTTTGAGTTTAAAAAAAAAAAAAGGTGTATGATTTCTGCCTTTAAAAATGACTAGCTAGGGACAGGGGAGCCTGGTGGGCTGCCATCTATGGGGTCGTACAGAGTCAGACACGACTGAAGCAACTTAGCAGCAGCAGCCCATTTCTTAAAGTTATAAAGTGACTAAATATCTAAGATCTAACTCCAAAATTTCATGATGCTAAGATTCTACAGCAAGATCTATAGTATACCAGAAGTTTTACATTTGAATATCACTGTTGAAAGGATAGGGATATTAGAGTCCTGTTTTGTATAATGAAATTTTCTATAAAAGTTTCAAAATAAAACTCAATGAAAGCTTCCATATTTTCACTTGCCCCAATTTTTTCATGATTTAAAATTTACCAGCTTTACATATTTAAATATTCTCCCTCTCTCCCCACTGCCCATCCTACCCACACCCACTCCAAACAACATACTGCCTTAGTTGGACCCTCATCATTTCTCATCCTGAATACTGTAAGGGTTCTCTATAGCATATCTTCCTTACTTAACTTCACCTGCTTCCATCAGTCCATTTTCCATACTACTAGCAAGTGATGTTTCTAAAACATAAATCTGATGATCTTTCTTCTTTACAAAATACTTCACAAAGGAACAACTAAAAACACCTTCAAGCAACCTTTAAAACCCAAAGTCTTTGGAATGACATATGGCCTTTCAGAACCTAGCCCCTACTCACCTTATTCCCAAAAATTTTGTACCATTAAGCTTTCTCCACAAACTCCATACTCTATCCTCTCCTGGCCATTTCAAAACAAGCAATGCTTGCTTACTCATTCCTCTGTGATTTGCTCTTCCTATAAAGACCTTCTTCATTCCTTGCATGGTAAACTGTTTACTCTTTAAGAAATGACTTGACTATGACCTCCAAGAGGAACCTTTCCTTAATTGCTGCCCCTCAGTTTGTTCAAAAAGGAGTCTGCACATCCTATTATAGCACTTATCACATTATACTGTCACCATTCACTGCTGCTGCTAAGTCACTTCAGTCGTGTCCGACTCTGTGCGATCCCGCTCCGCCATCCCTGGGATTCCCCAGGCAAGAACACTGGAGTGGGTGGCCATTTCCCTCTCCAGTGCATGAAAGTGAAAAGTGAAAGTGAAGCTGCTCAGTCGTGTCCGACTCTTAGCGACCCCGTGGACTGCAGCCTACCAGGCTCCTCCGTCCATGGGATTTTCCAGGCAAGAGTACTAGAGTGGGTTGCCATTGCCTTCTCCACTTACTCAAGGCCAGAAATTTAATTTATCTCTGTGTCTTTAAGCCAGTGTTGGCACATAAGCCAGCACCTAATAAATGTTCAATGAATCATAAAAAGCACATTAGAGTTGGGAATGACCTTGGAAATCAACTTGTTCCACAGTCTCATTTTAACCAAGATGGACTTCCATACAATTACATAGCTAGTTACAAAGAGAAACAGAAGCTTAGTCTATTGATTCCCAGTCTTAGTATTCTTTCTACTTAACAGGTAGCCATCCATACATCTGCTATTAAGTCCACGGCATCCACCCAGACAATTTTTGTTTTCACTTATCAAAAAGAGTAATTACTGAAATTAGGCATAGCAGAATCAACAACCACAAGATATAAAACCTTTTGAGGGAATGAGATACAAGACAGGAATGGGTACTGGCAGTAAGGAACAGTGAATGAGGCAGGAAGAGTGAAACAAAGGGGAAAATGGATGACCAATAATAGTTTCGTGAAGGTGAGGAAATCTTTACTGCATAGAAACTGGAGCTACAAGAGTCCTGCCTGGATTCTCTTATACACCAAGCTCTATTTTTAAAGTTAATCTTAAATATTTTAAGTGAACATACATGATAATATAAAGCATTGTATTATCTCCTCTGTGAAGACAGCCCAACAAAAAAACCCCAGACTACACATCAGTCTATGAATTTACAGCATGAGAAATCTTAACTAAAGACCATGTGTATATATAATAAATGTTCTATGTACATAACACTAAGTATATAAAATAAGTAAATATGTACATATTAAACTCTTATGATTAGGATGAGCTGGTTTTTATAAGCAATGTCACTTTTGAACATATTATAATTCATCTATAAAAGTAAAGCTAGTAGTAGCATTAAATTGATGCTAATGAACCCCAGTATATACAAACACCCTATTCTTCCTGTGATGTGAGAATAACTATGCTGACTTTGAGTTATATCCATTCAGCCTAGATTCAATCTCCAACAGCAGTACCAAGGCACATATAAAGACTGGGAGAGTTCTCAGCCTTGGCATCATCCTGAGAAACCTCCACACCGTGCAAGTTAAGTGGAGGAAGAAGAAATGTGCAGGCTAAAGCGCAAAAGATGAGGCAGAGGCCAAGTGAACTTGTACACCCACAGAAGCCAAAAACAAGGGAAACAATGGGCCAAGGACACTCATATAAACTGTTGGACTGCATGCCTAACTATCTAGAACGTGTCTCAATTTATCTGGAACACTATGGCCATTCTAATCACCTAGACCACCTTTCAGAGACCCACCTTGCTCATAACAAAGCAGTCCCTTTGGGTCCTTTGCCCTGGACCTGAGATATTCTGGACTACTTCTGTACTCAGTTGTGGCTAAATGTAACTTGTATAAAATACATCATCTCTTTTACTGTCTTAGCTGAAGAGGAAAAAAAAAAAAGACTGGGAAAATATACTTCTCCTACTGATGTCAATAACCTTTCCATAATCAATCAAAGGTCAATAATCTTTGCATAATTCAACCTACTGATCTAAGTATCCCCATTCTTCACCTCTTCCAAATGAAGAATTAATTGTTTAGGCTATCTTCAATTAAAAAAACATTCCTCTTTCTTTAATCACTTAAGCAGTAACTTCTAAGGCCCAGCTCTGTGCCAAGCACTGTGCATTTAATAAATACTTGGATCTTTCTACATCACTGAATTACAGCACCAAAATTACACCCCAAAATTAAGGACGTAAAGTATGTTTTGAAACAACATTAAGAGATCTCCTAGATACATAAACACATGGGAATAATAATCTGGATTCAACTAAGAACAAAAATTACAATACCATAAAAAGATCCTATGTATCACTTAGCAAATGGGGATAGATGAATTAATTTTTAGACAATTTAAACTGTTCTTTTTAAAACTTGTTACTAGTCTTATAACACTGTGCCCAATATACCTTTTTCAAACATATGTTGAAGTCTAAACCTCTTCAAATCTTTTCATTAGGCAAAATTCATGAGTGCTACTATGAAGAATAATAACCACAAATCAAAGGGAAATGAATGAGATTAGAGAACCCTCTTATGACAGCTCCATCTTCCTCTTGGCAGAGCTTGCTTATCCAGGTCTGTTTTTCTTCTTTAAATTTTTGATTAAGCAGCGCTTAAAACATGTTCCTTTAAAGTTTTGCATAAATTTTAGTCGTAAACTAAAAAGCAAATTAAAAAAAAAAAGCAAATACATGCCTCAAAAAGTCAACAAATCCAAACAAATTAAAATTTCAAGGAAATTATTAGTTGTTTAATTAAATATTCAAGCAGCTATGCCCCAAACCATCATTATAGCCCCTGATCATCTAGATTTCACAGACCTGTAAACTTTTCTTTAAAATATCTAGCACAAATATCCATAATTTCATAGTATGATAGAAAAGGTGCATTTTAAAATCAGGGAGTATGATGATAGATATGCATCAATCACTAAAAATGGTGACACAGATGTATTTTGACTGCTTGATCAAGTAATTATTTTAAAGTTCATTTACATCACTTTAAATAAGCACGACTTTACTGACAGACCAGTGACAGCTAATTATGTACACCAGGGGAGTGGCGGTGGGGGGAGGGTGATTTAAAAAAAAAAAAAAGACACAAAGTCTGCATTTCCAGTTTTGGAAAAAGGATTACAACTAGTCTGCTGTGTAATAAAAAATGCAAATCAACTGTTAAATACTGCAATTTTAAAAGTATGAATGTTACTCAAGCCAACCTGTTTACTGAACATCTGAATAATTAAACTTCAGAGCTTCTTTAACTTTTATGTCTTTAGTCAATTGTAAAACTATGAAAAATATTTCCTGATACTCTTGGTGATGTCAGTAGTTGATACAAGGTAAGTAGGCTTCACCAGTCAACTACCATTATAAACTAAAAGACCAAACACCATAAATTATTAAATGGATGATATATAAACCACAGCATAGTCATAAACTCAAGTCATACCTCATTTCATATTCTAGTAAGATATTAAAAGAATGCCAGATACCATTTATCTTATAATTATGTAGAAGAGATTTTATAGAGTGTTTTGTGGTTACAGAGTACTTTTGTAATATTCTGTTATTTTCATATTTTAGCAAAGCCATGATGATCTCTCATTAAATTACTAGCAGTAAGATAAAGCAGGCTAGTCAGGCACAATTGATTCATCGCTGAACAACCAAACATTAACTGAATAAATCAATATAAAGCTAGATCCAAATTTCCCAAACTGGTGTTTCATTATACCAGAATGCAGTAATAGGTTTGCTTTAATATCCTCCTGGAAAGGCATCCCAAAATCTACAGTAGTATCTTAAAACTGAAAACTGTCAAGAAACTTGCTCATTTAATATTGTTGTTTAGTCGCTTAGTTGTGTCCAATTCTTTATGACCCCATGGACTGTAGCCTGCCAAGCTCCTCTTGGAAATCCATGGGATTTCCCTGGCAAGAATACTGGAGTGGGTTGCTACTTCCTTCTCTAAGAAATGGATCTTCCCAACCCAGGAATCAAACCCACATCTTCCGCGTCTCCTGCATTGGCAGGTGGATTCTTTACCACTGAGCCACCAGGGAAGCCCTTGCTTAATTCCATATTACTTAATTTATTGGCACATACATATTTTTTAAAGTACACCTATAAAACCTCACATAAGGAGAATTCAAAGACAGCAGTACTCTTATTCAGAGATTAGTATTAGAATTATGTAGATGGCCTTCTCCAGATTGACTCAAGACTGCCCAGGAATATGTATTTTGAATAAGCTTCCTAACAAATTCTGATCAACAACCAGGATTAAAGATACTTTACCTTTTTTGCCTTGATGCCATCTTTCAACCTGGACAATTTTCTAATCAGTTAAGAAATGTGATTAAATGGTTTCAAAAAAGAAAATTTTAAAATCAGAGTATTATCAAAAATTATGAGTTAATTTTAATAAAACATACAAATTTTGACTTCCCATTAACAAGGACTACATCTTGCATTATTTAAATTATGTAATAAAATGCATTTTGGCAATGTATCTTTTTTATTTTTGGCCCATACCACACAACATGTGGGTTCTTAGTTCCGCAACCTGCACCCTGCAGTGGAAGCCCAATAGAAGCACAGCGTCCTAACCACTGGGATGCCAGGGACATCCCCCCAATATTTATTTTTAAATGACTTGTTTGTAGACTTACAAATGTTAAAAACATAGGCTAAAATTTAACACATTATACAAGGACAAAACTGTAAATGTGACTTGGAATTTGGAATTCATCTTTCACTAGAAAAACTTTTAGTGTTCTGTTACTAAATGATGAAGTGTTTGCTATTTACAAACACTTCAAGTAGCACAGCAAGCATAGTCTTTATTCTCTAAAAATAAAAGCCCAAATATATATATATCCTGGAGTAGGAAATGGCAATCCACTCCAGTATTCTCGCCTGGAGGATCCCATGGACAGAGGAGCCTGTCTTGATTGGCTACAGTCCATGGGGTTGCAAAGAGTCAGACACAACTGAAGCGACTGAGAATATATACACGTATATATCACTATTTTTTCTTGCTAATATTTCTTTTTGGATAATTACCTATACTCTGTTAATATACAGGATATTAACAGAACACAGACAATTTACAGAGAGGGGCAATAATAATCATGAGCCAGATACTTAAAATCATCAGTGTTTTTGTGTTCCTTGTTAACTAGTATTTCAGTAGCAACTTAATTTTCTTAATGTTTCTTGTCCCTAACCAATGGACCATTGAGTGGATATACAAAGAACTAAAAAAACTAAAACAATATTACTAAGAATTAAAAAAACATTAACACATGACTAAGTTAGTAGAATATCCAACATCTGCTGGATCATCGAAAAAGCAAGAGACTTCCAGAAAAATATCTACTGCTGCTTTATTGATGATGCCAAAGCCTTTGATTGTGTGGAGCACAACAAACTCTGGAAAATTCTTAAAGCGATGGGAATACCAAACCACCTGACCTGCCTCTTGAGAAATCTGTATGCAGGTCAGGAAGCAAAAGTTAGAACTGGACATGGAACAGACTGGTTCCAAATAGGGAGAAAGAGTGCGTCAAAGCTGTATATTGTCATCCTGCTTATTTAACTTATATGCAGAATACATCATGAGAAATGCTGGGCTGGATGAAGCACAAGCTGGAATAAAGATTGCTAGGAGAAATATCAATAACCTCAGATAGGCAGATGACACCACCCTTATGGCAGAAAGCGAAGAACTAAAGAGCCTCTTGATGAAAGTGAAAGTGGAGAGTGAAAAAGTTGGCTTAAAACTCACAGTCAGAAAACTAAGATCATGGCATCTGGTCCCATCCCTTCATGGTAAACAGATGGGGAAACAGTGAAAACAATGACAGACTTTATTTTCTTGGGCTCCAAAATCACTGCAGATATTGACTGCAGCCATGAAATTAAAAGATGCTTGCTCCTGGGATGAAAAGTAATGACCAACCTAGACAGCAATATTAAAAAGCAGAGACATTACTTTGCCAACAAAGGTCCATCTAGTCAAAGCTATGGTTTTTCCAGTAGTCATGTACAGATGTAAGAGCTGGACTAAAAAGAAAGCTGAGCACCAAAGAATTGATGCTTTTGAACTGTGATGTTGGAGAAGACGCTTGAGAGTCCCTTGGACAGCAAGGAGATCCAACCAGTCCATCCTAAAGGAAATCAGTCCTGAATATTCATTGGAAGGACTGACGCTGAAGCTCAAACTCCAATACTTTGGCCACCTCATGTGAAGAACTGACTCACTGGAAAAGACTCTGATGCTGGGAAAGACTGAAGACAGGAGGAGGAGAAGGGGATAACAGAGGATGAGATGGCTGGATGGCATCACCGACTCAAAGGACATGAGTTTGAGTCAACTCCAGGAGTTGGTGATGGACAGGGAGGCCTGGCGTGCTGCAGTCCATGGGGTCACAGAGAGCCAGACATGACCAAGCAACTAAACTGAACTGAAGTAACAGAACCATATAAAACCCTCACAACAGAATGATTTGGCAAAATTATTCACTAGTATGGCACACGATTTGGTCCAGTAGTCATTTGACATCTCAAACTGCTTTATTTTAAAGGAAGAAAAAAAGTTATTTTCCTTTTTCTTAAATAATGGAAACCTTTTACTACATGAGGTCTGCCCAGGTGGCTCAGTGGTAAAGAATCAGCCTGCCAATCAGGAGACCTAGGTTCGATCCCTGGGTTGGGAAGATACCCTGGAGAGGGGATTGGCTAGCCACTCCAGCATTTTAGCCTGGAGAATTCCATGGACTATATAGTCCGTGGGATTGCAAAGAGTCAGACACAACTGAGCAACTTTCATTTCACTTCACTTCACTACATGAATACTGTGAAACACCTGCTTGAATCCAATTCATTGATTTGGGAAAGTTGTTTTTTTTAAGTTTATAGTGGTGAGCTCCAGTGATCTGTTCATAATGTTTTAAGGGCTCAATGTTTTAAGAATCAAAACTTAAGATGAAAACATTGAAGGTATCTTTCAATGCTCCCACAGCTTTCAGGAATAAACCTAAGTTCGTTAGTTGTGTTAGCACTGTCCAGTAAAACTTTATTATTTTAAGGTTATTTTTTTTCCTTCTATTTCTTGGCCACCAACAATATGCAGCATCTTAGTTCCCCAACCAGAGACTGAACCTGTGCTCCCTGCAGTGGAAGTGCAGTGTCTTAACCACTGGACCACCAAAGAAGTCCCAGTAGAACTGTTTTATGCATAATGATGGAAATATTTTACATATGCAATAAGGTAGTTGTTACCTACATGTGGCTACCAAGCACCTAAGATATAGCTAAGTATAACTAAAGAACTGTATTTAATCTGATTCTGCTTCCAGACAAATTGGAATAATCAGACTTACTCTCCTAACTGAAACAGAAACTGGACAAAACAATGGTTTTCATATATATTGTCCAATGGGTTCCACAGATCCCTGGATGGAGTAACAAACAACTTAAGCTGTCCCAGCTTACTGTCTAGAAATAATGTTCAGGCCACAGCACAAGGAGAGAGAACCAAGACAAGGCCCAGGGGTCTCCCTGGGCTGAGAAGACAGAACTGGGTGCTAAGGCAGCTAGATGCCTCAGGGCAGAGCACACCAGAGATTAGAGTGCTGAACAGTGAAAGAATGCAGATTCATACATGGCCCTTTTCAAATCTTCAGCTGAGTAAAAAATTATTAGCACGTGTGTATGAGGAAATCACCCCAGGATGGAGAGAAAACCTCCAGAAAGGAGCAAAAAGAACAATACCTGTAACTCCAAAGCAGCAGAACAATTCTTATTCCCACCACCTTGTGTGAGAAACCACATAATTCACGAGGCATCAGAGTAGTTAAAAAGGTTCTTGCCTCAGTAGTGCAGAAAATCAGCCCCAAAGGCTGCTTTGGTTATCCCTTAATTAAAAAAAGAAAAAAACAAGCTTCAAAAGGATCAAGGGTCAGACTATCTGCCAAGTAACTTAACCTCATTCTCAAGAACAAAGCTCAAGAATAGGAGAAAAACACCCACCCACAAGGTAAAATTTTACCAACAAGGTACAATTCACAGTATCTAGCATCTAATCAAAATTAACCAGGTACAGACTTGCCTGGTAGTCCTGTAGTTAAAGATTCCATCCACACTTCCATAGGAAGAGGCACAAGGTTCAATCTCTGATAGAGGAACTAAGATCCCACATCCTGCATCCATGGTATGGCCAAAAATACATTTTTAAAAAAATTAACTAGGTATGCAAAAAAGGCAGAAAAATATGACCCATGCAGAGTAGAAAAACCAAACAGCAACATAACTAAAAATGATAGATGACAGGATTAGACCAGAACATTAAAAATCAACTTGATGTTGATCAACTATGTTCTATAACTATTACATTATATATCTTATCTATATTCCATATGTTCAGAATTATTTTATGTACCTAAAAACAGAACTTCAAAATACACAAAGCAAGAACTGACAGAAACTCCAAAGAGAAACTGCTAAATCCATAATCACAGCTAGAGATAACAACATCTCTCAAAAATTTACAAAACAGAAAATCAGTAATGACAGAGAAGATCTAAACACACCATCAACCAACTTATGAAAATGCTTTAGTTGACCATAAACATCATAAACCAATAACTATCCCAAACGCCAAACAAGATAAAGCAACAGTGATTCTTATCCAGATATGGTTTCACAAAATAATTCAAGATCTCAACATTAGAATTCTACACTTCAAAATAGATAGGGCTATTTTGCAGAGTAAAATTTAGCTCCCTACCCCAGAGGTATTCAGGAAAAGGCTTGGACGAATTTTCAAGAATATTACAGGAAGGACTATTTGATGTGAAGAAAATGGCTTTACAATTTATCTTCCTGTCTAAAGCTTTATAAATTCTCATTAGGAAGAATAACCTTCCATGTAAAATCTATGTAAAAATTGAACTGGCAAGCTCAATGACATCATTAAAAGATCTCTGAGACACTCAGACATTCTGGTGGAAAGAATATGCCAGTCATATCTTATGTCGTATCTTGAAAAAGCTGACTCATAAGCTGGGCAACCAACTAATTAACTGTGGAGGGGATTCAGAAATCCATCACAAGGATACCTGAATTGGAATGCTCCCTTCTAATTTTATAATCCCATATTATATATGGACAGAGTTCCAAATTTCACAACAGGAGTGTATGCCGTGCTCTGTAGCTCAGTCATGTCTGACTCTTTGCAACCCCATGGACTGTAGCCTGCCAGCCTCCTCTGTCCATGGAATTTTCCAGGCAAAAATACTGGAGTGGGTTGCATTTCCTATGACAGGGATCTTCTGACCCAGGATTAAACCCACATCTTCTGCATTGGCAGGCAGATTCTTTACCACTGTGCCACCTGGGAGAAAAGGAGACAGAGATTTAAACTTCAACGTGGTCTTGTCTGGTGGTCCAGTGGTTAGTTAAGAATTTGCCTTCCAAGGCAGGGAACATGGGTTCGATCCTTGGCTGGGGAACTAAGATCCAACATACAGTGGGGTAAGCCCACATGCCAAAACTACTGAGTTCACACCTCTACAACCCAAGAGAAGCCACGGATATGAGAAGCAAGAGTAGCCCCTGCTTGCTGCAACTAGAAAAAAGCCCTTGCAACAATGAAGAACAAGCTCAGCCAGAAATATAATTACTTTTTTAAAGGGCAAATGCTAATTAATAGACAAACTAAAGTCAACATACACAAAATATGCAGGCTATAAAACTAGATAAAAATAGCTTGACAAAGCCAGATGTTTCTGAGCAGAAAGGCAATGAACAAGAAAAACTCTGCTAAAATATTATGGAGTCAGAACAGGGAAAAGATGAAAATGGCCAGGCATACAGTAATTAAAATGAAAAAAATTAACTGAATTAATTTCCTGACATGGAAACAACAAAAAATAATGTTTGAAAGAGACAAGACAATAACATAAACTAAATGGATAGGAAGAAAACTCAAAGGTGAGGGACACAGAGAGAAATACAAATTAGAATAAGGATTCTGAAACACTATCTTTTAAAATAAAAGATAAAATTTAATCAGAACTCACAAAAACAAATCAAATTATAGATTAAAATAGCCAGGTGGACTCCAAGAGAAGATAATACAATAAAGCATTAACCAATTAATGATGGTATACTATCAATGTAATGAAAACAAGGACTGTAAAAAAAGGACTGAATGTTCAAATTAATTTGAGAGAATGAAAACCACAATCCCAGGAGTCAAAAGCTATATTGTTTGTTTTACTATACCAAAAAGCATATAAGATCATTTTAAAATCAAGGTTTCCAGGAAAGGGCACAAAATTAAAGTGTTTCAATTTTAGCCTTTCCTAAACACATTTCCAATAATATTTCCTCACTAATCCCAACTCCCAGGCATCATCAAATCATTACTGTTTCATCCTTCTTTTCATTCTCCCCAGGCCTACTTGGTCCTAATTCCTATCTTTTGTGTTTTGTTTTTTTTTTGCCAGTAAACAACTTAGTCTCTTATTTGCCCAAGGCAGAAGGCAATGGCACCCCACTCCAGTACTCTTGCATGGAAAATCCCATGGACGGAGAAGCCTGGTGGGCTGCAGTCCATGGGGTCCCGAAGAGTCGGACACGACTGAGCAACTTCACTTTCACTTTTCACTTTCATGCTTTGGAGAAGGAAA